>NC_134574.1:140851422-141197047 GCF_050947875.1 Dermacentor variabilis | reverse complement strand
GCGATGAATAC
Source organism: Dermacentor variabilis (assembly GCF_050947875.1). NCBI lineage: Eukaryota > Metazoa > Arthropoda > Arachnida > Ixodida > Ixodidae > Dermacentor > Dermacentor variabilis. The sequence continues at coordinate 141,197,036 of NC_134574.1, read as the reverse complement.
GCTGATTTCGCAAATTGGGTTTTGTCCGGAAAAAAGGTAAGGCTATAGCTCAGTAAAATTTCGCAAAAGGCAGATCCACTGTCTCCTCTGGAGAGCGCTGCGCCGTCACATACACAACTCTCAGGGCTAAAGCAAGTGTGGCTGCGCCTATTTTGGCGATGAATACGCTGATTTCGCAAATTGGGTTTGTCAGGAAAAAATGTAAGGCTACTATAGCCCAGTGAAATTTCGCAAAAGGCAGATCCACTGTCTCCTCTGGAAAGCGCTGCGCTGTCACATACACAACTCTCAGGGCTAAAGCAAAATAAGTATGGCTGCGCCTATTTTGGCGATGAATACGCTGATTTCGCGAATTGGGTTTTGTCCGCAAAAAAGGTAAGGCTATAGCCCAGTGAAATTTCGCAAAAGGCAGATCCACTGTCTCCTCTGGAAAGCGCTGCGCCGTCACATACACAACTCTCAAGGCTAAAGCAAGTGTGGCTGCGCCTATTTTGGCGATGAATACGCAAATTTCGCAAATTGGGTTTTGTCCGGAAAAAAAGGTAAGGCTATTGCCCAGTGAAATTTCGCAAAAGGCAGGCCACTGTCTCCTGTGGAAAGCGCTGCGCTGTCACATACACAACTCTCAGGGCTAAAGCAAAATAAGTATGGCTGCGCCAATTTTGGCGATGAATACGCTGATTTCGCAAATTGGGTTTTGTCCGGAAAAAAGGTAAGGCTATAGCCCAGTGAAATTTCGCAAAAGGCAGATCCACTGTCTCCTCTGGAAAGCGCTGCGCTCTCACATACACAACTCCTAGGGCGAAAGCAAGTGTGGCTGCGCCTCTTTGGCGATGAATACGCTGATTTCGCAAATTGGGTTTTGTCCGGAAAAAAAGGTAAGGCTATTGCCCAGTGAAATTTCGCAAAAGGCAGATCCACTGTCTCCTCTGGAAAGCGCTGCGCTCTCACATACACAACTCTCAGGGCTAAAGCAAAATAAGTATGGCTGCGCCTATTTTGGCGATGAATACGCTGATTTCGCAAATTGGGTTTTGTCCGGAAAAAAAAGCTAAGGCTATAGCCCAGTGAAATTTCGCAAAAGGCAGATCCACTGTCTCCTCTGGAAAGCGGTGCGCTGTCACATACACAACTCTCAGGGATAAAGCAAGTGTGGCTGAGCCTATTTCGGCGAGGAATACGCTGATTTCGCAAATTGGGTTTTGTCAGGCAAAAAGGTAAGGCCATAGCCCAGTGAAATTTCGCGGAAGGCAGATCCACTGTCTCCTCTGGAAAGCGCTGCGCTGTCACATACACAGCTTTGAGAGCTAAAAGCAAGAGTTGCGGCGCCTATTTTGGCGATGAATACGCTGATTTCGCAAATTGGGTTTTGTCCGGAAAAAAAAGGTAAGGCTATAGCCCAGTGAAATTTCGCAAAAGGCAGATCCACTGTCTCCTCTGGAAAGCGCTGCGCTGTCACATACACAGCTCTCAGGGCTAAAGCAAAATAAGTATGGGTGCGCCTATTTTGGCGATGAATACGCTGATTTCGCAAATTGGGTTTTGGCCGGAAAAAAGGTAAGGCTATAGCTCAGTGAAATTTCGCAAAAGGCAGATCCACTGTCTCCTCTGGAAAGCGCTGCGCTCTCACATACACAACTCCTTGGGCTAAAGCAAGTGTGGCTGCGCCTGTTTTGGCGATGAATACGCTGATTTCGCAAATTGGGTTTTGTCCGGAAAAAAGGTAAGGCTATAGCCCAGTGAAATTTCGCAAAAGGCAGATCCACTGTCTCCTCTGGAAAGCGCTGCGCTGTCACATACACAACTTTCAGAGCTAAAAGCAAGAGTTGCGGCGCCTATTTTGGCGATGAATACGCTGATTTCGCAAATTGGGTTTTGTCCGGAAAAAAGGTAACGCTATAGCCCAGTGAAATTTCGCAAAAGGCAGATCCACTGTCTCCTCTGGAAAGCGGTGCGCTGTCACATACACAACTCTCAGGGCTAAAGCAAGTGTGGCTGCGCCTACTTTGGGGATGAATACGCTGATTTCGCAAATTGGGTTTTGTCCGGAAAAAAGGTAAGGCTATAGCCCAGTGAAATTTCGCAAAAGGCAGATCCACTGTCTCCTCTGGAAAGCGCTGCGCTGTCACATACACAACTCCTAGGGCTAAAGCAAGTGTGGCTGCGCCTATTTTGGGGATGAATACGCTGATTTCGCAAATTGGGTTTTGTCGGGAAAAAAGGTTAGGCTATAGCCCAGTGAAATTTCGCAAAAGGCAGATCCACTGTCTCCTCTGGAAAGCGGTGCGCTGTCACATACACAACTCTCAGGGCTAAAGCAAGTGTGGCGGCGCCTATTTTGGCGATGAATACGCTGATTTCGCAAATTGGGTTTTGTCCGGAAAAAAAGGTAAGGCTATAGCCCAGTGGAATTTCGCAAAAGGCAGATGCACTGTCTCCTCTGGAAAGCGCTGCGCTGTCACATACACAACTCCTAGGGCTAAAGCAAGTGTGGCTGCGCCTATTTTGGGGATGAATACGCTGATTTCGCAAATTGGGTTTTGTCCGGAAAAAAGGTTAGGCTATAGCCCAGTGAAATTTCGCAAAAGGCAGATCCACTGTCTCCTCTGGAAAGCGGTGCGCTGTCACATACACAACTCTCAGAGCTAAAAGCAAGAGTTGCGGCGCCTATTTTGGCGATGAATACGCTGATTTCGCAAATTGGGTTTTGTCAGGAAAAAAGGTAAGGCTATAGCCCAGTGAAATTTCGCAAAAGGCAGATCCACTGTCTCCTCTGGAAAGCGCTGCGCTGTCACATACACAACTTTCAGAGCTAAAACCAAGAGTTGCGGCGCCTATTTTGGCGATGAATACGCTGATTTCGCAAATTGGGTTTTGTCCGGAAAAAAGGTAAGGCTATAGCTCAGTGAAATTTCGCAAAAGGCAGATCCACTGTCTCCTCTGGAAAGCGCTGCGCTGTCACATACACAACTCTCAGGGCTAAAGCAAGTGTGGCTGCGCCTATTTTGGCGATGAATACGCTGATTTCGCAAATTGGGTTTTGTCCGGAAAAAAAGGTAAGGCTATAGCCCAGTGAAATTTCGCAAAAGGCAGATCCACTGTCTCCTCTGGAAAGCGGTGCGCTGTCACATACACAACTCTCAGAGCTAAAAGCAAGAGTTGCGGCGCCTATTTTGGCGATGAATACGCTGATTTCGCAAATTGGGTTTTGTCAGGAAAAAAGGTAAGGCTATAGCCCAGTGAAATTTCGCAAAAGGCAGATCCACTGTCTCCTCTGGAAAGCGCTGCGCTGCCACATACACAACTTTCAGAGCTAAAACCAAGAGTTGCGGCGCCTATTTTGGCGATGAATACGCTGATTTCGCAAATTGGGTTTTGTCCGGAAAAAAGGTAAGGCTATAGCTCAGTGAAATTTCGCAAAAGGCAGATCCACTGTCTCCTCTGGAAAGCGCTGCGCTGTCACATACACAACTCTCAGGGCTAAAGCAAGTGTGGCTGCGCCTATTTTGGCGATGAATACGCTGATTTCGCAAATTGGGTTTTGTCCGGAAAAAAAGGTAAGGCTATAGCCCAGTGAAATTTCGCAAAAGGCAGATCCACTGTCTCCTCTGGAAAGCGCTGCGCTGTCACATACACAACTTTCAGAGCTAAAAGCAAGAGTTGCAGCGCCTATTTTGGCGATGAATACGCTGATTTCGCAAATTGGGTTTTGTCCGGAAAAAAGGTAAGGCTATAGCCCAGTGAAATTTCGCAAAAGGCAGATCCACTGTCTCCTCTGGAAAGCGCTGCGCTGTCACATACACAACTTTCAGAGCTAAAAGCAAGAGTTGCGGCGCCTATTTTGGCGATGAATACGCTGATTTCGCAAATTGGGTTTTGTCCGGAAAAAAGGTAAGGCTATAGCTCAGTGAAATTTCGCAAAAGGCAGATCCACTGTCTCCTCTGGAAAGCGGTGCGCTGTCACATACACAACTCTCAGAGCTAAAAGCAAGAGTTGCGGCGCCTATTTTGGCGATGAATACGCTGATTTCGCAAATTGGGTTTTGTCCGGAAAAAAAGGTAAGGCTATTGCCCAGTGAAATTTCGCAAAAGGCAGGCCACTGTCTCCTGTGGAAAGCGGTGCGCTGTCACATACACAACTATCAGGGATAAAGCAAGTGTGGCTGAGCCTATTTTGACGATGAATACGCTGATTTCGCAAATTGGGTTTGTCAGGAAAAAATGTAAGGCTACTATAGCCCAGTGAAATTTCTCAAAAGGCAGATCCACTGTCTCCTCTGGAAAGCGCTGCGCTGTCACATACACAACTCTCAGAGCTAAAAGCAAGAGTTGCGGCGCCTATTTTGGCGATGAATACGCTGATTTCGCAAATTGGGTTTTGTCCGGAAAAAAGGTAAGGCTATTGCCCAATGAAATTTCGCAAAAGGCAGATCCACTGTCTCCTCTGGAAAGCGCTGCGCTCTCACATACACAACTCTAAGGGCTAAAGCAAAATAAGTATGGCTGCGCCTATTTTGGCGATGAATACGCTGATTTCGCAAATTGGGTTTTGTCCGGAAAAAAAAGCAAAGGCTATAGCCCAGTGAAATTTCGCAAAAGGCAGGTCCACTGTCTCCTCTGGAAAGCGCTGCGCCGTCACATACACAACTCTCAGGGCTAAAGCAAGTGTGGCTGCGCCTATTTTGGCGATGAATACGCTGATTTCGCAAATTGTGTTTTGTCCGGAAAAAAAGGTAAGGCTATAGCCCAGTGAAATTTCGCAAAAGGCTGATCCACTGTCTCCTCTGGAAAGCGCTGCGATGTCACATACACAACTCTCAGGGCTAAAGCAAGCGTGGCTGCGCCTATTTTGGCGATGAATATGCTGATTTCTCAAATTGGGTTTTGTCCGGAAAAAAAGGTAAGGCTATAGCCCAGTGAAATTTCGCAAAAGGCAGATCCACTGTCTCCTCTGGAAAGCGGTGCGCTGTCACATATACAACTCTCAGATCTAAAAGCAAGAGTTTCGGCGCCTCTTTGGCGATGAATACGCTGATTTCGCAAATTGGGTTTTGTCCGGAAAAAAAGGTAAGGCTATTGCCCAGTGAAATTTCGCAAAAGGCAGATCCACTGTCTCCTCCGGAAAGCGCTGCGCTCTCACATACACAACTCTCAGGGCTAAAGCAAAATAAGTATGGCTGCGCCTATTTTGGCGATGAATACGCTGATTTCGCAAATTGGGTTTTGTCCGGAAAAAAAGCTAAGGCTATAGCCCAGTGAAATTTCGCAAAAGGCAGATCCACTGTCTCCTCTGGAAAGCGCTGCGCTGTCACATACACAACTCTCAGGGCTAAAGCAAAATAAGTATGGCTGCGCCTATTTTGGCGATGAATACGCTGATTTCGCAAATTGGGGTTTCTCCAGAAATAAAGGTAGGGATATAGCCCAGTGAAATTTCGCAATAGGCAGATCCACTGTCTCCTCTGGAAAGCGGTGCGCTGTCACATACACAACTCTCAGGGATAAAGCAAGTGTGGCTGAGCCTATTTCGGCGATGAATACGCTGATTTCACAAATTGGGTTTTGTCAGGCAAAAAGGTAAGTCTATAGCCCAGTGAAATTTCGCGGAAGGCAGATCCACTGTCTCCTCTGGAAAGCGCTGCGCTGTCACATACACAGCTTTGAGAGCTAAAAGCAAGAGTTGCGGCGCCTATTTTGGCGATGAATACGCTGATTTCGCAAATTGGGTTTTGTCCGGAAAAAAAAGGTAAGGCTATTGCCCAGTGAAATTTCGCAAAAGGCAGATCCACTGTCTCCTCCGGAAAGCGCTGCGCTCTCACATACACAACTCTCAGGGCTAAAGCAAAATAAGTATGGCTGCGCCTATTTTGGCGATGAATACGCTGATTTCGCAAATTGGGGTTTCTCCAGAAATAAAGGTAGGGATATAGCCCAGTGAAATTTCGCAATAGGCAGATCCACTGTCTCCTCTGGAAAGCGGTGCGCTGTCACATACACAACTCTCAGGGATAAAGCAAGTGTGGCTGAGCCTATTTCGGCGATGAATACGCTGATTTCACAAATTGGGTTTTGTCAGGCAAAAAGGTAAGGCTATAGCCCAGTGAAATTTCGCAATAGGCAGATCCACTGTCTCCTCTGGAAAGCGCTGCGCTGTCACATACACAACTTTCAGAGCTAAAAGCAAGAGTTGCGGCGCCTATTTTGGCGATGAATACGCTGATTTCGCAAATTGGGTTTTGTCCGGAAAAAAGGTAAGGCTATAGCTCAGTAAAATTTCGCAAAAGGCAGATCCACTGTCTCCTCTGGAAAGCGCTGCGCCGTCACATACACAACTCTCAGGGCTAAAGCAAGTGTGGCTGCGCCTATTTTGGCGATGAATACGCTGATTTCGCAAATTGGGTTTGTCAGGAAAAAATGTAAGGCTACTATAGCCCAGTGAAATTTCGCAAAAGGCAGATCCACTGTCTCCTCTGGAAAGCGCTGCGCTGTCACATACACAACTCTCAGGGCTAAAGCAAAATAAGTATGGCTGCGCCTATTTTGGCGATGAATACGCTGATTTCGCGAATTGGGTTTTGTCCGCAAAAAAGGTAAGGCTATAGCCCAGTGAAATTTCGCAAAAGGCAGATCCACTGTCTCCTCTGGAAAGCGCTGCGCTGTCACATACACAACTCTCAGGGCTAAAGCAAAATAAGTATGGCTGCGCCTATTTTGGCGATGAATACGCTGATTTCGCGAATTGGGTTTTGTCCGCAAAAAAGGTAAGGCTATAGCCCAGTGAAATTTCGCAAAAGGCAGATCCACTGTCTCCTCTGGAAAGCGCTGCGCCGTCACATACACAACTCTCAGGGCTAAAGCAAGTGTGGCTGCGCCTATTTTGGCGATGAATACGCAAATTTCGCAAATTGGGTTTTGTCCGGAAAAAAAGGTAAGGCTATTGCCCAGTGAAATTTCGCAAAAGGCAGGCCACTGTCTCCTGTGGAAAGCGCTGCGCTGTCACATACACAACTCTCAGGGCTAAAGCAAAATAAGTATGGCTGCGCCTATTTTGGCGATGAATACGCTGATTTCGCAAATTGGGTTTTGTCCGGAAAAAAGGTAAGGCTATAGCCCAGTGAAATTTCGCAAAAGGCAGATCCACTGTCTCCTCTGGAAAGCGCTGCGCTCTCACATACACAACTCCTAGGGCGAAAGCAAGTGTGGCTGCGCCTCTTTGGCGATGAATACGCTGATTTCGCAAATTGGGTTTTGTCCGGAAAAAAAGGTAAGGCTATTGCCCAGTGAAATTTCGCAAAAGGCAGATCCACTGTCTCCTCTGGAAAGCGCTGCGCTCTCACATACACAACTCTCAGGGCTAAAGCAAAATAAGTATGGCTGCGCCTATTTTGGCGATGAATACGCTGATTTCGCAAATTGGGTTTTGTCCGGAAAAAAAAGCTAAGGCTATAGCCCAGTGAAATTTCGCAAAAGGCAGATCCACTGTCTCCTCTGGAAAGCGGTGCGCTGTCACATACACAACTCTCAGGGATAAAGCAAGTGTGGCTGAGCCTATTTCGGCGAGGAATACACTGATTTCGCAAATTGGGTTTTGTCAGGCAAAAAGGTAAGGCCATAGCCCAGTGAAATTTCGCGGAAGGCAGATCCACTGTCTCCTCTGGAAAGCGCTGCGCTGTCACATACAAAGCTTTGAGAGCTAAAAGCAAGAGTTGCGGCGCCTATTTTGGCGATGAATACGCTGATTTCGCAAATTGGGTTTTGTCCGGAAAAAAAAGGTAAGGCTATAGCCCAGTGAAATTTCGCAAAAGGCAGATCCACTGTCTCCTCTGGAAAGCGCTGCGCTGTCACATACACAGCTCTCAGGGCTAAAGCAAAATAAGTATGGGTGCGCCTATTTTGGCGATGAATACGCTGATTTCGCAAATTGGGTTTTGGCCGGAAAAAAGGTAAGGCTATAGCTCAGTGAAATTTCGCAAAAGGCAGATCCACTGTCTCCTCTGGAAAGCGCTGCGCTCTCACATACACAACTCCTTGGGCTAAAGCAAGTGTGGCTGCGCCTGTTTTGGCGATGAATACGCTGATTTCGCAAATTGGGTTTTGTCCGGAAAAAAAGGTAAGGCTATAGCCCAGTGAAATTTCGCAAAAGGCAGATCCACTGTCTCCTCTGGAAAGCGCTGCGCTGTCACATACACAACTCTCAGGGCTAAAGCAAAATAAGTATGGCTGCGCCTATTTTGGCGATGAATACGCTGATTTCGCAAATTGGGTTTTGTCCGGAAAAAAAGCTAAGGCTATAGCCCAGTGAAATTTCGCAAAAGGCAGATCCACTGTCTCCTCTGGAAAGCGCTGCGCAGTCACATACACAACTCTCAGGGCTAAAGCAAAATAAGTATGGCTGCGCCTATTTTGGCGATGAATACGCTGATTTCGCAAATTGGGTTTTCTCCAGAAATAAAGGTAGGGATATAGCCCAGTGAAATTTCGCAATAGGCAGATCCACTGTCTCCTCTGGAAAGCGGTGCGCTGTCACATACACAACTCTCAGGGATAAAGCAAGTGTGGCTGAGCCTATTTCGGCGATGAATACGCTGATTTCACAAATTGGGTTTTGTCAGGCAAAAAGGTAAGGCTATAGCCCAGTGAAATTTCGCGGAAGGCAGATCCACTGTCTCCTCTGGAAAGCGCTGCGCTGTCACATACACAGCTTTGAGAGCTAAAAGCAAGAGTTGCGGCGCCTATTTTGGCGATGAATACGCTGATATCGCAAATTGGGTTTTGTCCGGAAAAAAAAGGTAAGGCTATAGCCCAGTGAAATTTCGCAAAAGGCAGATCCACTGTCTCCTCTGGAAAGCGCTGCGCTGTCACATACACAGCTCTCAGGGCTAAAGCAAAATAAGTATGGGTGCGCCTATTTTGGCGATGAATACGCTGATTTCGCAAATTGGGTTTTGTCCGGAAAAAAAGAAAGGCTATAGCCCAGTGAAATTTCGCAAAAGGCAGATCCACTGTCTCCTCTGGAAAGCGGTGCGCTGTCACATACACAACTCTCAGAGCTAAAAGCAAGAGTTGCGGCGCCTATTTTGGCGATGAATACGCTGATTTCGCAAATTGGTTTTTGTCCGGAAAAAAAGGTAAGGCTATAGCCCAATGGAATTTCGCAAAAGGCAGATGCACTGTCTCCTCTGGAAAGCGCTGCGCTGTCACATACACAACTCCTAGGGCTAAAGCAAGTGTGGCTGCGCCTATTTTGGGGATGAATACGCTGATTTCGCAAATTGGGTTTTGTCCGGAAAAAGGTTAGGCTATAGCCCAGTGAAATTTCGCAAAAGGCAGATCCACTGTCTCCTCTGGAAAGCGGTGCGCTGTCACATACACAACTCTCAGAGCTAAAAGCAAGAGTTGCGGCGCCTATTTTGGCGATGAATACGCTGATTTCGCAAATTGGGTTTTGTCAGGAAAAAAGGTAAGGCTATAGCCCAGTGAAATTTCGCAAAAGGCAGATCCACTGTCTCCTCTGGAAAGCGCTGCGCTGTCACATACACAACTTTCAGAGCTAAAACCAAGAGTTGCGGCGCCTATTTTGGCGATGAATACGCTGATTCCGCAAATTGGGTTTTGGCCGGAAAAAAGGTAAGGCTATAGCTCAGTGAAATTTCGCAAAAGGCAGATCCACTGTCTCCTCTGGAAAGCGCTGCGCTCTCACATACACAACTCCTTGGGCTAAAGCAAGTGTGGCTGCGCCGGTTTTGGCGATGAATACGCTGATTTCGCAAATTGGGTTTTGTCCGGAAAAAAAGGTAAGGCTATAGCCCAGTGAAATTTCGCAAAAGGCAGATCCACTGTCTCCTCTGGAAAGCGCTGCGCTGTCTCATACACAACTTTCAGAGCTAAAAGCAAGAGTTGCGGCGCCTATTTTGGCGATGAATACTCTGATTTCGCAAATTGGGTTTTGTCCGGAAAAAAGGTAAGGCTATAGCCCAGTGAAATTTCGCGGAAGGCAGATCCACTGTCTCCTCTGGAAAGCGCTGCGCTGTCACATACACAGCTTTGAGAGCTAAAAGCAAGAGTTGCGGCGCCTATTTTGGCGATGAATACGCTGATATCGCAAATTGGGTTTTGTCCGGAAAAAAAAGGTAAGGCTATAGCCCAGTGAAATTTCGCAAAAGGCAGATCCACTGTCTCCTCTGGAAAGCGCTGCGCTCTCACATACACAGCTCTCAGGGCTAAAGCAAAATAAGTATGGGTGCGCCTATTTTGGCGATGAATACGCTGATTTCGCAAATTGGGTTTTGTCCGGAAAAAAAGAAAGGCTATAGCCCAGTGAAATTTCGCAAAAGGCAGATCCACTGTCTCCTCTGGAAAGCGGTGCGCTGTCACATACACAACTCTCAGAGCTAAAAGCAAGAGTTGCGGCGCCTATTTTGGCGATGAATACGCTGATTTCGCAAATTGGGTTTTGTCAGGAAAAAAGGTAAGGCTATAGCCCAGTGAAATTTCGCAAAAGGCAGATCCACTGTCTCCTCTGGAAAGCGCTGCGCTGTCACATACACAACTTTCAGAGCTAAAACCAAGAGTTGCGGCGCCTATTTTGGCGATGAATACGCTGATTTCGCAAATTGGGTTTTGTCCGGAAAAAAGGTAAGGCTATAGCTCAGTGAAATTTCGCAAAAGGCAGATCCACTGTCTCCTCTGGAAAGCGCTGCGCTGTCACATACACAACTCTCAGGGCTAAAGCAAGTGTGGCTGCGCCTATTTTGGCGATGAATACGCTGATTTCGCAAATTGGGTTTTGTCCGGAAAAAAAGGTAAGGCTATAGCCCAGTGAAATTTCGCAAAAGGCAGATCCACTGTCTCCTCTGGAAAGCGGTGCGCTGTCACATACACAACTTTCAGAGCTAAAACCAAGAGTTGCGGCGCCTATTTTGGCGATGAATACGCTGATTTCGCAAATTGGGTTTTGTCCGGAAAAAAGGTAAGGCTATAGCTCAGTGAAATTTCGCAAAAGGCAGATCCACTGTCTCCTCTGGAAAGCGCTGCGCTGTCACATACACAACTCTCAGGGCTAAAGCAAGTGTGGCTGCGCCTATTTTGGCGATGAATACGCTGATTTCGCAAATTGGGTTTTGTCCGGAAAAAAAAGGTAAGGCTATAGCCCAGTGAAATTTCGCAAAAGGCAGATCCACTGTCTCCTCTGGAAAGCGCTGCGCTGTCACATACACAGCTCTCAGGGCTAAAGCAAAATAAGTATGGGTGCGCCTATTTTGGCGATGAATACGCTGATTTCGCAAATTGGGTTTTGTCCGGAAAAAAAGAAAGGCTATAGCCCAGTGAAATTTCGCAAAAGGCAGATCCACTGTCTCCTCTGGAAAGCGGTGCGCTGTCACATACACAACTCTCAGAGCTAAAAGCAAGAGTTGCGGCGCCTATTTTGGCGATGAATACGCTGATTTCGCAAATTGGTTTTTGTCCGGAAAAAAAGGTAAGGCTATAGCCCAATGGAATTTCGCAAAAGGCAGATGCACTGTCTCCTCTGGAAAGCGCTGCGCTGTCACATACACAACTCCTAGGGCTAAAGCAAGTGTGGCTGCGCCTATTTTGGGGATGAATACGCTGATTTCGCAAATTGGGTTTTGTCCGGAAAAAGGTTAGGCTATAGCCCAGTGAAATTTCGCAAAAGGCAGATCCACTGTCTCCTCTGGAAAGCGGTGCGCTGTCACATACACAACTCTCAGAGCTAAAAGCAAGAGTTGCGGCGCCTATTTTGGCGATGAATACGCTGATTTCGCAAATTGGGTTTTGTCAGGAAAAAAGGTAAGGCTATAGCCCAGTGAAATTTCGCAAAAGGCAGATCCACTGTCTCCTCTGGAAAGCGCTGCGCTGTCACATACACAACTTTCAGAGCTAAAACCAAGAGTTGCGGCGCCTATTTTGGCGATGAATACGCTGATTTCGCAAATTGGGTTTTGTCCGGAAAAAAGGTAAGGCTATAGCTCAGTGAAATTTCGCAAAAGGCAGATCCACTGTCTCCTCTGGAAAGCGCTGCGCTGTCACATACACAACTCTCAGGGCTAAAGCAAGTGTGGCTGCGCCTATTTTGGCGATGAATACGCTGATTTCGCAAATTGGGTTTTGTCCGGAAAAAAAGGTAAGGCTATAGCCCAGTGAAATTTCGCAAAAGGCAGATCCACTGTCTCCTCTGGAAAGCGGTGCGCTGTCACATACACAACTTTCAGAGCTAAAACCAAGAGTTGCGGCGCCTATTTTGGCGATGAATACGCTGATTTCGCAAATTGGGTTTTGTCCGGAAAAAAGGTAAGGCTATAGCTCAGTGAAATTTCGCAAAAGGCAGATCCACTGTCTCCTCTGGAAAGCGGTGCGCTGTCACATACACAACTCTCAGGGCTAAAGCAAGTGTGGCTGCGCCTATTTTGGCGATGAATACGCTGATTTCGCAAATTGGGTTTTGTCCGGAAAAAAAGGTAAGGCTATTGCCCAGTGAAATTTCGCAAAAGGCAGGCCACTGTCTCCTGTGGAAAGCGCTGCGCTGTCACATACACAACTCTCAGGGCTAAAGCAAAATAAGTATGGCTGCGCCTATTTTGGCGATGAATACGCTGATTTCGCAAATTGGGTTTTGTCCGGAAAAAAGGTAAGGCTATAGCCCAGTGAAATTTCGCAAATGGCAGATCCACTGTCTCCTCTGGAAAGCGCTGCGCTCTCACATACACAACTCCTAGGGCGAAAGCAAGTGTGGCTGCGCCTATTTTGGTGATGAATAAGCTGATTTCGCAAATTGGGTTTTGTCCGGAAAAAGGTAAGGCTATAGCCCAGTGAAATTTCGCAAAAGGCAGATCCACTGTCTCCTCTGGAAAGCGCTGCGCTGTCACATACACAACTTTCAGAGCTAAAAGCAAGAGCTGCGGCGCCTATTTGGGCGATGAATACGCTGATTTCGCAAATTGGGTTTTGTCTGGAAAAAAAGGTAAGGCTATAGCCCAGTGGAATTTCGCAAAAGGCAGATCCACTCTCTCCTCTGGAAAGTGGTGCGCTGTCACATACACAACTCTCAGGGCTAAAGCAAGTGTGGCTGCTGTTGTGGTCGCACCGATGGCACGAGTTGTTGGGAACTCGGCGCTGACGCCCGTGGTTGCACCTGGGTCGCAAGCCCCAAGGGTAGCGTTGGCCTGGCGGCCTGGGGTACAACTGGAAGCATCCGAAGGTCCCGGCAAAGCATGAGTCGACTGGTAACAACAAAACAACTTGTTTATTCTAACATCGCAAAGAGTTGGCGGTCAGGTTGACCGAAGTAGAGAGACGGGAGTGCGCTTTACTCAACAGAAGAAATCGGAGCCCTCCTTTGGCGTCCGGGGGCAGCTGCTTTTATACTCTCGCAGTTGAGGGCAAGAAGGAACCCCTCTATAGACGAGCACGTGACTGTGCCGCTCGGGCACAATGGGATAAGGTGACGCATACTGTCGTGTCGTCGCCGGTCGGGCACAATGGGGAGGAGAAGGTGGCTCACACTGTCGTGTTGCCGCCGGTCGGGCACAATGGGGAGGAGAAGGTGGCTCACACTGTCGTGTCGCCGCCGGTCGGGCACAATGGGGAGGAGAAGGTGGCTCACACTGTCGTGTCGGCGCCTGTCAGACCCCCTCGCTTCACAGTTGTTGGGAGCTCCTCTCCCCGGCTGCCGCGCTTCGACAAGCGTGGGCACCAATATGCACATACACTCACACACGCACATGAAGACACGTGGCATCGGAACATGCCTGGACACGCTTGGCGGGGAGGCGTAGCGGCGACGCCGAACGGGCCAAAATGTCTGCCGCTTTGTTGCAGCCGCGCCGGCTAAACCCCGCGTCGTAGGCGAAACGTAACAGACCGCCCCGCCGGGGGAAGGAGATCCCGATGGACAGGGGACTGCATCCGCTGTCCGGAGGGATGTCGCTCGATGATGCTCATAACCGAAGTCGGGCGTCCCTCGACGTTTCTTGAGCGCAGCGCACTGAGAAGGCCTCGTCCTCTCGTTCAGATTCGCACAGGACACTGCAAAGTGACTTCGGGAGAGTTCACATTTTTGTTCTCGTTCCCGGCAAGCGTTAGAACTACGCTGAAACTCAACCGCTCAGTCAGCAAGCACGGCACAACCCTCACTAAGCCCTGCCAGGCTCTTCCCCCTTCTATACCACTGCCTAGTTCCTTACAGTAGTCTAGCAGCACTTAGAACGCGTCCACAAATTGGAAAATTGCACTAGAAAGCATGTCATCACTTTGAAACACTAAACAAAAGCAATATGTTAAAAATCCTGCCTCAGGAAGAAAAACATCAGTAACAAACAATTTTGAGGCTGATTCCTACGTTAGGGGCTTCGACTTAAGCCATCGGCGTTACCGTTGAGACTCCCCTTTTTGTAACGCACCTCAAAGGAATATTGTTGCAAAGCGAGGCTCCAGCGCTGGAGGCGGCCATTTTTGGGAGAGATGGTCTGCAGCCATTGGAGAGGGCAGTGATCCGGCTCAATGATAAACCTCGAGCCGGCTAGATAGCATGACAATTTCTGAACGGCCCACACGAGACACGCACACTCTTTCTCGGTGGCGCTATACGCCTGCTCACGACTGGTCAGCTTACGACTAGCATACAGGACGGGGTGTTCTACTTCTCCATTTTCCCGTTGGCACAGTACAACGCCCACGCCTCGCTCACTAGCATCGCACTGAACAACGAACCCTTTTGTATAGTCTGGCGATCGTAGCACAGGCTGGCCTGTTAGGGCACTCTTTAGGGCGCTAAAAGCTCTTTCCTTTGTCTCGTCCCAGACGACTGTTTGAAGCTCTGTTTTTCTTAGAGCATCCGTCAGGGGAGCCGCGATATCAGAGTACCTGGGGATGTACCTCTGATAGTAGCCGGCGACACCTAAGAACGACCGAATATCGGTCTTCGTGCGCGGTTGCGGGAAGTCTCGCACAGCGGCCACCTTTATTTCAGAGGGGCGGCGACGACCCTGACCAATCACGTGACCGAGGTAGACAACCTCGGCCTGTGCTTACTGGCACTTAGGAGCCTTTACTGTCAAGCCCGCTTCGCGCAGGCGGGTTAGCACTGCCCGCAAGTGTGCCATATGCTCAGACCAGGATGCGGAGAATATCGCTACGTCGTCTAGATACGGTAAAGCGAATTCTTGCTGTCCCCGCAACACTTTATCCGTGAGGCTTGAAAAACAGTATGGCGCGTTCTTCAAACCAAAACTCAACACTTTAGGACGGAATGTTCCCATTGGTGAAATGAACGCCGCATACCTACTAGCCTCTTCTGTAAGTGGAACCTGCCAATAACCCCTGACAAGATCTAGGGTGGAAATAAACTGAGCGCTACTAACTTTCTCAAGCCGCTCCTCGATGTTAGGGATCGGATAAATTTGATCCTTAGTGATGGAATTAAGCCTGCGGTAGTCGACGCAAGGACGAGGTTCCTTGCCCGGTACCTCAACTAAAATCAAAGGGGAGGTATAATCACTCTCACCTGCCTCAATAACACCGAGCTGTAGCATTTTCTTTACCTCAGCCTCCATAATATCGCTCTGGCGGGGTGACACCCGGTACGCCTTGGATCGTACTGGCTCTGGGGAGGTAAGTTCTATGTCATGAGTAAGGACAGAAGTCCTACCAGGCCTCTCAGAGAACAGACCTTGAAACTCCTGTAAGAGCTGGTGTAGTTCGGTTTTCTGCTCACGCGACAGCGATGCTCCACTGACTAAGTCACTAATGACTTGACCGGTGTCTTCCCTGTTCGTCACTGAGCCTAGTCCCGGAAGCTCGACCGGAAGCTCTTCAGGAACGTTTACCATCATGCACACCACTGCTTCCCTTTGTCTATAAGGTTTGAGCAGATTACAGTGGTAAACTTGCTGTGCTTTCCGCTTTCCTGGCAGACTTACCACGTAGTTAACGTCCGACAGTTTCTGAACAATTCGTGCTGGGCCCTCCCACTGCACGTCTAGTTTGTTGTTTAGCGATGTGCGCAATATCATGACCTCATTGCCCACCTCAAAACGACGGGCCCTGGCTGTCCGATCATAATAAACCTTGGCCCTCTGCTGGGCCTTTGCCATTGCTTCACCTGACAACTCCTGTGTGCTTCTTAAGCGTTCGAGGAGCTTAAGCACGTACTCCACCACGACTGGGTCGTCGCCCCTGCCTTCCCACGATTCTCGAAGCATGCGAAGCGGAGACCGAAGCGAGCGACAGTACACCAGCTCAGCTGGCGAAAACCCCGTAGCTGCATGCGGCGCGGTCCTTAATGCAAACATCACCCCAGGCAGACACAGCTCCCAGTCAGTTCGATGTTCAAAACACAATGCTCTCAACACGCGCTTCATGACGAAGTGGAGCTTCTCAACGGAATTCGACTGTGGGTGGTACACTGAGCTGTGTAGCAGCTTTACCCCACACCTTTCGAGAAAAGTTGTCGTCAAAGCGCTAGTAAACACTGTGCCCTGATCTGATTGGATTTCCGCAGGAAAACCAACTCGCGCAAATATGGACAGTAGTGCATTGACTATCTCAACTGAGCTGAGTTCTTTAAGCGGCAATGCTTCAGGGAACTTTGTCGCTGGGCAGATCACAGTCAAAATGTGTCTGTACCCCGTGGCTGTTACCGGCAGAGGTCCCACTGTATCAATAACGAGCCGTCTAAAAGGCTCCGTAATGATAGGTACCAACTTCAACGGCGCCCTCGATTTGTCCCCTGGTTTGCCCACCCGCTGACAGGTGTCACATGTCCTCACGAAATGGTCTGCGTCCCGAAAACACCCTGGCCAATAGTACTCTTGCAAGAGACGGTCCTTAGTTTTCTTAACTCCAACGTGTCCGGACCACGAACCCCCATGCGTCAAGCGCAACAGATCCTGACGATAGCATTGAGGAACGATCAGCTGATCGAACTCCACTCCTCTGCGGTCTAGATACTTCCGGTACAGGACTCCACCTCTTTCCACAAAACGCGCATTTTTCCTGGCGATACCTTCCTTGACATTGCAGCGTATGTTTTCTAGGCTACCATCCTTCTTTTGCTCGGCTATCAAAGCCGACCGGCTGACTTTTAGCAACCTATCAAGTCCGTCAGACGTAGGCGCGATGAGCAAATCTGCAGATAGCTTTTCTAACTTTCCCGCATCGGGATTTTCCTCTCCGGTATCTGGTGCCTTTAACGTTACAGACTCAAGTTTATTCAGTTCGGGCGTGCTCTGAATATCGGCTTGCTGCGCCTCTGACCCTTTCTCATTGTTTGATAACGTCGGCCCCGCAACTACCGCCTTTGCAGCGAGCTCCCGAACCTTCGATCTGGTTAAGGCCTGAACGCTAGCCTCACCAAACAAAAGCCCCTTCTCGCGCAGGAGGTGATCGGACCTGTTTGAAAATAGGTACGGGTACTGGGGGGGGGGGCAGCATAGATGACACTGCCGCCTCCGTCTCAAGCGCTCCGAAAGGTCCTTCAATAAGCACTTTTGCTACCGGCAGACACACGCTATGAGCTTCCACGGCTTGCTTGATCCATGCGCACTCGCCCGTGAACATATGGGGTTCTACGTAAGAGGGGTGAACTACATCCATCGTAGCTGCGGAATCGCGAAGCACTCGGCACTCTTTCCCGTTCACGAGGAGGTCTCGCATGTAAGGCTCGAGAAGCTTCATGTTCTCGTCAGTGCTGCCTAATGAAAAAAACACAACTTTTGGTGTTGTTTCCGGACACTGCGCCGAAAAGTGACCCGGCGTCTGGCACGTATAACAAACGCGCGCTTGCCTCATCTCGAACCGCTTTCTGCGTTCGGCTTCGGCTGCCGCCGTCTCCTTAGGTTCGGTCGCACTGCTTTCACTCGCATCCGCACTACGTGTGTTCCCCTTTGCTCTCATGGGTGTGAACTTCGGCCTCTCAAACTTCGAGCCAAATTCACCCTTTTGACCGTCCTTAGCTCCGCGAGCCCGACGCGTCACAAACTCCTCGGCTAGCTCAGCGGCTTTAGCCACCGTACAAACGTCTGGCCTATCCAAGACCCAGTACCGCACGTTCTCCGGTAACCGACTATAAAACTGTTCTAGCCCGAAACACTGCAGAACTTTCTCGTGGTCACCAAACGCTTTCTCTTCTTTGAGCCACTCCTGCATGTTTGACATAAGCCTGTACGCAAACTCTGTGTATGACTCACTTCTGCCTTTCTCATTTTCCCGAAACTTCCGACGGAACGCCTCCGCTGACAGCCTGTACTTTTTTAGCAGACTCGATTTCACTTTGTCGAAATCCTCTGCCTCCTCTCTATCCAAGCGAGCGACTACGTCGGCCGCCTCGCCGGGTAACAAAGTGAGCAAGCGCTGTGGCCACGTTTCCCGAGAGAACCCCTGCTTCTCGCACGTTCGCTCAAAGTTAACCAGGAACAAACCAATGTCCTCTCCAAGCTTAAACGGCCGCATCAGGTCAGTCATTTTGAACAATACTCGTTCTCCTGCACCGTGTGCCTGACTTCCATTACGAGCGCCTTCCATCTCTACCTCGAGACGCTTCATTTCCAAAGCGTGGTCGCGCTCTTCTTTTTCTTTCTCTTTTTGTTCTTTACGTTCTCGCTCCTGTTTTTTTGCAGTCTCCCTCTCCTCAATGGTCTCAAGGCATTCCGACAGCTCGTCATCCTCAGCTTCTAACTCAAGAATAGCCCTTAGCAGTTCAGGTTTTCTGAGTTTGTCTGAGACATCCAGACCCAACTCTCTTGCAAGCTCCAGCAATTTCGGTTTGCGCAACGACTTCAAATCCATGGCTGCTCTGAATGCTGCTTTCTCTACTGCCTATTATTGTCTTGCCGCAATCTAACCCGGCAGCAACGACAACCACAATTACCAGCTCTGTTTCTGACACTAACAAAAGCCTGGCAAAGCTCAGAAGAAGAAAGTCCCGCACTCACCAAACCTCGCAGCCAAGAGTTCAGCGCAGTCGTTCCGCTGCAGGCAACCAGTCATCACACAGGGCTCGTTGCACTGCTCCCGGATCGTTGTTGAGCTGCTCAGCATACAGTCAACTGCATCTCTTCGCTGCTGGCCTCCGTTGTCGCGATCTCACCGCTGGCAGACAGTTGTTGTGGTCGCACCGATGGCACGAGTTGTTGGGAACTCGGCGCTGACGCCCGTGGTTGCACCTGGGTCGCAAGCCCCAAGGGTAGCGTTGGCCTGGCGGCCTGGGGTACAACTGGAAGCATCCGAAGGTCCCGGCAAAGCATGAGTCGACTGGTAACAACAAAACAACTTGTTTATTCTAACATCGCAAAGAGTTGGCGGTCAGGTTGACCGAAGTAGAGAGACGGGAGTGCACTTTACTCAACAGAAGAAATCGGAGCCCTCCTTTGGCGTCCGGGGGCAGCTGCTTTTATACTCTCGCAGTTGAGGGCAAGAAGGAACCCCTCTATAGACGAGCACGTGACTGTGCCGCTCGGTCACAATGGGATAAGGTGACGCATACTGTCGTGTCGCCGCCGGTCGGGCACAATGGGGAGGAGAAGGTGGCTCACACTGTCGTGTCGCCGCCGGTCGGGCACAATGGGGAGGAGAAGGTGGCTCACACTGTCGTGTCGGCGCCTGTCAGACCCCCTCGTTTCACAGTTGTTGGGAGCTCCTCTCCCCGGCTGCCGCGCTTCGACAAGCGTGGGCACCAATATGCACATACACTCACCCACGCACATGAAGACACGTGGCATCGGAACATGCCTGGACGCGCTTGGCGGGGAGGCGTAGCGGCGACGCCGAACGAGCCAAAATGTTTGCCGCTTTGTTGCAGCCGCGCCGGCTAAACCGCGCGTCGTAGGCGAAACGTAACACTGCGCCTATTTTGGTGATGAATACGCTGATTTCGCAAATTGGGTTTTGTCTGAAAAAAAAGGTAAGGCTATAGCCCAGTGAAATTTCGCAAAAGGCAGATCCACTGTCTCCTCTGGAAAGCGCTGCGCTGTCACATACACAACTCTCAGGGCTAAAGCAAAATAAGTATGGCTGCGCCTATTTTGGCGATGAATACGCTGATTTCGCAAATTGGGTTTTGTCCGCAAAAAAGGTAAGGCTATAGCCCAGTGAAATTTCGCAAAAGGCAGATCCACTGTCTCCTCTGGAAAGCGCTGCGCTGTCACATACACAACTTTCAGAGCTAAAAGCAAGAGTTGCGGCGCCTATTTTGGCGATGAATACGCTGATTTCGCAAATTGGGTTTTGTCCGGAAAAAAGGTAAGGCTATAGCCCAGTGAAATTTCGCAAAAGGCAGATCCACTGTCTCCTCTGGAAAGCGGTGCGCTGTCACATACACAACTCTCAGGGCTAAAGCAAGTGTGGCTGCGCCTATTTTTTTGATGAATACGCTGATTTCGCAAATTGGGTTTTGTCCGGAAAAAAAGAAAGGCTATAGCCCAGTGAAATTTCGCAAAAGGCAGATCCACTGTCTCCTCTGGAAAGCGCTGCGCTGTCACATACAAAACTTTCAGAGCTAAAAGCAAGAGTTGCGGCGCCTATTTTGGCGATGAATACGCTGATTTCGCAAATTGGGTTTTGTCCGGAAAAAAGGTAAGGCTATAGCTCAGTGAAATTTCGCAAAAGGCAGATCCACTGTCTCCTCTGGAAAGCGCTGCGCTGTCACATACACAACTCCTAGGGCTAAAGCAAGTGTGGCTGCGCCTATTTTGGGGATGAATACGCTGATTTCGCAAATTGGGTTTTGTCCGGAAAAAAGGTAGGGCTATAGCCCAGTGAAATTTCGCAAAAGGCAGATCCGCTGTCTCCTCTGGAAAGCGCTGCGCTGTCACATACACAACTCTCAGGGCTAAAGCAAGCGTGGCTGCGCCTATTTTGGCGATGAATATGCTGATTTCTCAAATTTTGTTTTGTCCGGAAAAAAAGGTAAGGCTATAGCCCAGTGAAATTTCGCAAAAGGCAGATCCACTGTCTCCTCTGGAAAGCGCTGCGCTGTCACATACACAACTCTCAGGGCTAAAGCAAGTGTGGCTGCACCTATTTCGGCGATGAATACGCTGATTTCGCAAATTGGGTTTTGTCAGGAAAAAAGGTAAGGCTATAGCCCAGTGAAATTTCAGGGAAGGCAGATCCACTGGCTCCTCCGGAAAGCGCTGCGCTGTCACATACACAACTCTCAGGGCTAAAGCAAGTGTGGCTGCGCCTATTTTGGCGATGAATACGCTGATTTCGCAAATTGGGTTTAGTCCGGAAAAAAAGGTAACGCTATAGCCCAGTGAAATTTCGCAAAAGGCAGATCCACTGTCTCCTCTGGAAAGCGCTGCGCTGTCACATACACAACTCTCAGGGCTAAAGCAAAATAAGTATGGCTGCGCCTATTTTGGCGATGAATGCGCTGATTTCGCAAATTGGGTTTTCTCCAGAAATAAAGGTAGGGATATAGCCCAGTGAAATTTCGCAATAGGCAGATCCACTGTCTCCTCTGGAAAGCGGTGCGCTGTCACATACACAACTCTCAGGGATAAAGCAAGTGTGGCTGAGCCTATTTCGGCGATGAATACGCTGATTTCGCAAATTGGGTTTTGTCAGGCAAAAAGGTAAGGCTATAGCCCAGTGAAATTTCGCGGAAGGCAGATCCACTGTCTCCTCTGGAAAGCGCTGCGCTGTCACATACACAACTTTGAGAGCTAAAAGCAAGAGTTGCGGCGCCTATTTTGGCGATGAATACGCTGATTTCGCAAATTGGGTTTTGTCCGGAAAAAACGGTAAGGCTATCGCCTAGTGAAATTTCGCAAAAGGCAGATCCACTGTCTCCTCTGGAAAGCGCTGCGCTGTCACATACACAGCTCTCAGGGCTAAAGCAAAATAAGTATGGGTGCGCCTATTTTGGCGATGAATACGCTGATTTCGCAAATTGGGTTTTGTCCGGAAAAAAAGTAAGGCTATAGCCTAGTGAAATTTCGCAAAAGGCAGATCCACTGTCTCCTCTGGAAAGCGGTGCGCTGTCACATACACAACTCTCAGAGCTAAAAGCAAGAGTTGCGGCGCCTATTTTGGCGATGAATACGCTGATTTCGCAAATTGGGTTTTGTCCGGAAAAAAAGGTAAGGCTATAGCCCAGTGGAATTTCGCAAAAGGCAGATCCACTGTCTCCTCTGGAAAGCGCTGCGCTGTCACATACACAACTCCTAGGGCTAAAGCAAGTGTGGCTGCGCCTATTTTGGGGATGAATACGCTGATTTCGCAAATTGGGTTTTGTCCGGAAAAAAGGTAAGGCTATAGCCCAGTGAAATTTCGCAAAAGGCAGATCCACTGTCTCCTCTGGAAAGCGCTGCGCTGTCACATACACAACTCTCAGGGCTAAAGCAAAATAAGTATGGCTGCGCCTATTTTGGCGATGAATACGCTGATTTCGCAAATTGGGTTTTGTCTGGAAAAAAGGTAAGGCTATAGCTAAGTGAGATTTCGCAAAAGGCAGATCCACTGTCTCCTCTGGAAAGCGCTGCGCCGTCACATACACAACTCTCAGGGCTAAAGCAAGTGTGGCTGCGCCTATTTTGGCGATGAATACGCTGATTTCGCAAATTGGGTTTTGTCCGGAAAAAAAGGTAAGGCTATTGCCCAGTGAAATTTCGCAAAAGGCAGACCACTGTCTCCTCTGGAAAGCGCTGCGCTGTCACATACACAACTCTCAGGGCTAAAGCAAAATAAGTATGGCTGCGCCTATTTTGGCGATGAATACGCTGATTTCGCAAATTGGGTTTTGTCCGGAAAAAAAGGTAATGCTATTGCCCAGTGAAATTTCACTGGGTTCTCACACTGATTAATTTTTCGCGTTGAATAAAAGGACACGCACGAATAAATGGATTGGCCTTTCCGAAAAAAGAAAGGTAAGTCTTCAGTCCATTACAATGTCAGCCCAGCTTTAGTTCAATCACTTCTTTAGAAAGCTGTGGTTCAGCTCATCGATAACTCCCCCTGCCAACGCACGTGCTGACGCCGAATTATTTTACGCGATGAATAGACGAATATGCGGGGATTGGCTTTCACACGCACACTGAAAAAAGGATTAAGGATTACCTGATATCTTAAGGGAACAACGGGTTACATGCTTTTCGTAGCTGGCTATATATGTGTTGTACTTAAAACTTCACTGAAGAACGATTACGATACTCCCTCATGCGAAATTTGAGCGCAGCTCTATACGTGTTTTAATTTCGCGTTATATTGGCTGACGCGGACAGGCTGTCTCGTGCCGCACGTTGCAAACGCAAGCGAAGTCTGGCCCGACCGCGTCGCCAACCGGCAGATCGCGATGCGAGCGCGTGGGCGCGTTTCACACCAGCCGCCGCCGACAGATCTCCTAACGACGCCGTCGACGCCATCTCAGATCTACTCTGGCGCCATCTAAAATCCCTTAAACCGTAAAGTAGCGACACTCTCCTCCTCCACCCTCACTCCTCCTCGTTTCTCCTCCCTTTCACGCACCCTCCTCGACCATGGCGCCGCCTACACTGCTCGAGCATAGCAACGGCGCCAGCATGCGCTCCTCGCCACTCCGCAGACGCTTCGTAAACACTCCGCAAACACTCCGCAAAAATGGCGCTGATGCACGGCGCGAGGGTCCACATGATGCTATTAGGCCAATAGCGACGCGGCGCCGTCCTCGGCCAGAGCGCGCGAGGAGGAGGCATTCTTCAAAGCGTGACACTACTTTACGAAGTTTAAGGGGTTTTAGTGCCATCTCACACGATTAGTCGCCGCCCTTAACTTTTCTTCTCACCCTTTCGCCCTCCTCCTCCGCTTCCCTCCTCGCGTCTTTCATCACCGCTGCGCTCCGCGTTCTTCTTTCGCTGTGCTCGTTCGCTCGGTTACGCGGACGCTCGCCGCAGGAACTGGCGGCTAAGAGCTGCGCTCTAAATGTACTTCAGTGCATTCAGCAGGACGCGTTGCCCGAGGACCTGACTTTGCCGGAACTCGTTCAGGTTATCCAAAACTCCTCCCTGATAAGACACGTACTGACGCCGATGAATTTCATGCGACAAATAAACGGACACGCGCAGATGGGCTTTCCCATGAAGAAGGTAAGAAGAAGCACATTACAATGTCGGCCCACATGGGTCATGCTTGGACTTAGCGGCGGTGGCGCTGAATGACCCAGCATATCTGCAGTGAAGCGAGAGAGCGAAGCTTGGCTACCTGCGCGCCTCATACATTATGCACCAGTGCATGTGGTGGCAGTACGTTGCGTGGCTGCTTTGCTACATTGCTAATCGCATTAACGTCGATCTTTATCGTGAGATGCGTTCTGCCGCAAAATTTTTTTTTCAATGCCAGGTATCCCTGGTACACCAAAATTTCGGGGGGCACGTGTCCGGTGTGTCCTCATCTCACTCCGCTGTCAGTGGCGTAGCCAAGGCGGGGGTACACTTGGAGGGGGGATGAGGGGGCGCTGGGCAGCCATCATATACTAACATTTTTTTTTTTGCTCCGGGGGACACAGCAGGCAAGCGCCCTTCCCCCCCCCCGCCAAACCTCCCCCAAATTCTATGCGGCCTGCCCAGCTGCCCCCCCCTCCATCCCCCCCTTCGCTCTTCCCGTCCCTGGTCAAGAGCGTGTCGCCACTCCCCGCTCCCCACGCCCCCAAAAACATTTCTGGCTACTCCATTGCCCCCTGCCTACGCCCGTGGGTGTGTGCCAATGTATCGGTTCGTGATCATCATCGCACACCCCCGGCACGTGCTCGCGGCATAAAAGGTCTGCTGCCGCATGGAGCGAGACCTCGTGGCGAAAGAGAACGCGCAACGCGAGCCGCTGCTTCCGGCGGTCGCGGCCCTGGACCACGCTGGGCAGCCCTCGCTGCGCCAGCCTTGGTGCGGCCCCAGCGAGGCGCTGGCGACTCTACCTGCTTCTCACGGTACAGGTCAGTGAGCGGCGCAGAGGTGCCATTCTGGACCGCGTCCTCCGCGCCGCCCGATCTTGGAGGCCACGCTTGGATAATTTCGCCATGTCGAATTCTGCAATGGCGGTATTTTGAGTCAACCAGTGGCTGTAGCAGCAGTCCCCTGGACTAAGTAGCCCCAACAAGAGCTGATCGGAACTAACGAGATGGTGAATTCGACAATCAGGTGGAATTTGACAATGTGCACAATATAACACCCAGAGACGCGATGCGTTTCCTCCTCCCCCTTCCACTTTCCCTCTAAAGAATTCTGCTGTCTGGAAAGAAAAATTCACCTGAAGAAGTTGCTGTCGCTGATGTAGTCAGATCAAAAGTAGAGATTTTTCGCATTCCCATCGGCGCGAGCTCGACAACTCGCCGCATGGCTTCCAGAAATTGGGCGACGCGAGCGCCACCCGATCTCGGAAGCCATGCTCGTCGGTGTGATCCGTGATTCACCGCTGCGTGACTTTCGCTAGTGGTCTCTTGGTTGGAAAAGACGACCGTTTGCGTTTGTCTATTCAGCTCCGCGACTGGAATCGCAAAGCTACTTGAACCAATCAGCGGCGAGGGAGCCGGGCGTTAGTTGCTTTAGTGAACTACGGTTGCACGTTGGGAAGTCAGGCTAGTTGGTGTGCATATCATATACTGGGAACACGGCGAAGCACCGTGTATAGCCCTTATGTCTGCACTTGTCAAGTACGGACTTTGGGCGATACACGGTGCGTTGCCGTTCTTAATTAGGTCTGTCCTTGTACCTTTAGCAAGAGTTTTTTGACTTGGCGGTGGCGGACCGCGAGTAGGTGTGTGCATACGCCACGATTGACACCAGTCGCGCGAGGCTTTTTCTGTGTAGCCATCGGGCAGGTCGTGCATGGCCTCCGAGATCGGGCGGAATCTCGGAGGCTATGGGTCGTGCTTGCCGTTGTGAACACTGGTCGCCGTGAGTCGTTCCTAACTGGTCGCTAGTCGTAAGGCTTGGTTTGTTGCGGTCCGTCGCGCGGCCTCTGTCGATCCCGGGTGTGAATGCACGCATTATTACCGGGTGTCCCAGGTAACTTGAACCAAACTTCTAAAAAGTATGCAAAAGTCACGTCGCTGGACAGAACCAAGGTAATGTTTTTTTTTTACTGTCGCTTGAAGTTATTTAGGTTATCTTCTGCGTTCCGCCTAATTACATGACTAGTTTTAGTTAATAAATCAACTTCTCGAATATCATAATTAGATGAAAAGTGTCAATGAGAAAATTGTAGGTCAGCATTAAAAACTGCCGATACTACTTTCTCTTGCTCAATGCATGCTACACAGGTTTTTTTTTTTTCTAAGCATGAGAGAAGCCCGCGCGAATGCGCGCAAAGTACGTCCAGCGGCCAGTCGCGCGGCAATTGTTTCGTCGCGCGACCTTGGAGGCTATGGCGAGAATTTTTTTTCGACTCGCGACGGCGACGCCATACCAAGGAAGTTTAAAAAAAAATACCAACGTACCATACCAACCAGTATACCGGTATATTCTCCGCAGAGCCCGCAGAAGTCGGCGCTGTCCATGGCAACTTGGCTGCGGCGAAGGCGATCCCGCCGGCCCAGCGGGCGTCCCGTGCTGCAGCAGTTTTCGCTGCAGCTGTACCGCGCCCTGTCCCGCGAGCGCCTCAACGTCTTCATCTCGCCGTTCGGCACAGCCGTGGCATTGGTGAGCCAGCGGTACCCCTATTTTTGCAAACGCCACGCCAGCGTTTGATACAATTACAGTACTATACAGGTGGCGAATCCGGGGCATGCCTCAAGGAGGTGGAAGCTCTCATCCGTATATTCAGCGCAAAAGTACTGTGTTACAGTGGTCACTAGAACTGTGTTGCAGGAGCGCCAGGTACCCATGGCTTCTTGATAAACCGCTCGCTCGTATACGCGCTCACATTTCGCACAGCGGTAGAATTTAACGGTGAGTTTATAGTGTGATATACCTTGTTTACGATCACACATCAGTTTCCCGCACGATATGTCCGAAGTGTGTGTCGTCTGCGGCGACGCCGCTCAAAATATACCGATTCCACCGCAACGGAACGGTGGCGCCATCTGTCACGGCTACGGTGAACACCGTGTTTTCGTCCTCGCCGGAATAGGTGGTGCCACTGCTCCGTTGCAGCGGAATCATAGATTCTTCAGTAGCGTCGCCGCTTCGAATTAATTGTGGGCGGAGCGGGCATGCAAGTGATGCCCGCAAACGTGGTAGTAAGAGGAAGCTCTAGCTCGGGCCTAACTGCAACGCGGCCTATTCAAATAGATGTAAAACGCAGAAACGCTTTATTTTTAAATAGCCCCTAGACCGATTTTAATGAAAATTGTTGCATTTGAGAGCGAAAGGTACATTCTAGTGACTGTCGGAAGTGAATCTCTGCATCTAGGACAGATATCGCGTTTCTGTAAAGGCATCCATCAGATCATCCAAAGCGGACAACTTCGATATGTCAATTCATACCTTACGCGAATTCGTTACGTTCCGTTCAATGGTTCTACAAAAGCTGTATTTCCACATTACTAAATTTTTTTGAGATTCATGTGTAACGCATCAATTATGCCCGCTTTAGATGCACTATCAGATGCAATTCACATAATTGTGATATCATATCTCATTGATGAGTTACAGAGTTGTAAACTTCATAGTTTCGTTTTCTGAAAATGTGCGATTTTGCCAATTATTAATAAAAAAATTCACGACCTAAATCAAAAATTCGGAACCAACAGTCACTAGATTCTAAGTTCTTTTAAATGCAACAAAACTCGCCAAATTTGGTGCAGTGGCTACCGAGAAAGACAAATTCTCCTTTTACATGTATTTAGAAAGGAGCACCCGAGCTAAAGCTTGCTCCTAAACTAATCTAGCTCACCCCCTGGTCACTGCGTATATAGACTGCGAACGTCGCGCATAATGCGCAGCTCAGAAGAAGACCGACAGCTTGCCTCTTGCATACTCTTGCCGATCGAGTTAAGTATAAAGGCTAAACCCCATGAGCGCGATTTTTTGCGCGACAGCGACGAGCGACGACATCGAGCGACAGATCGGGCCGTCGCTTGAACAGATCGCTCGGTCTTGTCGCGCGATCGCTCGGTTCTGCAAATCTAGAATTCGTCGCTCGTCACCCGGAAGTGCTATGAGCGACTAGCCGATAGCGCGAAGCCGGAACTGGATGTACATAACTCAAGCACTTCCGATTGTCGCGCGGAACGAGCAAACGATTGAATTTTTATACGTGCAAGGATGAGAACCTACTGCAAAACCTTCAGAAATATTTTATGCTGCTTTTTACAGTAAAAGACATCAACTTAAGTTAATAAAACATGCGTCACGCTAGTTTCGGCGCCTATATTGCTGCCCTCATACCGGCAACACTGGGAAGACGTCGCTCGAACTCGTCGCTCGCATGGGTAGCATGGGGTACGACTTGTAGGCGACGAGCGAATCGCTTGTCATGGTAAACCCCATGCAAGCGATCTTGCGCGCGACAGCGACAAGCGATGCGATGGAGATGGCTGTCGCGTTCGCCCGTCGCCTACAAGTCGTACCCCATGCGAGCGACGATTTCGAGCGACGTCTCCCCGGTGTTGCCGATATTTGAGGGCAGCAAATACGAGTCGAAACTAGCCTGACGCGTGCTTTATTAATTAAAGTTGATGTATTTTACTGTAAAAAGCAGCATAATATATATCTGACAGTATTGCAGTAAGTTCTTATTCTAGCACGTACAAAAATTCAATCGTTTGCTCGTTCCGTGCGACAATCGGTAGTATTTGAGTAACGTACATCCAGATACGGCTTCGCCGCTATTGGGTGGTCGCTCATAGCACTTCTGGGCGACGAATTCTAGATTTGCAGAACCGAGCGATCGAGCGACAAGACCGAGCGATCTGTTCAAGCGACGGCCCGATCCTTCATTCGTCGCGCACAAGGTCGCTCTCATGGGGTTTAGCCTTAATAAGACAATGAGCCGTAGCAAAAGTAAGGTGCGCCGTTGCGATTTCGATGCCACAAACGAGCGTAGTCCCTTGAAATCCATTTTTGAGACCGCTGGCGGCGCGCAATCACGCGCGACCTTTGAGTATTGCGCGCGCTGCCAATAAAGCGTTGGAAAAAAAAAAAAAGAAATATCGCGACGAAATCGACTTAATAGGACGGAATCAGTTCTTCCGTCAAGAGTCGCTCCCGGAATTCAATAATTATACGTTTACTTATTCCTTTTTTGTAATTAGCCGGGCATTTCGCACACAAAATGATCTTGTTGGCGGAAGAGGACTGACGAACAATTAAACACCGTGGGTCTCATTAATTGTACCTCGTACCAGTTCTCTATTTAACAGCTTGGATAACGTTACTTCTCTCTATCTCCCCCTTCCGCTCGCTTGCTCTTTTTTATCCCTCTTAACCCTCCCCCCCCTTGCAGGGTAGCCAACCGGAACTAGCTCTGGTTAACCTTCCTGCCTTTCTATACATCCTTTTCTCTCTCTCGTATAACGTTAGCAGACACACCTGCAGTATATATACTACTCGTTTGTTACTAATTTAGAGAAAGTGAAGTTTTCGCAGCAGTGGGCCCAGTGGCGTAGCAACAGGGGGGGCCCCGGGTGCAAAGGGCCAGTTTGGGGGGAGGGGGGTGTCATATACATCTGAAGACACCCCTCTTTCCGCCGGCTACATCCAGGGGGGGGGGGGCAGAAGACCTATGGGCCCCGGGTGCCAGACGTCCTAGCTACGCCACTGAGTGGGCCTTTAAGAATGTCGGTATCATCACCGCGCTTGCAGGTCACCGCTCTGGCCGGATCTCGAGGAGACACGGCCGAGCAGATCCTGGCCGCGCTGGGCGCTTCGCACGAGGAAGAGGTCCTGCAAGAGCTCAGCACCGTGGGACGCATCCTGGAGCCGCTGTCGACGCTGCACGTGGGCTTGGCCAACAAGATGTACCTGTCCACCTCCCTGGAGCTCGCGGACTCCTTCAAAGAAGCCATACATCAAGAGTTCGGAGGACAGGTATGTATATACTGCAGTCGGATACAACTCAAGTGTACAACTCAAGGATACAACTCAACCCCCATAACCGCCAGCCACTGTTCCTCCGCGAGGCTGCAAATAGTTCGTACTTCAAACTTTCGCTGCTACCCAAATAAGGCGGTAACCACAGAAATAAATTATAAGTGCGTAATTTTGTACTCTTCTGTTATAGTGGAACAGTAAGTATAATTCTTTATTGAACTAAAATAAAACGCTTGCTTCGCTCCAACTATTTATTCTCAAGTTTCACTTCAACTGGCAGTGAAGTTTCATGAGTAAAACGGGGTCAGCAGTGAAATGAACTGTACGGCGGACTTTTGAACAGTGAAATACTCACTCCATACACTTTGTCCATGCCTGTTGCACACCTTATCGCTTCCGTCGACAAAAAAGGCTCTTCAAGAACAGCAGACACGCAGGAGGTATCGAGTACGACGCCATTTTTGAAATGGTCGCATGATGACGATTTTGTTTGCTTCTGCGATTGGCTGACGGAGTAACAACCCCGCGCGGTCCGTGTGCCTTGGTTGCCAACTGTTGTTTCTTTTTTTAAATTGTATCCTGCTATATATCTTACCATTCTTATGTCATATCTTACCAGTCGGTATATAAAACATGCACTGTATGTATAATTATATGCCCACCTGCTATGGTCTCGATATGAGACTGGCAGTATTGTAAATAAATAATTAAATATAGTTATATATAGCACGTCAATATAGATAATTTTAGTTTTTCGGAAAACTCGCCAATTGCGGATTACCGGGGAGACGTAGACGTGAGATGATTTATTGGCATCCCCTCTGAAACGAGGTGTTTTGTGAGCGGCCGGTTGACGGCATCACCTGGTGGGGCACAGCTCAACTAGAAAACACGGAGCTATCATAGCAGTAACCGAGCGTATTCTGCTTCGCTGCTGGTGTGAAATTTTCGGCAGCGGCGCGCTCCCGTGAAGATGTTGCCTTTAATTTTTTTACGAGAACATTCGTGTAGCAAGAACACGTGTCTAAAACATTATGGTTTGACGAAGTGTCGCAAGATGTCGCTACCGGCGTTGTTGCTGCCTTGCACCTCTGCAGTAGTTACCCGGTGAACCACAAACGGTAAGAAGTTTCCTGAAAAGCTATTTATTATATTAGCCCTTTATTACAGCCGGCGGTGCGGTACCTCTTGTAGCGATGGGTGAAGGGTTCTTTTGTTATTAGAGAGCTTTAACATTCAAGAGGAAAAAAATTACGTTGACCTGTATCAGTAAATTAGCTTTCTACACAACACTGAGAAAATTGCCTTCAGGAATTTTTCGCTCACGGCCAACGCCACCGACACCGGCTTTTCTGCGACACGAGCTCCTTAGCGTTCGCGTTAAAACCGTTTTTCACCGCCATAGGAGGTCGAAAGTGGCACCGCCGCCCCTTCACGTTGCCGCACCAGCTCACCATGACGTCACGGATTTCGATGTTATCTGCTCGGGTCTGTTTAAAGGGACACTAAAGGTTACCAGAAACTCAAGTTAAAGTGGTAGAGCAGTGTTCTAGAACGTCTAAGGCGTCAATATAATCGCGAACAGAGCTTTAGTAACCGAGAAATTGAGGTAAATGCATGACACGATTCGAGACCCCCCAGCGACATTCCGGTACTAGCCCGATGACGAAAGCACTCCTCATAATTTGTGTTACTAATACTCAACTACTCCCCTATTGAAAATTTGCCCGATGCTGGGCATAGTGGAATCCATCATCCATCATCATGGTGGATTATGGTAGTGGGTGGCATGCTGGGTGACGGGTGGCATGGTGGGTGCTGGGTGACATGGTGGGTGACGGGTGGCACGGTGGGTGCTGGGCGGCATGGTGGTTGCTGGGCACGGCGGGTGCTGGGCAGCATGGTGGTTGCTGGGCACAGTGGGTGCTGGGCGGCACGGTGGGTGATGGGTGGCACGGTGGGCACTGGGTTGGATATCATCGTGGGCGCAGAACGTCAAAGGCAAGTTGTGTGATGAATTGAAGGAGCAGCCATTGCCATTCGGAAGCTCATGACGGGTTATCTTTATGTGATGTTGAGTCTTGTGAAGTGTACAGTCTGTATATACATGTTGCCAAGATGCGGCTATTTTCATGCCATAACAAATGAATATGTAAAGCACCATACTACGTAGCATATCATCACACTTTATTGAAAAAGCATCACTGGACTTGTACTGTATTTACTTTTCCACTCGCTTGCTCTGGCGTCCTGCTTGTGTAAAAGAGAGCTCCAAAGGTGCTTTCGCAGGGAAGCAAGGTGGTTCTCCGGATGTGGTGCAGGTGGCATCATTGGATGGTCACTTCTGTATTTCGCCAGGCAGTCTAAAAGGAGAGTGCAATAAATATAAGTAAATTGTTTTTCCAATGATTTCTAGCAATAAGTGAATGAAGGAAATCTGCTCTAATCACTTCAAAAAAAGTTTAAGATAACAAAATGCAGCAAATGTCACACACAAACATGCTACCCAGGACGCAAGCCAGCACAGGTTTATTTGCAGTGAGTATGCATACACATGCATCACATTGTTTTGCAGATTTACATGGAATTTTTGTATGTTTTTTTGCCAAAGCCACGCCTCTTCTCATCTGGAGGTTGGCTTAACTGCAAAATTTAGACACATGGGAGCTGTACTCAAAGCCTTATGGGGTGGATATTTGGCTTCTGATTTTGCATAATCTGTCTGCTCTTCAACCACCCAAATTCCTGTCAAATTCAGAGAGCCACAATTTGGCTACACTGTCTCTAACGCATGCAGGGGAGATGCAAGGTGTAAGCTGTCTGATTTGTCCATTCTATCATTTGTTAGCTTTACTTGTTGCTCGTGCAGTTGGTGAGGAAGTCGTAACTTTAGCATTTGCCATATAGGCATAAAAGATTTCATGTAAAAGCTGTATAATGGCTGGCTTGTAAGCTTTAGTTAGCTGCAAATGATGGCAACTAATGTTTTAAAGTGAAGCTTTTTTTGCCTCTTCTCCCAACATTACGGGCGCTGCAGCTGCTATGGTCTTGTCATGCGTGCCGTTGGATTTCTTGCAACATTACTAGATGGCGCTCACCTCTGCACATCCTGACCGGCGCTGCTGCCCCAGCATTTCACCGTTAGTGTGTATTGCACGTGCTGTGCTGGTTTTAATTTCTATGCGAGAAAAATGCAGCTGCTGGGCTGTGATAGTGTAAACATTAGAATCGTCCTTAGTCTGAAGAGAGCGCTTTGAGCTGGAATCTCAACAGTGTGTTCGCCATGTATGTAGAAGGAGCCCATTAACACGCGCCAGCAAGGCGTGCACTCGACGTCGAGGACACCCAGACTTGAAAGAAGTGTCACACAGAACAGGAGCGTCTTCGCTACGCAGTGAAATGTAGTGCAGACCGCGAATTTATGTATACATTGTATACATACAATTACAATAGCTAATTGAAGTATGCACAGCCTCATAATTCAATTAAAGTTTAATATTTCTGCCATGATGCGGTGCGCCATGTGAGGCAATGACAACGCTCCATTCCTTCTCAGAGATTATGAACAATGACTCGCAACAACGCCTCAAGCAAACACATCTCCCTGTGTGTTCTGTGGGCTATGCAGACAAACAGAAGTGGTGCATGCAAGGTAATGCTTAACATCAACTCGCCACTTTCGTATTGGACTAAACACTGAAAAAATTACAAACTTGCCACTAACATCACCGTTAATTATTGTCAATCAAAGCAAACAATGTGTGCTTCGTGTACATCGATTCTCACAGTGCATGGGATCTGCCATTTTTTTTCTACTTTTCAATCTCCATATTGCTACTTTGCTAAGGTAACCTACATCTTCAATGTAAAAAAAAGCCCAAAGAAGCATCTTAACGTAATACAGAGCAATCTTTCATGCTCGTCTGTTTAAAAAAACATATTTATGTAGGAAATGAAATCTTCGGCAGAGTGTTGATGCGACTACAAGAGTACCTGGTATTTTGATCCATAAAACAATTGAATCTTGGCAGAAGAATGCCAGTTACAGCCACACTATACAGTCCTTTCTAATCCAGGCTGGCGGAAAGCGCTGGAATTCCGCATGATGCCCAGCACCTTGCTTTCCTTGGCACCGACAAGAGGCATGAAAATTTTAGGATGCTTTGCGTAGAACAAGATCAGCTATGCAGATCAGAGCGTACATGCGACTAATGTTCGAGGTGCTTTCTTTGTGTAGCAGTTCTTTCCTCATTCTTATGCTTAAAAAAATGAGATCACTGAAAGTATGCCGAAAGTGCTGATAGGCCATGTCTTACAAACTTCAATAATCAGAAGATCTAAAATCAAGAAAGCGGCTGACAGATGGAATAGCACACAGTGGTATGAAGGTTATAAACATGGATGAAGTGCCTCAGAAAGGCTGACCAACTTTTGAGCTATCTTCGTCAAAAGTGGCCTGGTCATCCTTGCCATGTTAGTTTTAAAGGACTAGTAGGGTGACATCACGTGCAGTTGTTGTCAGTGGCAGCTGGTTGTAAAGGGAGAGACTTTAAAGAGAATGAGCGCTGTCGTCTGACGTCTGTAAGCATGGTTCCTAAGACGAGGGCACAAGACCGTGAGAATAGGAAGGCGGCGAGAAAAGAAACAAAAGAAAAGGAGAAAAAAAGAGATGCCAAGAGGTAAAAAAAGAAAGACAAGAAAAAGAAGGGCATGGGAGCGTGTTAAGGAAGTGAGGGGTTAGGGAGCATTCAGGAGTGTCATTGGCGGCATCTTTCTGCCGTTTTAGAAGAACTGGTCAGGCGGTCAGTGTGCGAGTACCTAACAAAAAAGACCCCAAAAGATATCAGTTGAAAGAATGACTTGAGTAGCGTAGCAGCAACGCGTCGGGTAATGTTGAAGAAATTAAGATGGCGACAAGGAGTCTGGGATGCAATGTATGTGGTAGCTGGCAGGCAGAGGCATGGTGTTTTAGGGATGTCAGCCTCAGTAGCTCAACGCAGGTGTCGTCACAGTGGTATATAGAGCTGGTGATACCCTGTGTGACTGATGCGCAGAAAAACGTATCCTGGCATCTGGGATTTTGGATTGTGGTGGTGAGGGTGTTCAAAAAATATGATAGAAAACAGACAAAAGGGGGGAACTGAAAGTGGAATAACAAATAGGAGGGTTACATGAGCAAAAGCGGGCGGAGGCAGGTGTACATGGGAAAAGGGGTCATACAGTTGATATAAACATTAAAACACGAAAGAATATATTAAATTGAGTAGTAAGCAGGTAAAAATTAGAAACGGTGGAATAGGTGAGGTTAAGAATTAAGTTTAGCTGGTGGCACAATGTGTTTTGCGCCTTGGTTGATGACATGAGGCTTTCCGATTTAAGTTACAGCTTTAAAGTTTTTAAAGATTCTAAGTTGCTGTGTTAAATTGATTCCCATTGGATGTAGGCATTTAAACTTGTGTATGAGGTATGATTCCAGATATTTCCTCTAGCGAGGTGAGCGGAAATTTGTAGTCTATAGAGCCTTGCTTTGTCACATATGACATGTTCATTGAAGTGGCTACTCCTTTAGGTAAATTGTTTTGTACCTGCGCGGTGACCGTTCAGTCTTTTATGATTTTTTGTCCTGTCTCACCTATGTATTATTTGCTACAAGTGGCACATTCTAGACAGTAGACTACATTGCTTGATGTGCAGATGAAACTCGAAGTTACGTTGTTTGAGTAATTTGATGCTGTACTTATTACTGTAGTAGTAGATTAAATATGTTTGCATGTAGAGCACCCGGGCGGCCACAGGGACTGGTTCCCAACTTCGTTGTTGTTTTTAGTTTGGCACATACAAGAATATCCTTAATATTATAGTGTTGCATCTCAAGACTACTCTGGGCAGGGCGGGAAAAATCTTGTTTCTGGTTGCTGGTGAGAATTGGGTAGTATTTATTGAGGATGTTGTTCATGTTTGGGAGTGTGAGAATTTAGTAGTAAGAAGAGGCGCTGTTCTTGTGATCCTAGGGTGGGGCTTGAGCACGTCGGCTCAGTCAAGTTTGGTTGCATCGGTGCAGGCTTTCTGAAGGGCACTCTTTGGGTGGTTCCCGTTTGATAGGGTTTCTTTAGGGTGATCAAGTCTATCTATGTAGTCTTGGTTTTCAACACACATGTGACGTAGCCATGTGCTTGGCCTTTAAAGATGCCTTCTTTGCAATGTGGCTTGATGGTGGCTTGTATATTCTAGGTACTGTTGTTTGTCAAAAGGTTTCCATACAGCATTGTCATTAGTGTCCCAGTGTCAATGTATATTGTTTAGTCCAGAAAGTTTATGCGCTCCACTGAAGATTTTGATGCGAATTTTATTGTTGGCTGAAAAGAATTTAGAAATCCTACATATTTATCTAGGCTGTCTTGACCATGTCACCATATTATGAATATGTCGTCTATGTATCGTAGGTATGTGTGGGGCCTGTCAGTGCAGCACAATAGGAAGTCTGTAGAATCCCCATAAATATGTTCGCATAAATATGTTTTCCCATGTACATCTGCTTCCGCCCGCTTTTGCTCATGCCACCCTCTTATTTGTTATTCCAGTTTCAGTTCACCCCCATATTTGTCTGTTCATTATTCTATTTTTTCGAAACACCCTCACCAACATATTCCAAAATCCCAGGCGCCAGGATACCTTCTTCGGTGCCTCAGCCACACAGGGTATCGCCACTTCTGCATACCGCTGTGACGACACCTACGTTGAGCTACTGGGACTAACGTCCCTAGAAAGACCGTGCCGCTGCCTTCCAGCTACCCTATGCACTGCATTCCAGACTCCTTGCTGCCATCTTAACTCCTTCTAAATTATCCGACGCATTGCTGCTATGCTACTCAAGTCATTCTTTCAACTAATGTCTTTTCGGGTTGTTTTTGTTACTCGAGCACTGACCGCCTCACCGGCTCCTTTAAAGCCACAAGAACATGCTGCCAAAGACACCCCTGAATGCTCCCTAACCTCTTGCTTCCCTAACACCTTCCTATGCCCTTCTTTTTCTTTTCTTGTTCTTTCTTTCCCTCTTGGTCTCTTTTTTTCTCCTTTTCTCCCCGCCTTCCCACTCCCACTATTGTTCCTACGTCTTAGGAATCATGCTTACAGACATCAGGCGACCGCGCTCGTTCTCCTTCAAGTCTCTCCCTTTACAACCAGCCACTCCTGACAACTGCATGTGACGTCACTCTACTAACACTTTAAAACCAACATGCCGAGGATGACAAGGCAGCCTTTGAGAAGATAGGTCCTCCTAACGAAACGTTGGCCACCCTTTCCGAGGCACTTTATCCCTGTTTATAACTTTTACATCCCAATAATCAGAATAGTGTTTTGAAATTGCATGGCTGTGAATGCTGCAGATTGTAAAGCAGCACATCAGTTGACCACAGTCAACACTTTCGACGGCAGTAGTTTAAAAAGCTTCTTTTAGACCATACAATTTGCCAAGCTGTGTCGGAACCCAATTTTCTTGAGAAGCATTATTTCAAAAAAGTGAAATGAAAGCTGCAGCGTGAAAAGCTACAATAACGCATGCCAAGTCTACATTAGAAATTTCAAAGACAATGAGGTGCTTAAATGTTCACTTCTGTTAAGACAATGAGCAGCAGGTGAATGCAAGCTATCAAGGTCCTGTCAAAATTAACCGCTCGTGTAGCCACCCGACTTTCTTGATTGTTTTTAATTGAAACTGATTATGGGGGAAACTTTGTGGGCGATTTTCGCTGGAAACCCATATCCCGAAATTATGTTGTGCTGTTTTTCATACCCACAGAGACATTTAAATTGTGTGTCGAGACACAGTGCATATACAGCAGAAGAAAAAGATATAATATATAGGCACTTGCCTCATTCTTGCTTTGGCATTTCTTGTCGCTCTGTATACATCATGTAATGCTAACTCATTCAGATAACTTGTAGATATGCAGTTATGTTTCTCAAATGAGGTGACTGTTGACTTACTCTTCAAAGCAGCCACTTTCTCCGGTGTTGCCGGAAGCTTCCAAGATGCGCGGCACATTGTCCGGCAGGCCTGTCCAGTCAGGCTGCTTTCACCTGCTTGCACTAGTGTCCACAGGTGCCATGCCACCTCTAATGGGCACTTTCCGTCGGAAGCAGACTTGAATATGTAATGCCACTTGTTGAGTTGCATCACAAATCCCACACCAATCTGTACCTGCAATAGATATGAAGTGTTTTTTTCCTGAGCAGTATTCTTAACACTAAAACGCACTTGTATAAAACAATATGATATAGGTTAATTAGATCCGTCAATTTCTGATGCAACTCTATAATTTAGTATTTCTGCCCCTCGAACAAGTTTAAAAAAAACTGGGGTTAAACCCAACCTCACCAAGAAATTCATTTTTGTGTAAAGGATTAAACTAATAAAATTTTCCCATTTTAAGGGCAGCAAACACTCATATTTCGTACAGTCTAACCTTGCAATAATGAAATTAACAGAGAAAGCGAAACAATTGATTCAAATAGGCGCACCGCCATGCAGAGAACAGTGCAAGAACGAGTGACGTCAAGGCCTTTAAGATTGCAGTGTCACACGGAGAACAGTGAAGCACGTTACCTAGAGACCTACGCGCGCCAGTCTCCAAAATCCACCACCATCACACACTACATGGCCTTGTTCTAAAGAACATTGGAGACATGCTTTGAAAGTAAGATTACCCTTGCATGGTTTAAAACAAGTGAATTCCCTTGTGGGCTCTGAAAACCACTCGCACCACTCACTCATCTCAGCAGTTATATTTTCGTCATGACTAAACTGCAGCGACGAATGCGCCAAGTCCCGTCACAACTTCAAACTTCAGAACTCAGTGTGCACGCTCCTTTTACTGCGACCAGGTTTGAAATGTTTGTTGTAACAGTACAGCGCTAGTACAGCGGCAGCGGAATTCTCTTTAGGGACAATTGCACCTTCTACATCTTTTTGTAGGTTTTTGCGCAATATGTGCGTTGCTGTTTTTTGTCATTAAGCCCTTCAGTTGATGTCTAGCGCCCGTTCAGACTGTGTCTCTTTGTGTGTGTGTGTGCCCTTGCACTTGTCATGATGTCCAAGTTCAGCTACCACCAACTAGAACTAACTTTTGCATTAATCAGAAGTACATATTAGCACGCTTTATAAAAAGCCAAAGGATTAGCACTATGCTGACCGGAAATGAGAAATGGTAAGAATATTCTGGCTGAAAACAACATTTCATGTTTATCAACACTGACGGGCAAGTATAATTAAGAAAGTTGGTGTACGTTAATGTTTACTTTTTGAGTGATACAAGGGACAGAAAGAAGACAACAAGACACAAAAGCTACCAATTCAACATTAATTTTGGTGCAAAAATTTAAGATAATATTTA
This sequence comes from Dermacentor variabilis, assembly GCF_050947875.1. Classification (NCBI taxonomy): domain Eukaryota; kingdom Metazoa; phylum Arthropoda; class Arachnida; order Ixodida; family Ixodidae; genus Dermacentor; species Dermacentor variabilis. Next base: position 141,157,687 of record NC_134574.1, on the reverse strand, counting down.
TACTGCGTGTGCCCTTGCACTGCACAAGCGATCTTTTAAGACAAAGGGCACAAGTTGCAATACAAATGTACAAAATCATGATAAACAGTACTTGCATAAAAATAGAACAAATAAGCACGGAGTGATCACTATTCCGTGTCATTTAGAGAGTATTCCTCTTTGTAATGCAATCATAATGAGCACTGGCTGACAGATGTCCCTCTTTTTTAAATGGTATGCCTCAGTAATATTGTTGATCAATCGGTTGCCTTAAGTAAACAAAAGAGATGAACAATCTAAATCTGGCGTACATCACCAGTTGTGTCAATGCATTGTCAAGTGGGACGAGCATGCTTGTCCCTTGAGTGAATAATGGTGCTCTCCTGGGCACATGCTTATACAGCGGCCAGTCTGCCCCATGTACAAGACCGTCTATTCTTAGTACGAAGATGGTGCAGAGTGGCCGAACTCCGCGGATTGCCAGCGCGCATTGCATGGCTGTGCAACGGAGCTAAGCGGCGCAGGCGCACAGGGGCTTAGAGGTGGGACTTCATGTCATGTGTCATCCGCTAAAGCATGGCGTGCTCCCGCACTTTAGCAGATGACACGAAGCTCCACATCCCCCCTGCGCCATGCACGCTGGCACTCCGCGGGGCGTGGTCACGCTGAGTCGTGTTCGTGCCAAGAGTTGACGACCCTGTGCATTTGACCAAACATACACATGAACAGAGGCATAGAATACACTACTAGTGACGGACACAAGACATATTTAGTGGTAATTTATACAAATCTCCTTTGCCTGGACGCCTTTCTCAATGCGCTTGTGGAATGCTATGCACACATATTTCGAGAGAAAAAATAAAGTAGGCAGGTATGCCGCACAGTCTACAAGTGAACTGAGAAAAGCGAGCAGGCAAGCGAGGTACGCTTGGTTAAACATACCACGAAATATGTCTAGTGTGTGTTAGGGGCAGTGTACTGCATTCCAATGTTAGGAAGCTGACAGGCCAGGAACTAAATATGTACCAAAGAAATCACCACATTTTACTGAGAAGACCGGCATGCTCGTCTGACTTGGCCGTGCATTGCCGCGATAGGGCTTTAGGCCAGATTAAATTAGTTTATCTGTTTCCACCCACGGTGAAAAATTGACAAGAGAAATCAGAGAGGCATGCCACAAGACGTGTGAGCAAGCCCCCATTATGAATGCATGAAAAAAGGCGTCCTTTCTAGATGACAAGGGATAGAAATTAGTCTGACTATTCACCTTTTTTTACGCAAGTACTGTTTATTGTGATTTTTTGCCTTTGTATTACAACTCACATTTTCCTTCTGAAGGAACTTGTGCACAATATAAGCACACACTCAGTGTTATTTTTATTCCTTCTATCAAAATATTCAGTCATCACTGGTCATGTTGTATGGTCTCCCTTCCTTCACTGTGTAAATTTTGTCCTCAAGTTATATGAACTGACTGGCAAACTCAAAACGACACTACAAATTTCACCTAGAGGATACGGCTGGTTCTCAGAAAATGCACCAATACGGCGACAGGTGTCTGTTGGCACACTGTAGCCATAATGGGTGGAAGCTACCTTTGACATTGCTGCAATACATCAGTTGTCACATGGCTACAACCCTTAAGAAACAACAGAAATGTAAGTGCACAGCAAAAACAAGCAGGTTCATCAACCACAAATTTGACTTCAGCAGCCAGAACATAGACAGTTTCATGTAGCTAAAGCATTAGCTAATATGTGGAAAATACATGCACAAGCACCCTTAGCTTGAGATACCTGCATACCAACATAAAACCATGAGTTGCAGTGCATATGATGCTTGTTCTTGACACTAGTATTTTGTGAAAAATACTTTTTGGATTACGTACCATGCTTTCAATTCATTTGCCCAGTAATCAAAGGCTTTTGACAGCATTACACTTTGTACTTGCTAGTTGAAAATATTCTCACGTGAACAGCACCAAGCAGAATAAATAGAAAACTGCCCACTGTGCTAACCAAATATGTGGAGAGACCCAAAGTAATAGAATTATTTCTGGACCGCTGTAGACTTAGAGCTTGTTGGCTGATAGTCACTATTAAAATTACACCACTGCCAAACAGATGTTCTGTGTGGTGCTGTTGAAATCAAGTTCACTTGATGAGCAACATAGCAATAACCAGCAAATGTTTAGCAATAGCGAGCAGGCAATCTTGCATGTGCAAAACTGCATGCTTATTTAATGATAGTGCATCAATAGACTGAACTATGTACCAACTATGTGGTCTATGCAGTATAGACAAAGTCGAAAACGATGCAACTGGACACAGACTCTGCCACAATGCCTACTTGCATGAATGGGTATAGCTTAAGAAGAATATAAATAAATGTAGAGAAAGAAAGCAAGCTTACTAGAAAACTCTTCACTGCTGTAGTACTTACAGCACAGTGAATACTGGCCTTCATTTACCATTTAAAGAAATTCAAGCTCGTGTCTATTGTTCTGGGAACTTGAGAAATAATTGTGAAAAAATGGAGAAGGTTAGGCTAGTTGGCGTTGACACAGCTCCTGTGACATAGTTACTAGCACAAACAAGGCGTACGGAATAAAGGTCGGACTAGCCAAAGCGGTAGACTTCAACTGACAAGCTTTATTCAGAAGAAACATGCAAACAGGCCACCGCATGCTCAGTTAATGTGGAGACAGATGCATAAAGGAATGTACCACATAGGGGATAACGAAATGCACATAGAAGCTGATAAGCATCCACAAGAAGCCATTACAAAGCATTCACCAGATTTTTCTGAAGACACAACACTTATTTATTAGCTGGTACCAGTGATGGAGTGCTTATGCATTCATCAGCAGCTTTCGAAATGCAAAACACCTCAAACATTTCCCTATATAACTGCCTGGCAAACTGACTGAGCACTTGTGTGCTATGAAAACATGGGGAGCACTTATGGGTACTTTAACAGTGATCAGCCAAGTAGCCAGCGCCTGTGAGAGCATTTACAGCATTCCGGTACTCCCCAAGCCACTCATTCAGGCACCTGTTTGTTCAATATACCACTTTCCGCAGGGAAGTGCAATGTAGCATATCACCACTACATTTCAGTTAACAAAGCAGGTGACATGCTCCTTAGTGCATGTACTTTGACGCCCGGCAATGTTTACCAACTTGCATATTCTTGTGAGCATTAGCGGTGCCGAAAAAATGCCTACACCAAACTTGTTCGCCACCTTTCTTCTAGGCGGTGGGACACCCTGTGTATGTATGGCAGAGCTGCACGGCTACCACTGGGACATGCGTTACTGCACGTCCAGTGGGCAATGTGGTAGTGCTAATGACTTTCTTGTTGTGCTGGCTTTGCTGTTAAAAACATTGTGGGTGTTTTCGAACAGTGTTCAGTAGGACTCAAGTTCACACATGAGTTGCCAGAAGATGATCACCTGCAATCATTCGATATTCGTATAATTTTAAATCATACTTTCCTTATTATATATACTCTCTTAGGAAAACGAAGCCCTTGCTCGACTACCGTTTGGCATACTCCATGTTAAAGGATGCATAGCTCCTAGCTGCCCGAGAGCTGTTCTGGTTAAATCTTGTGCACCAGGTTTCCTGCAGCGCTCAGCAACAAGCGAGCCATTTATGTAGGGCCGGGTATCTCGATAACACTTTGGTGTCAACTACTGGGAGCCTCATTAAAGAGGTAAAAACAGATCTGGCAGCTGCTCGGTGCAATAACGCACGTCCCAGTGGGCGCCCTGTGGCTGTGCCATCTGTACATGGGGTGTCCCATCACCTAAACAATGTGGCAAACCAGTGCAGTGTAGGTGTTTTCTTCAGCGCCACTAGAGCTCGCAAGAATGTGCAGGTTGGTAAGCAACGCCGGGAATCAGGGTACATGCACTAAGGAGCATGTCACCCACTTTTTTAACTGCAATGTGGGGGTGGTATACAAGATTTCACTTCCCTGTAGAAAGTGCTGTATTGGACAAAAGGGCAGGTTCTTGAATGAGAGGCTAAGGGAGCACCGGAACGCTGTAAACACTCTAGCAGGCACTGCCCATTTGGCTGACCACTGCCGACGATGTGCTCGTAAATGCTACCTGTGTTTTCAAAACAAGCAAGTGCTCAGACGGTTTGGCAGGCAGTTAGATAAGGAAATATTGGGTGTTTGGCATTTCAAAGGCTGATGATGAATGTGTAAGCACTCCTTCACTGGAACTCACTGATAAAGGAGTGTTTGTTGTACCTTGAGAAGAACCTGCTGAATGCTTTGTAATGGTTTGTTGTGGGCAGTATTGGCTTTGTTGCGCATTTGGTTTCCTCCCATGTGGAACATTTATTTATGCATCTGTCTGCAGATATTTTTGAGCATAAGGTGGGGCCTCATTGCGTGTTTTCTGAATAAAGCTTGTAAGTTGAAGTCTAGTGCACTGTCTTGTCCAACTTTTTTCAATTAGTCTTGTTCGTGCAAGTAAACCTCACAATAATTGTAATACCAATGTTAAACAATGGTAAGCATGCTGCATGCTTAGACCTGTGACATATTTGGCCCATTACACTTTTAATCCTTACGTGTGCAGAAACTGCACAAGCGTGTAGCCTAAACGAAAAAAAAAGTGGATATAAAAGGTGTAACACAGGAAAGTCAAATCAATAAAACAAAATAACAAGAGGTAGATATAATGTGTACTAAGCAAAATAAAATGTAACGTGCAGCCAAGTGATTGATGCAAGAAAAAATAAACCTCAAGACATGTTAGGTCTAGTTTTAAAGTGAACTAGGTAATGGTTACATAATGTCTACAGACACAAATAAGCAGCAAGTTGAATAAAGTTGAGCAGATATTTAGCCTATTTAGTAAGCATTGCTGAGTAATATGTCCATAAACTTATTGACGAATGATACCGAGATCCTACTTTTGCAAACACATACACTTCAGTCATACCTGACCAGACCATCCGATTACACACAGTGCTGCTGCAGCCATAGCTCCTCCCTGATGTGGACGCTGTTGTTGGTCACGGCCTTGCCCCTGCAAGATAGGTTCTGTGTTAACTTATAGCAGTGGCACTTTAAAGAAGTCATTGTGAACACATGCAAGGAGCACAGAAAAAGTCACAAAAACAATGTTTGCACCACTGCAGGGTGGGAACAGAGCACAAGGTCAAAGTTACTGATGAATATTGTGATAATAGGGACCTCTTCATGACAATAAAATTTTTAAGACCTACAGCTACAGTACATTACAAACAAATGTTTGTTTACGTAACAATTCATTTTTTTTTCTATCAGTTAAGCAACTTTCCCTTGTCATCTCTAGTTATGTCAAAGTTATGTCAAAACACCTTGTCTCAAAACGTAAGCTGTAGTAGTAGCAAGCCGTAATTGCTTAAATTTTTTTGCCCGAACCCTATGAGGGAGATTTTGTGCGCGACGGCTTTGAGCGAGAAAACGGGCCGTCGCGCGAACATATCGCTCGTTCTTTGTCGCCTGGTTCTGGAAATCTAGAATTCGTCGCTCGTCGCCCAGAAGTGCTATGAGCGAACAGACAATAGCGCGAAGCCGGAATTGTACATCAGTCGAGTACTACCGCTTGTTGCACGGAACAAGCAAACGACTATTTTGATACGTGCAAGGTTAAGAACCTACTGCAAGACTTTAAAGAAATGTTTTACGCTGCTCCTTTGAGTAAAACACAGCAAACTAAATTAATAAAGCACACTTTTGGCGCGTATTTGCTGCCCTCATACCGGCAACACCGGGGAGACGGCTCTCAATGTCGTCGCTCGCATAGGGTACGACTTGTACGGAACGAGCTAGCGCGACACCCATCTACATCGCGTCTCTGTCGCACGCAAGACCGCTCGCATGGGGTACGACTTGTAGGGAACGAGCGAGCGCGACAGCCATCTACATCGCGTCGCTGTCGCGCGCAAGATCACTTGCATGGTGTTTATACTTTTTCCCAATAACTGCTCACAAACCGACAACCGCGTAAACAGACATTATTTTCAACCTCGAAGCATAAGTAAGAGAGGAAACGTCATTGCAGTAAGAATAGGTAAAGAGGCAGATGAGTCTTTATTATCCAACTTTAGCAGAAAAGTGGCAGCTCGCGCAAATGAGGACTGTTGCCGAACCTAATCCCTCTCACCGGAAGGAAGCGCTCACCAAGACTTTCAATTTAGCATTAAGCCAATAAGCTTGCGCAAGCAAATTATGTCAAACAACGCTCAGCAAGCATCGGCACAGTCAATGTCGTCGCGGGAGTTCGATTTCTTACGCTCGCAAGGCACTCTAGGCACACACGAGAAGCAAGCACAGCATGCGTGTACTCACCTTTTAAATGGTACGATGCGGTCGAAAAGCGCCCTCCAAGTTGCCGGAGCTGCAAAGTTATTCCCGCATACATGCAGTTGCGTAGTGGACGACCTGCGGAACGCTAATAATGCGCATCATTTCTTTGCGGCGCCCACCGAACTCTCCACAACCACCACGGACAAAGGGAACGCACTCCATGGCATGAAAATCGTTGGTCCACGTTTGCCTGGCGCACCACGCATACCGCGAGTTTGCAGCGAGACACAAGCTATCTTCTGGCACTTTTGTGCACGCGAACTATGTCACAATTCATTAGAGCAAACGCAAAAACACGATCAAACAAACACATCGTAGCAACTCGTACGACCGACAGCACATGTAAACAAGAGAACAAGATTGGTGGATGGATACTATGAGCAACCACTTTGAAACGGGGTGGTGGGTGGCGCCACCTGTGAAATTGGGAGTTTGGTTGGCCTCCGCTATGACTAAAATAATAACCAGCACACACTCGCTTTGTGCCTTGTTGCGCCCAACTGCATATAGATGTTGCAATACATAAACAACCATCGCACAGTTTATATTATCCGCTATACTTTAGCGTAGAAAGAAATTCTATGACGTGTTTTCGATTTCCAGGAGCTTCCGTCGCATGCGGGCAGTAAAAAGATGGCCTTCGAGATTCGCGTATGCCATTCTTAGGAAGCCTTCTCTGGGCTGTAATTTGAAGAAATATATATAAGAAGGTTTAGTAAACAAGAAAAAAAAAGGTGTAGAAAGTGAGGGGGTGGAGCCCCTAGCCCAGAACTCCACTGGCTTGTGCGGTCCGCCGTGCCTGGTCGAGGCTGGCGAGCCAAGTCTCCCATTGCTCCCTTCCGGAAAGTTTGCCGCCTACTTTCAGCTGTTTTGAAGCCCATCCATGCCCACCCACGACGCCTTGCGCTACTGCCCGTGCAACCTGCGCCGTCACTTCGTTTTAAACGACTTGTTGCTTTCGTCACCCTCTACTGTAGCAATAGAAATTGTTGACATGATCTCGGAGGTACACGTCCAGTGTGCGATGTTTCCGTGCGCGTTGTAACTTATTCAGTCAGAAAGCATCAAATCTACGAGAATTAATCGCTCGTGTGGCGCGGGTTACACCCGTGTCATCCGCATTGCTTTCGTTTTGGTGTGGTGAATGTGTGCGTATTGCGCTCCTGTCGTGCATGCCTTCTGTATTTATCGTGCGGCGCACGAATATTCCTGGAAAAAACCGCATGTCTCTGCCGCGTGAATGTGTCCTATGTGGTGGTGCCAGAAATGTGCGGCGGTGTACAATATGTTCGCAGCCAAGTGCTACCGTGCATTCCAGCGAATAGACGCGGCTGCTTATGCACGGTTTTATTCAGTGTTTCTTCATTAGCTTTGTGATTTACTTGCGTCTGCGATAGAATCCACAAGGTACCGCAGTTGAAGAAGACAGCAGGAATTCATGTCGCAACTAGCGAAATTTCTGTTGTACGACAGAAGTTCCTCACGTTTCCGTAGTTGACAGACATTCCTGACGTTACGACAGAAATTCTGATGTCGCAACAGAAGCATTCTGTCGCGAAGGCCAAGATCTCTGAAGTCGCAACAGAAACGTTCTGTCGCGACAACAAGAGTTCTAAGTCGGAACAACAACTTTCTATCATGACAGCGACTCTGACATTACGACAGCAATTCTGACGTCGCAACAGAAACATCCGGTCGCGACGGCCAAGAGTTCTGAAGTCGCAACAGAAGCGCTTTCCGTCGCTGCCCTTTAAAATTGTTTGTCAGTTTTGCATCGGTGGTGTGCACTGTACTTTTCTCTTGCGCGGTATTCAACCGTGCTTCTCTCAAGCCGCCAATGCTGATAGCACCGACACCGGTATTAAAGTCGACGTGGCCAATTGTTATAATTGTGCCGTGACGACGCGGCACCTACCCGCCTCCTCAAAATCGGCCGCTGATCAAAATCATACCATCTGCGGGAATGGCTGCGTATCCGTTTTGTTTTATTTGGTAAGATGTGGCACACAAGCCTGTGGACTTACATGTGCGGTTACACTGTCACATTAGTTAATTTCCCAGAATTATTGCAGAAGCTTATGCGAAGCGGAAAAGAAGTTTTCGGTTGTTCCACAAAGTTGCGTGAAAACTTGTCTCGCTCGGGTCTCATTAATCTGGTACAGCGCTGCCGTGAGAAGCCAGTATGCTGTCAGAATGAAGACTCATCCACGAGTGTTTATGTAGCTATTTTGCGTTGAGCACACGAATTATGCGCGCGCTCAAAAGTGTAAAGAGCGAGAGACAACTGTCGAAATTAGCAGTAACAACCCTAACAATGTCCCCGGTCACCGTTGTCTATTTCTGAATTTCTTATTCAATATGCATATCGTACAGCAAAATCGATGTGTTATCACTCCACGATGTACTACCTGTCGATCGTAACAACACTTGTGCTCTTCTAGAGATGTGGCAGCTGACGCGGTGGAGGGAACCCACATCTTGGCTTTTAAAATACAAATGTAAACAGCAACGGAGACAGTGGTTTTTACTGCTGACACAGCCAAAATGTACGCTGAGAGATAACAGCGCCGTGGTGCAGTGGTAAGATGCGAGGCTCGTGATCCTTAGGTCCCAAGTTCGAATCCCGGTTGAGAAAATATTTTTTTATACTGTTCTTTTTTTTTTGTACTAAGAAATTTACATTTTCCTTAAAGAGGTCTCTCAATTTTAAATTAAATATTGATCAGGTTGTGTTTTTAAAGTGGGACATGACGTCACATTGTGACTAATTTTGTCTTCTTTGCCTTCTTCAATAAGTGTCCTGTTCCTGCTTGACAGTAAAATGCCTCTAGTGGGGTTGAAATATCATAGCAATCAAGCTGTAGAAATCGTGCTATAAAGCAAAATTTTTCTTCACTATGTGTTTCACGAACCACCGAGTACACCCACCATTCACCCAGCATGCACACCATTTACCCACCATTTACATTTGACCCAGTACGTACATGCAGTATTCACCCAGCACATCCACCATTCACCCACCATTCCCACAGTTCACCCAGTATGTACCCACCATCCTCCCAGCACGCCCAGCATTCACCCACCATTTACACAGGTCACCCAGTAGTCATCCCACCATCCACTCACTACACCCACCATTCACCCAGCCCGCCCACCATTGAGACAAGTCATCCAGTATGTATCCCACCAATACATCCCACCATCTACCACTGTACCCACCATCCACCCATTATACCCACGATGAATTCCACCATCACCACCAAGTTTTCCATCATGCCCAGCACATTTTACATCATGCCCAGCATAAAATTCATGATGGGCAATGCTGGGATTTTCAATAGGGTCGTATTAAAAATATCATTTCATTCGATTATAAGACGGGAAAAATGCTACTTGTCTACGTCTATTCGATTCTAAGAAAAAATAACATCTTGACGTTACCCTTCAGTAATATGGGTGGTCGAAAGGTTTCGTTTTCGTTCGACTCTGCGCGCTCGACTCTGCGCCGCTCACGCTTTGGAGTTTCAGTAGTTTCGTTATCGCGTCGTGCTGTGAGGGTTCTGCTGGCTCGCGAAGCTTTCATTTGGAAGAAGCAGCGAGACTGCCACGTCCATGTGATGTCGTGGGAAGCCCTCGTTGCTTTCCCGCTCCGGAGAGCCGGTGTCGAGGGCGCCGTCGTAGTACGCAACGACGCCGGGAGCGCGAGCCCTCAGCAGCAGGTCGCGCTCGCCAGTGCTCAAATCGCTGAAGTTGAGCCCACCATCGCGAGCCAATCTGTCGTTGTCAGGGTCCATTGCGACGAGCGTCGAAGTTTGCGTCATAGAATGAAGTACCAGCTTATGGTCGCGCGTTTCTCCTTCCGCTAGCCACCAAACTCCCGCTTTCGCTCTGCTGTCGGCTGTCTTGGCTCTGTTTCTGGCCGCGCGTTTGCGTTTTGCGCAGAAAAGCCGTAGCGCCGTCTGCGGACACCGTTCTACTCACCGATGGCGCAACGTCACTATGAGACCATGATGTCAGTACTCCTCGATCGGAGGGCGGGCGATTTGAACTGCGCTAGAGGAACGCGGACGCTTCAGAACGCATTTTCTCTTAAAATAAGTATATCTCCTTGGCACGAAACAAGCGTTTCGAGGTTTCTGGGATGGTATTTCAACAGTCCACGTTGACTTAATAGTAACCTTTAGTGTCCCTTTAACTTTAACGGCGAAAATGGTCCGCGCATCGTATTCTAAAATGGTCGGAGTGTGAACTCGGCAAGTGCCAAGAACTTCTTCTGAGGCACAACGCGTCCCAAGTACAACGCACTAATTTGAAATCCGTGAAGTCACACTGATGTATACCGGCGATCGGGTATTGTGCAAAATCGATAAAAAAATGAAACTTCCGCCATTAGGCTCCTGTAGTAGCCATCATGTTACCGCGAAATTAACGAATATCGAGCGTAGAAAACATAGTTTATCGATCCAAAAGCTGAACTTGTTCGCGGTATACCGGGTTATCGGAGGCCAAACCGAAGTAGTGCGCCATAATACGGAAGTCCGCAGATGCACACTTCTAGTTTGCGGCTGATCACGATAGTGTAAATCCTAGATCGGGAGAAAGCTGAGCAAATTGGAATTGGGGATTCGTGATATGAATAAAGGCAGGCGTACAAAAAACCCCGGACACAAGAGGAACCCGTACGTGCATGGAGGAAGGAAACTGAGGAGAGCCACTACCCCCTCCGCGGGCTAGGAGAAAAGTGTGGAGGAAATGACGTAGTAGGTTCTCCTTTCTTTTGCTGATTTTTTATTTCTTTGATGTAGCGGCCACGCCTTTCGGGCCACAATGGCGGCTTTGTTATTGTTCTGTGCGCTCACACGTGTTGCTCCGTAGGTTTCGTACCGTGGTAAAGTCGCCGTGCGGGCAGGTTTATGTTGGTCTCCGTGTTTTGTTGCGCTGCGTTATCTGGACCGTGCTCTACCGGATGTTGCTCTGGCCAGGTGGGACAGGAGGAATTAAAGTTCGTGAAATGAACGCGCATGCAAGGCTGTACGCAATGTACCGCGCCATGGCAATGGCAACGGACGAAGGAATATCCGCGGGAAATTTTGCCCTCTTTGGCGGGATCATGCTAACGTGCTAACGATTGTTTAGTATTGCTGCGGAGCGCGCGCGGCCGAGCAGTACGGTTGCGCGCAGCGCGGCGTGGTTTCGTGAGAGATGTAAACAAGAGAGGGGAGCTGGCCCGATAGACGGAGCAACGCCATGAACAACGCCAACTTCCGGCTTCACTTTAGCTTCACAAAGAGTGACGTCAGGGCCTCTCCTCAGTTCCCTTCCTCCGTGCGTACGTGTATAGTTTTGGTTGAGAGCAGTCATTGGTTGCCCGCGTACGCTCAAACTCATCGGTGCTCACGTGACAGCTTAAATTCACTCACTGGAACTCGCTCCACGTTCGTATACTGCAGTCAAACTCACCGGCACACATTCGCGTTCGTACTCACGGGCAATCGTGACTTACGATAACTGGTACTGCTCAAACCGACCGGCGTTAACTCCCGTTTATGATGACACTCACTCACTCACTCACTCACTCACTCACTCACTCACTCACTCACTCACTCACTCACTCACTCACTCACTCACTCACTCACTCACTCACTCACTCACTCACTCACTCACTCACTCACTCACTCGCAGTAAGGCCCGTAAAGTGAGCGTAAGAGAGACATGCTAGTCTACGACATATATACTTACGATACAGCGTGCCGATCCCATACGCTGTTGCCCGGCGCAGGTGGGCATCGTGAACTTCCAGGGCGACCCGGCGCTGGCCGTGAAGGAGATCAACGCGTGGCTCTTCCGGGTGACGGGCCACAAGATGAGCAGCGTGGTGAGCGTCGGCGACGTCAGCCTCTCCACCCGCGTGCTGATGGTGAGCACGGCGTTCTTGCGCTGCCTCTGGCTCGACAAGTTCTCCGAGCTGTACACGGCGCCCATGCCGTTCTTCGCCGACGAAGGCAAGATCAGCGTGCCGACCATGTGCTCGCGCCGCGTCTGCAACTACTGCCACGTCGAGCGGCTGGCGTGCCGCGTGCTCGAGTTGCCCTGCATGATGGAGCACCTGCAGCTGCTCATCCTGCTGCCGGACCTGCAGTCGGACCTGGCCTACATCGAGGCCAACATCACGCCGCGCGACGTGCGCGACTTCGAGCGCCGGTACACGCGCAACCCGCTCGACATCACGCTGCCCAAGTTCATGCTCGACGAGCACGTCAACATGGCGCGCTACCTGACGGCGGTTGGCGTACGCGACCTGTTCAACAAGGAGGAGGCCGACCTCACCGGCATATCGGGTGCGCGAGCCTCGGTTCCTCTCAGCGGTCGCGTTGTGGCAGGAATCATTTTTAGGCTTAACTGAGCAGGTCAGAATTGTCCATGTAGAGTTTCTTTCTTTAGTAGATACGAAATGTGTAGTATATATACGTAACGAATTAATCTGGTCCTCGATTTCGCAGTTTTTTCTGCATTCTATAGTATGAAGTCAACGTTCGACAAGGGTTGCTATCTCCTGGAGGCTGTCGAATTCCGCCCTGTTGTCGAATACCGCCATGTTGATGTTTCGAGCCAATCGGAGATGGCGTAGCCAACCTGTAGGCCAATGATAGCTGAGGAGATGGCGAATTTGGCAGCTGCAGTCACCCACTCCTTCCGCATTTTATTATTGTTAAGGTATTTCCCATAGAAAAAACCTTGGCCTTCTCACTTCCTTGTTATTTTTGTTGTAATTCTTACTCCAATTTGAGTAGCCATTAAGATGGAATCGGCGTGCTAACATGTCGAGAGCAGGATACACATGGTACAGTACAGAGTGCGGGGCGTCGTACAACCCGTCGAACCAGCAACAAGTTCGCATCAGGGCCCACTACATGTGCGCGGCCATCTTTCCGAAGCCTCCTTCGACAGATTGACGGTTTTTTCGCAAAACGTTGGCCGCTTTCGGCAGGTTTGGCGAAAAATAATTAGTTCTTCCATTTTCTCTTATTTTTCTCGGTCCTCAGGCAAGGCGTGCAAATACCTTCCCTTGGTACGTTGACAATTCAGTGTATCCTGTGAACCGCACAAAAGTTATCCGCGTACATTGCACCGACTGTCCCTTTTGAGACAAAAAAAGAAAAGAAAAAGCGGTGGCTCGATGACTGAAGCTGTAGTGGCGGACCCCATATATCCCGACAGCAGGTAGAGCTGTCGGGATATATGTTAAACCCCATATAGCAGGACATCGGAGAGTGATCGATTGAAGATGGCCTCCGAGACTGGGTGGAACCGTCGCCACAAACGCTGATCTCTGAATTCTATAGACCAATCTGATTCTCTCTGCGCCTACTGTCGCCTCACGTCACGCCACCTCGCGCAGACGAGAAGGAGCTGTGCGTGCACGACTTCCTCAGCCGGTCGCGGTTCGAGGTGACCGACGAGGACCCCGTGCGGCTGGACCTTGGCGGCTCGAACACGCTGAAGCTGGCCGAGCGCACCGACCTGGCCAGCTTCGAGGTGAACCGGCCCTTCATGTTCCTCGTGGTCGAGCGGCAGCGCAAGGCCATCCTGTACATCGGCTGCCTGCGAAATCCCAACGTTACGTGAGCGCCTATAGTGACGCACGTTCCTGTGGACGCGGGCTGGACTCGGACGGGGATCTTCCGGCGGCGGCGAACGACCGCCAGCACGCGCTCGTCGATACAGCATCGCGTCATCAAGAGTCACCCACACGTCAGCGGTCTCGTCTCACGACGCAACGACGTCACTGGCTCTGCGTTTGTGATGTCCTCCTCCATCAACGATGTACGTCTGCAGTCCTCGGCCGTGTCGTCTGCTTCATGGGATTGCCGTTAACTGGACTAGGTGCAGACGAAGACCATTAGATAAACGTGCAGTACTGACCGTTGATAAAAAAAAAGAAATCTTTGCCGGCCGCGTAGACAGTGGTACCACGAAACCGTGTACCTGTCGGTTCCTGTGGCGATCTCTCTGGTGTGTTCGTGTAGCACCGTTCCGTCTGCGCAATCCCTGCGTCACCGGCGGTGCTGTTATACGCTGGCGATTGGGGGCGCAGGCTGCAGACGACACAGAGCGCAAGACAGCGGGCGACAGCGGTGATTTGTGCTGCTAATTGGCCTGCACCAGAAAACTGGTGGTTATGAACCGAACGATATTTGCACGCGACGACGGCGCTCAAGTGGCGAGGTTCACAAATTGGCTACGTCAGTGAAAGACATGGTCATCCGGCATTTCGATTTTACGTTCGTTAATATATGTACCCGACTAACAGCGACGAACGCTGTTGGCGAATCTACTCGCAGTTGAGCTGTCGTTGTTTGTCGCTTGCGTTCACAACGTGCTCCACCAGTTTGCGCGTTACGTTGCGATGCGCGACAGTATATTTGTACTTTTCTTTTTCCTCTTGCCGTATATATATAAGTTGCTGTTGCCGTTGTTCTTGGCGTTTTCACTGTCGACCTCTCATTACCCGGGATTACCTTCACGTGATAAAATATATTGTTGAATGGCCCTCAAACGTTTGGCTGGTCTGACAACAGCCAAAAAAATACATCCGCACCATTTCATACCTCAGGGCGAAATATGTCGGCTCAATCTTGACAGGTAACCAAGAAACAGACAACGGGCGCCGACACCTGGTAAAAAAAATCCTTCAGAGTGATCTTGGACACACAATTTATGACGGCCCTTCAAGATTTATGATGGGGCCGCGAGGAAAAGCCACTTTATTAATTCTTTTTCAAGAAAAAAAAGTTCACTTTATTTTCAAAGCGCTAACATCGCAATATAACTGGCAAGGACCAGAAAAAAAAAATTGCGGGGATGCTTAGAACTTTCTAAGAAGGTGAAGGCGAATTAGAAAGACTGCACAGCTGTAAGTGACTTGGCATGCGTGTATCTTACATATTCCGAAGCACAGCGGTTTCAGCGTGTGATGACACGTTAGCAATCCATCGAATAAGGCAAATGGGATTCCCAGATCGTCCTTCGTCCGTGGCGTGGTACGGCATTGCGTGCGCGCTCGTTTCACGCTTTTTTTACTTCTATAGTCCCACCTGGCCACAACAGCCGGGAGAGCACGGTGTAGATAACACAGCGGAACAAAACACGGAGACTAATGTAATCATGAACACAGTACGCCCTTGCCACGGTGTGAGACCTGCGGGGCAGCGCACGCATCAGCACACACGCCACCATAACAAAACCACGATTGTGTCCCGACAACATGGCCGCTACTGAGAAACCGAAACTTTACTTCCTCCACACTTTTTTTCCTAGTGCGCGGAGGGGGTATAGGGCCTCTCCTTAGTTTTTACAGCGAAAGCTGCATATGACTAACTTTCCATAGTTCTTTCGGCGTCCGGCAACAGAAATGGACTTGGCGATGTCTAACAAACTGGGTCTCACAATGGGCTTTATTGTTTGCTTTGTGTGTGATCACCCACAGGTGCAGTGCGGCGGCGCAGATGTCAAAATGCGGAACAGATTAGAACGCTCGCCGTGAAAAATAGCATGACACAGCGGGAGAGGTATCGACGCTAAAAATAGCTGCGTTATTGATGGGGCGGCCACTTATAGTTCGTACACCCGAAGAACAACGTGCGTACGAGGAGCGCCGGAGAGGGAAGAGCCACGAAAATGTAAACGTCGCCGGCGCGAAACGACCACCGACGAAGAACGTTCCCGCGATGCTGAACGTAGAAATGACAACCATTCCACTCTGTGAAGATGGAATGGCAGCGAAAGCACTTTGCTTTTACACTCTAAAAACAGTTGCACCCTTTCAGGTGTATATTTGCCACACAAAATAATCGTTATCTGTCTTGCCCGCAGTTCATTTCTTTAACGCTGCAAGCCCGGTGTATACTTCCAAGTCACGAACGGCATGCGCGTTATCAGCATGACAGAGCATTCTCGACAGGAAAGTAACGAGCGCAGCGTTTTTGAGAAAGGAAACGCAAGCAAGACAGATGACAATTATTGTTGTGTGGCAAATATACACCCCAAAGGGTGCAACTGTTTTTAGAGTGTAGTTTAAAAGCTTTGACTGTCGTCAGCTTTCGCTGCCATTCCATCTTCACAGAGTGGAATGGTTTTCATTTTTTCCCTTCTTTCATGGCCATCACATATTCGCGAAATTGCAGATGCATTGCATGGACTTCTGCACGCTACCGCTTACTTAATTTTCAAAGCGCTAACATCGCTATATAGCTGGCAAGGACTAGAAAAAAAGAAAATTGCGGATGATGCTCAGACCTTTCTAAGAATGTGAAGGCGAAAAGCAAGTTGCCTGCTGTTCGCCCTCGTCGATACCTTCACCTTTCACGGCACCACTCAGGTCTTGCACGTCGTGCGGCAGCGGCCTCTCTCTCCTCCAATTGGACATTCCTGGAACGCCTGCGTCGCATTGGGGCCGCGTCGCATTAGGGCCGCATGTTGCTCTCGTCGAGCCCCTGCCGCAGCTTCATTATAGCCGCTTCCTCCCGACGGCGGTTTTACGACGAGCGGCGCATTTAGAGCTGCTATACGCCTCGTGCACCGCCTATAGAGGCGCCACTGAAAGCCACCTAGCGGACTCTTCCAACAGTACACGCGGGAGCAGTAGCAGACGACAACCCTTTGCAGCAAGGGTGGTTGAAGTTCGCGGCTGCGATTTCTCCTTTGTTCGCGTGCCAGGCTGCTGCTTCTATGGTGACAGCTGTAGGGAAGATTCTGACCTCTGTGCGAGCGGGTATGAACACGATGTTACCGGTGTTTGGGACAACATGGTCCACATACGTGCAAGGTGTGTCCCGCAGACAAACGCCATGAACCCCATTTACATGACGTGGAGCTCATGTTCACTAGCCGATAAATTTTGTTGAGTGATGCGATCTCTCGGTGGTTCTTTTTTTATTCTACCCATGCCGCAATGCTGCTTCTGTACCTGAATAATAAGCACCCGTCGTTAGTGCAGACTTATATCAAACAAGTCCGCACAGTGCAATCTCTGCATATGCCGTTGTGATTTTTCTGCCGATGAATACATGTGACACCGCCGAATGAGTGCAGTCGAAGTCGCCTCAAGAAGAGTAGTTGCCAATTTATTGATGGAAACGCGTACACTAGCCAACGAAGCAACCAAACACACGGGTTAATAAAAGCGCCTGTTAGTGCTGTACCACCGATGCAGTTATGCTGCATACGCCGATGAACTAACGTTCCCGCTGCAGTTTGTGCAATTTTAAATTCCCCAAGGGAGCTGCTTGGAAACGTACAAAGCTAAAGACTGACTAACTTTTCAGTACTTTCTTATATTACTAGAGAGAGGTGCCACATAATATATTTAAAGGCAGAGCAGCGCCAGTTAAAGTACATGAGCGCTGGCGGCAAGGCCCGGTTTAGTCGTTTGCAGCGTAAGTTTAAGAAAGAATTCAGTTGAGTATAAAACTCACATGCAAGAAGGGACTACGTGGTGAAACAAACAAATCACTCGGCGTGTTACGTTTGCTCAGGCAGCATTGAGGTGTGACGACTTCCCAAACGGGACGCGAACTTTTCAGCGAGAAATGGAACAAAAATACCATATGCAGCAGCTATTAGCAATTCTCGCCCTGAACTACCTATTTTCTAACATTTCCAAAAACGCAAACAATATCTAAGATGCACTCGGGCTAAAACAATAAAGCTGTTAAAGAAGCACTTCCTTGGTATCATTCCTAAGACACAGCGTGATTTATACCGTTTACAAACAAGGCAGGACGAAAACTTCGCAGCTCAAAAGAATCGACAAGAGTTATGCATGGAGCAACTAGCAACAGTTAAACATGTGCAAAGCCACGCATAACATAGGTGTAAGAACATGAAGTGCGCGACAGCTGGTGCGAGGATTTACCGCGCCACGTGAAACCAACAATTTCACTTTTTGCAAACTTCAGTAGCTTTAACATACAACGCAATGCGCTCGTGCAGTCGTGCTGCCTGGCTAGCGCAACGCGGTAAAGAAGCGGAAAACAATATAAGCGGCAAACAGCATTCCGAACTTTAGCGAAATGCCTTTAAACCTCATGCTGCACTGCAGACGAACTTCGTTGCTCACGCGTCTAACTATGATCGAGTGGAAAAAAAGCACCGACGAGAAAAAGGAAAGGATGAGAACAAGAAATTTCCCTTCGAAGCGACGATCCATTTTTGCTACCGTTGCTCCCGCTGATGAGGCTTTACCGGGAATGATTAGAACCGTATCGCCGGCACGTTTTCACCGGTATTTGAGCCCCCCCACCCTGCAACAATTCTTCTTCGACATTTCCTGAAGCTTTGGCCACCCCACACATGCGAATGGTGTTGCCTATCTTACTCTGAAAACGTGAATAAGACAGAGAAGCACGATCAACGACACAAGAAACTACGGCGCGCGCCAGGCTCCTCTCCCGCGTGTTCCGCGCACGGCCGCCACAAGTGGCGCGTCCGTCGGCGTGCACGGGGCGTATAGGCTCCTCCGCCCCATGGCTTACTTTCTCGGTTTTCCCCGCCCGCGACTACGGTCTGGCGCGTCGTCACCCAAAGCGATGCGGAATGAAGCTCTGCAGAACCCGCGCGGCGACGTCTACCAAGGCGGGCGAGCGGGTTTCCGCCGTTTCCAGAACGTTCTACGGGTGCCGCTGATGCCACGCTGTTGCTCTAGTCACTGGCTATGTTGCCCTTTTTCTCAACACCCGCCAGCGCCGCTGAGCTGACATTTACCTTCATTTTTTCACGCCTTGACCTCAACTCTCCGACAGCGCTCCGTAGCCCTTTCTCAGAACCCTCCTCCGGCGCTAGTTTCCCTTTCCCAGCGCGCTCCGTTTTTCTGTACCTCACAACGTGACCTTGAAACAGAGATGCAAGGCTTTCGCCTTAAATAGTATTAGTCGGTAAAATTTGCGGCTCCACGTCATGTTTTGTGATATTGAAGAGAAAAAAATCACCTATACGATTAGGATACTCACCAATGCGAATTTCAAGTGCAGCTGCTTAGGTGTTTTGAATTTGCGGTATCTGAAGGACAATTCACGGCCTCGGCGACGGTGCTGAGCCTCTTCTGCTCGGGCCACTCGTTTAGCAGCAGCGGCAGACGACGCATTTCCATCGGTTGCGTCGCTCACTGTTCAGAAAGAAAGAGTGAACACGGGAACGCGTGGCGCGCGCCTAGCGCATTGGGCGTATGCTTCGCCGTGCTCCCTCACGGGTTGCAGAATCAAGCGTCCTTCCTTTCTTTAGATCACTAACATCCTGCAGACGGTTTCGCGTCGGTCTCATCTCATCGCACCATCGAGGTTCGACGCCTGCAACGAGACAGACCACGCTCCTCGCTGCAGCGTTGCGAGACGCCTGGTGGCGCGCCGCCCGATCTCGGAGGTCACGTAGCTGGGGGAAGAGCGGATCCTTCTGTCCGGCAAGAGTTCCAACTTGTGGTGTACACTTGTGTGCTGCGTGGCGCCAGCATGTCGCACGGAAAATACATAAAACATTGAAGTACTTCCAAGCGCAACGCTATAAACAATGATTATTCGCCCCTTTGTGTCTAAAGTGTGCCAGTTTTTCTTCCAACCAATGACGCACTCCGCGTTTCTGGAGGCCGTCACCTGCCACCGTCTGCCCTAAAGCCGCGCATGCGCCGCCGATATCGGGACAGCACGACGACGACAATGCGCCTCGGGCGCCCGTACGTGTAAATTGGAAAGAAAGAAAAAATAAGCACTAGGTCCGAATGTATTGGCTGAGCTGCCCCATGTTGCCCCATATATGCAGATGTGCGCGATCTCACTACTTAAAGCGCGTGCTTCCGCCTGATCCCACTACTGCAGAGCATGGCGTTTTTCCGCCTGCTGCGTTTCCGACCCCGGTCGATTCGCTCCTCCATAAGCAACCTGGCCACCGCCGGGTTCCCCTGGGGTCACCATACCGACACCCAGCTTGGCGCGGATACCCCAAACAACATGTCACAGCATGTGGCAGGACTCTCAGCCTCAACCAGTCCTCTAGTGCAAGCCTCCAAGTGGCTGGATTACAGGGGCACGCCACAACCCCCAAACGCGGGGTTTTATACACACCAAAGCTTTTTTTCTTCCTGGCACCTCCTTCTTTCAATCCGGCCGTCTCTGAAGAGTCGAAATAGACGACGCTACGAGAGAAGAAAGTTGGCTTAAACGCGGCGACATAAAGCAGCGCCTTTAGCAGTAGCATATAGTTGTATACAATGAGGTTTGCTTTATTGTGGCCAGATGACGCCACTGCCGCGGCAACTGGGATTGAGTGAAGCCTTTCTTTGAAAATTGAAATGATGGCCTATGACACAAGATGAAGGTAAGGGATCAGGGCCCGTATAACGTAAAACTATCCCAATCTGCTTTTAAAGGGGCCCTGTACCACCACTCGGGCTTGGTAAAATAACATAGTCCGCGGGTAGCATACGCTGTTGTGAACATCGCAGCAAAGTTCTGCTGTCGTACGCAGTCCGTGGAGCTAGAAAGCGGAGCGCGAAGTTACCTTTTTCTCAAACGCTCTCGTTTCAAAAACCCCATGATCCTCGCTCTTTTCTGTGTGCTTTATTTCGTCATAAAGCACACTCCAATACGCGGCTGCTATTGGTCGCTGCGGTCGGCTACACCGCGGCCACCGCGAGGTGCCGCCACGAGTCCTGTGGCTAAGCGCATAGAGTTTCCTACAAAAATTACTAGAGGGAACTCTGGCGCTAGTGTCTACGGGAGCTGCAATGGGAGCGGTTGTCCCAACATGGGAATTATGGGAAGTACATGGATTTGCCTAAACTTCGTCCTTTCGGCTTCAAACGGCTTTCCAAACTCGTTATTTTCAATAGTGTATTGCGTAATAAATAATTAAATAAACATCATTAAAATTGCCCGACGGCAGGATTCGAACACAGGCACTCTAGCACAGAAGCCTGATATTGAAACCATTAGGCCACGGACGCATGTATCGACAAGCGAATGAAACGCCCTTATGAATTTATCGCGGGCATGCCAGTGCCTTGAGACGCTTGGCGCGTTTCGATTTGGCCGCCTGGACACGCTCAATCGTTGCAATTAATAGCAATTGTGCGCGTTCCCGGAGTCTTCTGCACTTCGAAGAACATAGATTGCGTTGAAATATACGACAATAATATTTATATAGCGAAATATAAGAAGCCACAAGAACGTCTGAATCCACAAGCACGAAGATAAGACAAATCCATGCACTTCCCATCATTCCCGTGGTAGGACAACGACTGCAGCGCCAGAGTTCCCTCTAGTAATTTTTGTAGGAAACTCTATGGCTAAGCGCACTGCCGCTCTCTGAGGACAGCCGCGTTTGGCTTACGTTTAGCGCGGCATAGGCACTAAATCGGAAATTTGAACTGCGCGCCACGGTAACGTCTCCGCCGTAGCCTTCGCAGTGCAAGGCATTGGAGGAGGAAGGTGAGCTGAGGCCGTGTTTGCCGATAACTCCGCTTCTGCTGAACGCATTGAAGCACTTTTTGCGGCAAAGTGGTTCTGAAATAGCCTATCTTCACGTCAGATGTCTTTCTCCACTTCGATAAAAAGTGGTTCTGGGCCCCTTTAAGGTGTGCGTGCCTGTGCAGCTTGGGGTGCGAGATGGCGATGGTGAACTGCGATGACTATAGACTGACCGAATATTCCCTCCGCGGTAGTGTGGGAAATTATATTCAAGGCAAATCAAGGTAAGAGGAAGCTTTAGCTCGGGCCCCAACTCCGGCGCGGCCTATTCAAATACATGTAAAACGCAAAAACATTTTTCTGATAACCGATGGACCAAATTAAATGAAATTTGTTGCATTTGAGAGAGAAAGTCAAATTCTAGTGACTGTTGGAACCGGAATTTCGATTTGGGTCCTGAATTTTGTTACAATAATTTTCCAAAATTCGAAAGTTGAAAAAATAGAAACACGAAGTTTACCAATTCATAGCTCTGCATCAAAAGCAAATATCGCGGTTATGTAAACAGCATCCATTAGACCATTGAAAGCGGACAAATTCGATGTCATTTTATATCTTGCGTGAATTTATTACGTTTTTTACAAGGGTTCTGCAAAAGCTGTATTTACATATTACTTGATCTTTCGATATTCATGTGTAACATATGAATTTTGTCCGCTTTAAATGTACTATTAGATGCAATTCGCAGCATTGTATTATTATTTTTCGTTGCCGAGTTAGAGTTGTAAACTTGGTAGTTTCGTTTTTTGAAAATTTTCGATTTTATAAAAAATCGATGACCTAAATCAAAAATTCTAAACCAACAGTCGCTAGATTTTAAGTTTTTCTTTTAAATGCAACAAACCTCGGTAAATTTGGTGCAGTGGTTGCCGAGAAAAACGAATTCTCCTTTTACATTCATTTACATAGGAGCACCCGAGCTAAACCTTCCTCAAAGCATATTTAGCGCCAGCAAACAAGGACGGAAGGGAGAAGACACCACAATGCGCTAACGCTAACAGGAAGTTAGCGCATTGTGGTGTTTTCTCCCTTCAGTCCTTGTTTGCTGGCGCTAAATATGCTTTCAGTTTACCAACACGCCCAACAAATGGCAATGCTAAACCTTCCTCTTAAACATTAACATTATTGGCGGCGAGGAGTTACGGAGTCGCCATCTATCGGAAGCGCCTCGCTGGCGTAGTATGAGGGATCACGCGGCGCGCTCCTCATAGGTTTTGCTGTCAGCGCTCACAGAAAACACCACGCGCGAGCTCTCCCGTACATTTCTGTAAGTACTTTCGAGACGAGAGAAGTTTTTTACTGTCTAAATAATAACCTTGGGCAAACTGAAAGCACAGAATCGTTTACAGTACGCTATCTCTTTACCGAATACGTACAGTGAACGCCACTGCGCGCGGTCGCCGCGATGGAGTCTCCCGAACCGGCTTCTTGCGTGAAAGGTAGGTAAACGCCGAGAGCAAACTATGTGAAATGTGCCCTTATAGTGTTTGTATAACTAAATGGAGCGTAATAGAATGAAGCATCAATGCAGCGATCGCACAGATTCGCAGCGACCGACTGCGCGTCTGCATGCTTGTCTGCGCACTGTTTCACTTCCGCCGCGTGCGCGTTTTCGCACCGTGCCATGAGCTTTAGGCCGCAGAATATGAGCATTTGACAGCATAGAAACAACCATTGTTGCGTGGGCGCTATATCAGAGCGGTTCAAAAATAATTTCATTGTAGAAACTTTGACGCCTACGGGGATGTGCCGTCGCGACGATTCAATATTTTTTTTTCTAAATTCTTTGACCTTTCAATGCCATTTCTCGAGTTGCGTCGCACTGTATGTTTATCGGTGTTCTCAGCGTGCCATTTCCCGCTGTTCCTTTTTCGTAATCCAGTACATTAATTCATAACACAAACATAAACTAATAAACTTCTTTATAATGTGCTTCTTACGCTCCCTTTCCACTCCAGTGAACTTGCCAGTATCTATAGCATCGACAAGTTCATCGACCAAACTGTCATGACATTAGTCGGGTAGCGGACTCGGGCGAGCGTCTCAGTGCGCGTTTTCCGAAGATCGCAGACCCGGCGCCGTAGCAGAAATCTTCCTCGCGTCTGTGCTTGCTGCATAGCCGAGTTGTAGCCGATGACTGTTTGCCGATTTTATGTTTCGCGAGCCAAGCTTTACGCAGCTTGACCTCCGGCTACGTGTGAATAAGGCTGACACCGGGCTCCGTTGCGTACGTACGTCCGGCATTGCGGCACCAAGCAGTAGCCCACCATGTTGCGCGCCTTCAAAGGCAGCCACTACCTACTGTAGTGCTTTCAAGCGTTGTAAAGGAGACACTCGAAGCGGGAAAATCTCGCCACTAAACGAGGACCGCAGCGTACGAGTGAATTTAAACTTTCGTTTTCAGCTCGCTTCGGCGCTCCCGAAGCAGCCGACGCGGCCGCTATGTCCACGTGATCCCTAATAGCACGTCACGCCGACGGTGGCGCCAGATTTTCCAGTGGTGGAGCTCGAGGCCAATAATTTGTCGATGTTCTTCGTATGGTGCAGGCCCCATGCTAAAAAAAATACATTTCGAAGGTGTGTGCGGGGGGGGGGGGAGGAGGCACGTGCACGGTGTAAGAGTTAGGTAAGATAAGACTCAAAGTGTCGGAAGTTGCAAAGAATCCTAATCGAAAAAAAAAGAACACAGAACTACTGTGTGGAGATGTGATCGTATTTTCAGTGAAGCTGTTTATGGCTAGGGTTCCGCGCATTTCTCGTGTGCGTCAACAAATCTGTGTGCGCAAAAACTATCATCGTTAGAAATGGCTCGTGTCACTGCTCGCGCATTCTTCTACCACAGTTGGCTCGTTGGCGTCCTTCGGTGTAACAGCGAGAGCGCGTTCCGTCTTTTTCTTCCACAGCTGCCGCTAAAGCCAGCATTCCCACACTGCCCCTCTCTCTGCGAAGGCGCTGGCCCACTGCCAGTCGGTGGTGTAGTGGTAGTATAGTAGTAGTAGTAGTAGTAGCAGAAAACTTTATTTGTTATTTTACATTGAAGTCCCAGAGGGTGGAGCCCTCAGTCCAGAGCCCCATTTGCTGCTGCTGTCCGGCTGGCCCGGTCAATCGGGCATCGCTGGTCGTCCAAGGCTGTGCTGGAGAGAGCGGCTTCCCAACTAGGATGGGGAGGCGTTCGGTATTCTAGGAAGGACGGGCGGTTTGCAGCATTACCACGCAGAATGGTTGAGGTTTGGATGTCCTCCACAGAAAGGACATTCGTTGGGATACTGAGTAGGGTAAAAAGCGTGGCGGAGAGCAAGGCTGGGGAACGTGTTAGTTTGGAGCTGGCGCCAAGCAGCTGCATCTGCATGATGGTCTGTAGTGCTGTAGTATGTGCGTGTATGTAAGTGTATGTCCTTTCCACCTTGTCCGAGTTGGACTGGCCTTCCACCGGCGCCCGCAGGATGAGGCCTCGGGCTGTCGCATGAACGCTCATTGCCAGGGAGAGATGCGTGTCCAGGTGTCCAAACTTAGAGGTGAACTAGTGGGATATGTTGGTTCTTGTGTAGCAATTTATGAGCCATCAGGGAAATACGGCCTTGTGCGTAGTTTCGACATGCTTGCTGGGAATCTGTAAGAATATGCATTATCTTATCTGCGCTGATAGCGAGAACTACGGCACATTCTTCTGCTTCCCTGCAGTTGTCGGTCCGTATTGTGGCTGCTAATACTGTTTTGCCCCTCCAGTCGGCCATCGCTACAACTTTAGCTGCAATGTCGGGGTAGCAGCAGCGTCTGTATAGAAGGTGTCGCGGTCGTTGCCGTATTGTCGGTGCAGAGCCATTGCACGTGCCTTTATGGTGTTCGGGGTGCATATTCCGAGGTATGGGGGCCACTGTATAATGTTTTTCTCTGATGTTTGGTGCGAATGACAGGGGCTTGCGTGGGGGCAAACTCTGATGTTGAATATCGTAATTGTCCGAGTACGCGCCTTCCGGTCGATGTACGTTTCAGCTGTTCGATCTGATTGACTTTCTGAAGCAAGGTTTGGGTACGGGCTAGTTGGTATTCCATGGTATCAATCGTCACTTACAGCGCATACATAGACGAAGGATAAACGCCCTTCCGGGTCATTATTTCGGAAAAAGGCACGTGACAATATTCTCTTTCCTGTTGGCTTCAGTGTCACCTTAAGAAGCTTGATGTTAATGATCCCTTTCTGGTTAAAGGATCTTTCGAGGTAAAAAAAATCGGCGCTTGTCTTCGTCGTCCTTTTTGTCCCTCATCTATGTATGCGCTGTAAGAGACGATTGAATTTCTGAGCTTCAAATAATTCGGCCATAGTGTTGTGCAAACCAAGCTGTAACAGTTTGACTGTTGAGGTGTATATAGGAAGGACTGTTGCCGTTTTCACCACTGTGCGTATGAGGATGTCTAGCTGGTTTGTTTGTTTTTGGGCGAGTCGGTGGTAAGGTGCGCGATACTAAGCTAATGCAGCTTACGATTAAGGCGTGTATGATGCACATGACGTCGCATTCTTTTAGGCCATGACGGCAGTTGGTGACCCTACGGATCATGTGAACTTATTAATTCGTTTCTTCAGCAGCGTGGGGTTAATGTCGCCTTTGCGTTGGCTTGGACATGGAGTCCCAGTAACTGTAATTTATTTACCTTATTTACAGGTTCACCTTCGATAGCCACCGTGATGTCAGGCGTTAGGTGATGTTTCCTTTGGAGTTTTCTTTCGTTTTTTTTTTTTTTTTTTTTTTTTTTTTTTTTTTTTTTACTGTAAGCAGTTCCGATTTTTGAGCTGTGCACGTAAGTCCTCCTGCTCGTGAATATCGCTGGGTGACATCCGCTGCTGCTTGTACTACGTCCTGTATTTCAACATCTGAGCCACTGGTGGCCCAGGTGGTGATGTCAACAGCATAAAGCGCATGTCTAATGCCCAGTATGGCATCCAGTAGTGGAGGTAAGCTGCTCGTAGCTATGTTAAATAGCACGGGGGAAAGCACAGACTCTTGTAGTATGCCTTTTCCTGCAAGAAGGATGGAGTCCAAACGTATATGTACTATACCTATTGTTGCAGTGCGGTCTTTGAGAAACACCCTGACATAATTATATGATCATCGGCCACATTTTGTTGCTGCTAGATTGGCGAGTATGAGATCATGGTGATTTCGGTCTCAAAATATATTGCGAAATGAAAACACGAATGTATATAACGAATGTATACCACGAATTGACGCAGATGTATAAAAAAAAAATGTGTACGCGTACCTTTCGTTACGATGACCACCGATCAAGACAATAAATGTGTTTGTACTTTTGTTCAAAATTCTGTGTTACCTCTTTTGTAGTGTCATCGCCTCCTCTATATAGAGGAGGCTATGGTCATGTGCTACACAGATTCGCTGCGTGGTCATCCACCTTCACAGAGTGGACCGGATCACGATTTCAAAACGAAGCTGTTAAGGGCTATTTTCCCCACTACCATGTCCGTGTGTAAAAAAAAAAAATCCGGAAGATAGTGCAATGCCAGGCCGACTCATGGCAGAGGTGAAGCAGGTGTTAAGCACTCCCTACATGTGGGTCGATACCGAAGACAGTGCAATGCCGGGCCGAACCGAGGCGGAAGTAAAGCAGGCGTTAAACACTCCCCGTACGTCAGCCGATCTCAAAGATAGTGCAATGCTGAGCCGACTCGCAGCGGAAGTGAAGCAGGCATTAAGCCCTCCGAAGATAGTGCAATGGCGGGCCGACTCGCGGCAAAAGTGCAGTTCGCCTTTAGGGGGCCCACGTACACAGCTTCGCTAGTCATCCTTCTTCATGGAGTGGAAGGGCGACGAGTTTTCTAGTTTAGTACTTTCAAAATTAACACAACTATAGCTGCTGCTTGCATTATGTAGCATTCAATGCAATCTTTATTTATGCTGCTCAGGAGAGAACGCGTCAAATACTTTTTTTGCGTTTTCACTACGGTGAACGCCACCACCAACTGCAACCCGACCACATCTTGAACACTGGCAATCTGACAAGTTAGCTTACCGATAACAGAATTCCAAGGAGGGATCGTGAAAGGGGCACTAAAACACTCGTATATACAACTATTCGTAGATTGGCCTCACTATTTAAAGGGGCCCTGCGACGCCGTTTCCAGGTCACCGTATTTGCTCTAGATCTATTCTCAGTTGATCACAAAACACAGAGTAAAACGAATTATGATAACTGATACACACAAAATTAACCCGAGTTATCGGTCAGAGAAAATTCAAAACACAAGCAAAATATGCGTTAATTCTCGCGGCTTTAATGTACACATTTCACTTTCCCACGACGTGAAATTGCACCGTGTGATGTTGCGCCACCCAAAAACCACAGGGCATTTGCGGAAGTCGGCACGCCATGGTTGCCAAGCCTGCTTAACCAGCAATTATTTCCTTCCTCCACGAGTCCAAGGCGAGAAAAATCTTGTGACTCGTTATCGGGAGACTGTCCATGCCACAAAAAAAGTGGGCCACATGACTTTCTGCTCCAAGGCATCATGATTGGCAGTACAGGACAGGACACCTGCCCAACGCAGAGCGCAGGGCAATGAAATGAACCAAGCACAGTCTTTTGAAACTATGTTGTAGGTATTTTATTCTACAAGGATCCTTGACCAAATTTGATGGACTTGGTAAGCCAGCAGCAAGGACTTCCCTCAGCAACATGATGTACAATCTTTAATCGCCACAGTATAGTGCACCAAAGGAAAAGTAACGATTAGGTTCATTTTGATTACGTTGGGGACTATGACTCGCTCTCGTGTGAACTGCATGACTTTTCAAGTAGGCTAGGAAAGAGAGGAGGGAGAGAAACAATAGATGGCCTGCTGCAAGATAGAACTTTTTTTTTCTGCGCAATGTTTGCTTCTACGGGGGTAAATAGAGAAAAGCGCATGCTGTCTGGATTTGCTCTGGACGACGTCGGACACGCAGACGGCACTTTTCCTGGTTCTCAGACCCAGCGGGCGCGTGCCCATGGGCACAGAAGAGCTTGGACGAAGCATGACCAGCGGAGACAGTCTGTGAATGATCACAACCGAGACGGTACACAAGCCCAATAAATACGGCTAGGCTTAGCTGTTGCAGCTTCAACAGGCCCTCTGCCTCGCTCTCTGGACTAGCACTGCTTGGGAAGAAAAAAAAAATTGCCGAGACAACCCGAGAACACGATGCCAGTGATTGTTGCGCTCACTGGAAAACAGTGCTCAACTCAATTGCCACTGAAACATGGGGCTGGCGACGCCCAGCAGAAACAGTAGGATTTAACAGATGATGTATGCGATAAAATGATGAAGTAACTCCTGTTATATGCACACACATTGGCCAGTACATTTGATTTTATTATTTTTGTCTGTGTGATTGGGATGATCGTAAACCTGATGCTCTATACAGAGCTGCACACGAGGCCAACTGCACGCAGCAAAGTCTCACCTAAGCTCAATCTGATAAAGATGGTTAGCATATGTCAGCAAAGTAACAAGTGTAGCAAAGCATTGCAGTTAGTGACTGCACAAATTTTTTTTACGCTGTTCAGACTGTCCCATACTCCTCCTGGTGGTGTGTTCCACAGCTACACCATAATGTGGACGTGACGTCAATTTCAGAATTGCACATGGCGTGGTAGGAGCTTTCAGAAAGCTATTATTTTTGGCATTTAAAATATGCGGTGGATGTACTGGAAGTGCAGCCACATGCAAAGCATACGCTACGTGCTTGTGCAAATATTTTTTCTTTCTTTTATGCAATGCAAATATTGCTTCAAATATTTCTTACACAATGCAAAATTTTAACTGCAGTTGGCCACTAAGGCTTACACCAATGATTCTGGAATGTACGACTATTGTCTCTGATGCGCCTGCTTGCATATAGCGCACAAAACGTTTTGCAGCAAGCCTTCTCTGTAGCTGCAATATTGCTACAATTATAGATTTTATTTTTGACGCTACGCAAAACAACGCTGCAGTTGGCCTTTAAGGCATACACTGATGCTTCAGGAATGCAAAACTCCATTCAAACGTTTACGGTAACTGTAAAGGTCCCACGTTTAAAACATTTAAACGTGGGGCCTTTACCTGGCCAAGGATTGATAAAAAAAGAAAAAAAAAACATAGGAAATAGAGCATAGTCCAGAATACAACCCTTATGTGACATTCCAGTGGCCAAGTGGCATCCCTAGAAGCTTGGCAATAACAAAGCTCTGGTTGCCAGAAAAAGCGTTCACATTCTACACAATAAAATACAACAGGTAGTCGACACTAAAAGCACAGAAACATGCCCAAGCAAGCGGGCAGGGGTCACGTTTAAAAGCCCCGCGTCCTAACTTCGTAAGGGCAGTGTCACCAAGTAACGACGCGCATGCGCAAAACGCACGCGTTATGGAATGTTTCGTCTGGCGGGAATGCACAACAAATTTACATGTTTAGGTGAACTCCCTTCCTTCAGGAGCAGTTCCCCGACAAAAGTTGGTTGAGTCGAAAAAGTAACCCAACGTAAAAAAAATAATAATCTTTTTTTCCCCACACATACACGATAGTCATCAGCCAGTTGTATTGCTTTCAGTCCATGCTAGCATTGAGACTGTGAAGTGCTATGCACTACTCATCAGCCTCAAAATTTTCACGTCTAAAAATCATTTCTCGCGCTCAGGATCCAACTTGCAACATACCTTCACTGCAACAGGTTCAACAGAGGAGTGAATGGCGAGTTTTTGGAAAAAGAAACAAAAGCTTCGTGTCTCCATAACGAAGTTCACCGTTTCCTTTTCTTTTCAAAGTCAACACTTGCTGCAAAAATTAAATCTTAGCTCAAATGAAATAGAAACAATATTATCAAACAGTGCCAACGACAAACATTAAAAAAGGAAAGCAACAGGACAGCGTGCCCAGGACAACCTTCCTTACTGTTCAACGCATTTATAGTATACAGAGCTCTTTTAAGTGTGTCAGTGCACTGTCCTGTTCTTTTTTCTTCCTGTTTGTATTTATCGCTGTTTCATTACGTTACCAACGCAAATGGCCAGGTGCCCCTACTTTTGCAGAAACATTAAAATTTTGCCTGAAATGAGGAAGAATTATGTGGCTTAAAGCATTGCAAACACGATTGGAAGGGTACGCCGACGAATTAAAAATGGGCCCGAGCTGTAATGAATAGCTAAAAAAAAAAAGAGAACGAAAAGTGATGTCACTGTTCCTTAATATCACACCGGTGTGCCTTGGAAACAACGTGCTAAACGTGCGACGAAAAACAAGTAAACGCGAAAAGGTGCAGACACCCGCCTCACCATTTTTAAACTGCAAATGTTGACACCTTCTTATTTCTCTATAGTACATTTCGAAAAGCGTGGTGGCGGATGTAAAGATAAAACTGCATGCGAAATCTACTCGTGCGCCATGTACACAATACGTGTATATACTCTAAACTATGCCTATATATGGACGATATACCTCTGTAATATACAACCAAACAAAACAGTTTAACAAGAGATATATAAAAAAAAAGAAAACCTAGAAATCTTTGGGAACAAAACAGAGTTACACCGAAAGAAAATGCGCCTAAAAAAAACATAACAGGACTCGCTCAGAACAGGAACTCGTCGTCTACCCACAGGAGGAGGGTGTTCCAACACATCTCGATCACAATGACATACTGAATGAAAATTAAAAGAAAGGACAAAGGCGATTTAAAAACTTGCGCATGTGGGAGCGGTCTTGGAAAGTGTAGAGTCGAAATTTAAACGAAGGCATAGGGTTAATGCATTACCCATTACCAGCCTCCACAAACTGCTAGCCTGCTGACAAGCACCAAAAAACAATCTCTCCTTCCAGCAAACCATTCCAGCGAAATACACAGTGAAACCTGGATGTAATACACATATGAACAGCAGACAACTCTTGCCTGTGAAGAAATCGTGCAGATTACAGGCGATTAACCACAATGTGAAAATGAAAATTCGAGGGAAGATCAGGCAACAGACAGCCGTTGCGGCTGTAATGACTCGTGCGTCCCGCTTTTAACAACGGTGGACGTCATGAAAAAGGACAAAAGGCGTCAATGACATGGAGCGTATTTCCGACGTACTTCAGACGCGGCATCGTTTGGAGCCGGTGCGTCTGTTTCACACCTCATGATGACCACACTGTTATGATTGCTGAAATGTGTCTGATCTGGCATACAGTTTCATACTAATATTACTAGAAGAAAATATGGTGCCAGTATCTATGCATACTCCTAGTACAGCATGGTACAGGGAAACAGATGTGCCCATCTTCTAGCTTTACGCAACCTTCTGGTTTCTTGTTTTAAGAAAATACTGGCAGATCAAATTTGCTGTACTGCAATGATTATCCCTCCTCCAATTCCTACCATCACACGGTTTTAACAACGTTAGGTATAAATAAAATGTGTCTAAATCACCTAAAACAGTCACCCATGACGATTTTCACTGCCCAAAAGCCATCCAGATCTAGCAATACACACACTTGGCAGTGTCAGGACTATACGTGCCGTCTGAATTACATAACTGAACGAAGCGGAGTTGTAAATGTAAAAATGCTCCCCTGCTCTAAATAAACATTGTGCGACTGGCATGCAACACCCAGCTGAACTGCAACTAACAATAAAAGAACATCTCAACAAAGCCAAGCCAATTTGTAGAAAGGTCCCTTTACTACCCACCGCTCCTCTGGTAGCTGAGCAATTCCAGCTTCACATTTTTCTCTAGTGATTTTAGTAGGGAACTCTGAGCCATCCCCTTGCATATTGGCTTGGATCGACAAGGTGATCGTTGCACAACTTAAGACAGACAAGCCGGCGCAGCACGACATCGCAGCAGGAAATGCGCTCCAAGCAGTTGCCGCTTAAACTTCAAGGCATTGTGAGAGATTACAACCGCCTCGAGCAGCAGAGAGAGAGAGAGAGAGGGAGGGGGAGAAAAAAAGCATGTGAACACGAGAAGGAACACTTGAGGGGGAGGGGCTGGTATCAGTGTACACTTATGAACAAATGCGAAGGGAACATGTACAAAGGGATGACGTAATAATCCGGCACTGTGGACGTCGGCTCCCCCCACACTGCCACGCGTGGTTTCCTTTGGGCGGCCACGCGCCGAGCTGCATTTCGAGCCCGTCGTGCGACGAGACGGGCCGTCCCGTGGAAGTCCTCCTCTAAAAACAGTGAGCAAATGAAACGCCAAAATGCTGTGGCCTGTGTACTCGGTTCAACAGACGTCAAAAGAAATTCTCTTGTGGCTACCACTGAACCGCCTGCTAGCGCTCGGACCTCGCACAGAGATTGCATTCTTACGTCTACTCCTGCAGGCAGACAGTGAGACCGGACCATTCTGCTTGCTAGACTTGCTCTGTTGACTGCCAGGTATGTGGACGACAGCAATTGCGCTTCACTTCTGCTGGCATCATTTGCAGATGACAGTGATCCTCGTTTGCAACTGCGGAACAAACCGGGCGAGTGCTGATGCCGAACGTGTTATTGTACAAGGCAATGAAATGCACACTGTGCGAGGTCGGAGCGTTAACAAACCAGCAGCACAGGCAGAAGGATCCTTTAACAATTATCGAACCGAATACTTGTCACAGCATAGAGGTGGACCTGAAGGGTAAAAAAAATATAAGAAAGAAACAAACGAACACTAATAAAACGAGGCAATGCCACGAAGAAACCATCACATAAACTTGCGAGTGGCAGGAGGGGAACACTGGGGGGTCAATGAACGCGGCATATATGCTTCCTCAGTGAATGCCTGGCTGGCTTCTCTTTCCTGGCTGCTGCGCAGTCTCACTTGTGGGAGCGGGGGCTGGACATGAAAGTAGTGGACCGGACCATTTCGGAGACGCCGCTGGCCCGCCGCGCGACGTTCTCTGTCGACCCTAGTAACACCCGGCTACTCTGCAGGCTGCCCATGCTTCTGGACATAATGCTGTCCCGACCAGTTCCTGCAAGGAGCAGAGTCATCGTCCCCGTTATCATCATCAGGTTAATCGCAGTGTGTGGAAAGTCTCCTTCCTCCATTGCGTGCCTGTGATCGTCCTCTGTGTGATGCCAACTAAATGGAAGTGTCATGAAAGGACCATACTCTTGCTTCGTACCTAGCAGCACAGTAGTGCAGGTGCTGCACAAGTAGTGCTATCGTCATGTTTTGCAGCGCAGCCGTTTTTGATGTGCGATGCTTTCCAAGGAATAACTAAATACATTGGAATATCGTTAATTCGAACTCCAAGGGGGACTGGAAATTTATTCAAGGAGAATGGAGTTCAAGCTAAGGAGAGACCCTTTAAATATGGTGCCCGATCAATTGTGCGACACAGCGCGCAAATTTGTGGAAAAAAAGAAAAACTTGCATTGTATTCATGCAAATATGGTACTAGGGGTGTTTCAATAGTGAAATTTCTGAATCGAATATGCATGCAGTCAACTTCTGTTAATTTGACCCTGGCGGGACCGACAAAATTGACTGAACTATTGGCCGGTCGAATTAAACAATATGAAAAAAAAATAAGGAACATCACTACACATCGTTGATTCATTTTGCAGTATTCTTCCTACTCTACATGTGCCAAAATCAACTGTGCACTCACTTTCTATGTGTCTAAAGTAGAAAACTAGCGTAGAAATGACAAATGACACAATCCTAAAGAGTCGTAGTTTCGCCGCAAGGACGAAACATTGATTGCGATAGCAAATTACTAGACAGCTATGCAAAGTAAAGTTAGTAGTTTCACAGCAGCATAAGCTGCTGGAAACATTTACTTTCTAACTAAATTAATAAGCATGCCATCATGCAGGCACGAACACAATTCGCTTGGTGACCGCAGACGCCCGCTGTCAAACGCAAGGTGTCATGAAGAGTAGCATCTGCAGCGAGTGAAATCCCCTTCGTGCTAACCCATGCTTCAATGCGAAATGGCATGCGAAAACGCAGTGTATGCGAAGCCATTACCTATCTCAGACCACCTAGCATCCGAACCCACTACAGATTACCTCCAAGATTGGGCACACGTGGCCGTGCTCAGCCACCACACCCCGAGTAGAAGACGAGATGCACACTAACCAGCCCCCCTCCCCCCTTTCTCCCACGCACGAGCGAGCACACGCCGCCGCATCAAGCCACCATCCTTCTTGGCTCACCCTTGCCTGCTTTCCCTCGCAGCTACAGCATACAGTGCGCGGTCGCGATGTTATCGCACTTGGACTTTATACGGAACGTCATGGCAACGACGACAGCGAAAATTCGTCTGGATTGTCCATACAACTGCAAAAATTGACAGTCACTTTAGCATACGCCAAAGAGGGTGAAAGCGAAAGCATGCGTGCTCGAGACATTCATTAAATTACCTGACATTCTCATTCGAGTGTGTCGTTGCTTCTTATTACTTGTTTTCTTCCATAAAGGTTGTGGGTTCAAGTGCCTTAATTGACTTTGCTACAACACCAAAGGTGGTGGGTTCGACTTCCACATAAGCTCGAGGGTTCAATGCCCACTAAAGCTCAGGGGTTCGAGTTCCTGAATTACCTCCATCTTAATTAACTTTTCCTTCTTTTTGGCATGATGAGCGGCATCGGAGCCAGCTGTGGGAGAAGAAGAACGCACAAGCAGCGGTACGAGCGCACGTCTGCGCAAGGCGAGCTCACGTGACTTTCTGTACCGCATGTCGCGTTTTCCTGACCATCTGGGGCATGAGCTACTAAAGCTTTCGCCTCAATAATAACATACAAATCCAACATGCTCCAAAATTTTTCAGCAAGAAAAATGGGCAAGGGTATAACACACGCTGCACAGTGAAAGCCAGTTTCCCAAAGTCAGCTTCGCTGCCGTACATCTGTGTTATGCGGCAGAGCATACAAATGTCGCAAACATGGTTTCCGGCTTAATTTTCATGTAAAATAAACAAAAGCTGCGCATGAATATTAGGTAGATACCGTAATCAGACATCGTGAGCTACCATTGCTGCTCGAAAACCTTCCTAGGGCAGGCCAAAAATATGTGTTTTTGATGGGAGGTGACGTGTGTCCAAGGCATTCATAGTCCCCTAAGCTCTGCCGAGACAGACACTGCCAGTAAAGGGGTCATTATTGTAAAGCCCCTTGAACTTCGTAAAGCAGCGACACTCTCCTCCTCCGCCTTCACTCCTCGTTTCTCCTCTCTTTCACACTCCCTCCTCGACTGTGGCGCCGCCTACACTGCTCGAGCGTAGCAACGCACCAACATGCGCTACTCGTCACTCCGTAGACGCTTCTCAAGCAAAAATGGCGCTGACGCACAGCGTGAAGGCCCACGTGATGCTATTAAGCCAATAGCGACGCGGCGGCGGCTTTGGCCAGAGCGCGTGACGAGGAGGCGGCATTCTTCAAAGCGTACCGCTACTTTATGCACTTTAAGGGGCTTTACGCTATTGGGGTCACCATAGGAGTCAGGTGCGTGCATGCTGACTGGTAAAGCCTGAATTCTCCAGCAAAGGCCAATCTTGGTATCGGATATAATGAAAGTTTGAGCCCATAGAAATGCACGAGTGCTGGCCAGGACATTTGGTCGGTATCCAATTGAGCGAAAAGTAAGATTAACTAGAGTTGAATTAATGGACATCTACTGTATTTGAGAAAAATAATGACAACCGAATATCGAATTGAATATTTTTTTCAATTCTTAAGTAACACAAACATGAAATTTGCGGGGAGTACATTTGGTGAAAAAAAAAAGAAATTGGACTTGCACTATGCGTCCCGGCAAACGTTAGCCAAGCTGTTTTAAAAAAAATCATTTATGGGGCAAGATAAAATTATAAAACCTCGGGTGTTTGGTTGTCAGAGGTCTGATGAGTGAACATATAGGTCATAAGATTGTATCGCCGAGTTTTCTAAATCTTTTTTTCCTTGAACAGCTTTGTTAGCATTAGCTGGGACACCCTCTTCACATTGACACATGCGTGTAAAGCCATTCGCAACTAGACTTCCGCACAACTGAGCCGCTTCTAAATGAGAAACGACGGCTGTCAATTATCTGGGGCACCATGGCAGTGACAGTAATGAAACAAGCAAACAGCACTTTTCCAGACGCACACACGGTGTTGCATTCGCTGAAGGAGAGAGAAGTGTGATATCTCAACAGCGTTATCTATAATATATGCAAACATGGTGATACTGGCCAAATGATAAAACAGAACAATTTCGTATGTAAGCTACCTAAATGCAAACCATTCTTATTGAATGACCGGAAATTATTGGGCAGAAGTTATCCGCCCTGTGCGTTTCCTCGGGAACTGGTGCCCCAACTGCAGCTATTCTGCAGCCAAATCCTTTGCAACAGCAGGAACAGTCCTCGCGTCCATCGTTCTCTCTCCCTAGAGACTACAATATGTCTCTAGGAAGAGAGAATCACTTATATATTCGAAAGAAGCAAACATTTGACTTCTAACAGTGAATTCTGGAACTGAATACAAATAGCAAGGAATATCCTGCCTAGACGCCTCGCACATTATCACATTGCCTTCAGTCCTTTTCAAAGTCAACTCTGAAACATTCACCTTGGATGTAGGTATGATGTCAGATTCAGGTGGAACTGCGTGGAAGTGATTGGATAATATTCTTCCCATTGGCTTTCGAGAAAGTTTATGCTCATTTGGTCTATGTATATGGGACACTGAATCGTTCCATATGCCATCCAAAAATTACATATGTCTTCTGTATAATTCTCATGGAATCTATATGGATTCCATATAAATTCCACACAACTTCCGTAAGGACTGCACCATGAAGTTCGTTCAGATACAGCGAGATGACATGGAAATACAGGGTTGTATCATCGATCTATGATTTAAATAAGTATGTTACATCTTCGTCTCTCTGTTTAGGTGAAGAAGAGTGGTTTTTACTGCAATACACACAAGGAGATGGTTACTCTTTCCACGCATGTGGCGAAATACTTTCAGTACCTAACCTTTACAGAAAAAAAAAACGGATTTCTTAATATCTGCAACCAATCAGTCGTTAGCAAGAAGCAATGTGAAAGGCGTTTGCGGTCCCTGGACTGTTGTTGTTGGTTCTTGGAAGGATGTTTAATTTGAAATTTTTGAATATTTGTACAAGCCTACTAAGTGCAGGACAGAAGCAACTTGTCTCATGTCTCAACACTACACGCCATTCATGGCACAATCATCATCATCATCATCAGCCTGGTTACGCCCACTGCAAGGCAAAGGCCTCTTCCATACTTCTCCAACTACCCCGGTCATGTACTAATTGTGGCCATGTTGTCCCTGGAAACTTCTTAATTTCATCCGCCCACCTAACTTTCTGCCGACCCCTGCTATGCTTCCCTTCCCTTGTAATCCAGTCCGTAACCCTTAATGACCATGGGTTATCTTTCCTCCTCCTTACATGTCCTGCCCATGCCCCCCATTTCTTTTTCTTGATTTCAACTAAGATGTCATTAACTCGCGTTTGTTCCCTCACCCAATCTGCTCTTTTCTTATCTCTTAACGTTACACCCATCATTCTTCTTTCCATAGCTCGTTGCATCGTCCTCAATTTAAGTAGAACAATTTAAGTAGAATTTGCCCCGTACGTGAGTACTGGTAAGACCCAGCTGTTATACACTTTTCTCTTGAGGGATAACGGCAACCTGCTGTTTATGATCTGAGAATGCCTGCCAAACGCACCCCAGCCAATAGCCAATAGCCGTGCAGAAACATCACATGGCGACCTACCCTTGGCAGAAGCGTTGGCAGCCGCGGAAGCCCGACTTTGGCGCACCATGCGGCCCCTCTTGTCCAGCACCAGCTTGTCGGGCCTCACGAACACTCCGTACTTGGGCTTGCACTCAAAGTATCGCACACCTCCCACAGTGCCGTCGTTGCGTCCTGTGCCGTGCAAAGGGACAGGAGGTAAGACAGAACTTCTCCTTAGATGTTCAACTGAATAAGGTAGGTATTTAAGAGGTGCCTCGCCTTAAGCCCATAGGGTTAACCCCTTTCCTTTATTACTGATTCAAGCGGACTCAAGTTAAAAGAAACAAAGAAAAGGTGCTCATCACTCACCAGAACTTGATGTTTCAAACGCACCACATTTTATTCAAGTCAGTGGAACAGTCGCGAAATGAGAGTATATTTTAGTATTTTGCAAGTTTGAATGGGGAGGACTACAGCTTTCTTGCATGCTCTCACACTGACACTACAGTAAGCAATCACTGTGATATTCGTGGACTGGCTTGTCAGCAAGCCTGATGGGACATGACTAGCCAAGGTGCACTGTCACATCCTCCCTTCCCGCATCTCCTTAGCCTCCTCGGATCCAACACAATCCTGGTGACACAATACCTTTTGAAGTCATTACAGGATTGACTAGGCTTGGCTAGTTTCGGTTTTGAGGAGGTGCTAGCGGTGCATTAAAACTAAAACATTAATATTTTTTGCCCAACTCTGTGGCCAAATCTGCACGCCGTCGTGCAGGTGAAGTGTGAATGTTAAACGGCACACTGTAAGGTGTCCGAAATTTTAGAAATTTCTGCCAAGACCGTAGCACGTAAAAAGCACATGCTGGTGGTGGTTGGTATGCAGTTGACATTTCTTTTTCTAATTTTTTTTTTTTTTGCATTATAGACGAAATACAGGAGAACTTGGTTGATACGATCCCATTATGTACGATTTCCTGGTGCCAACGTGTGTGATCGAAATCACAAAAAAAAAAAAAAAGACCCAATAAGAACTTTTCCGACTGCTAGATCTTATGCAAACCAGAAAAGGCACAAGGCAAGTGATCGAGAATAGTAAGCAGCCCACCGCAGCAGCTTCTCCGCAATACTGCCCCGCCCGTCTTACGTGAAAACGCTGGTGCAAGGTAAGTTCTTTATTCCCATACCAAAGAATCACCTCCGGGGTTGTTGCCTACCGCATTCACAGCCATCGCTGCCAATCCTATTGTGATGGGGATCTTTCCTATCTGCTTGACAACACGTGGGCCGTACTGCCATTGGAAGCTTACTGCACGCTTTTAATAGATAAAACCAAAACATGTCATTGTTCTCCATTGCAGGCCACACAAAGGGAGCATCACATATTGCTCTGGAGGCACCGTAGGCATTGTATTACGGTGTTGACTATCTAAATTTCATGGCAGTCTTAAGACACTACGCAACGGGAAAACGACAATTGGCTCTCGCAGCGCTTATGTCCTGTCAGCTTGCTGCAACGATTCGCACTGAGTGGGCACCATCTAAACTTCCCGCCAAAACGCCCCGCATTAAGAAGCTACTGACCCAGGCCAAATTCGAGGAGCGCAAACGTAAGCTTGCTGAAGCTGTAAAAGCTACATTACATAGATATCAACTACAGTCAAGTCTATCAACTTTTTTTTTGTGACTTCCGATCAAATGTCTTTTTCAGTCAGTGCATCTTCTCACTTTTTTTTTTTTTAGAACTTACAAAAGAGGTTCCACTTTACTGCATATTTTTCTTGCAATTATAAGGAAAATTTACAACGTGTTATGTGGGAACTTTGTGAGAATAACAAAGTATTAACGACGATTCTAATATGTAGGTGTCTATGAGTCTTTGCTGAGACCAGGCGTTAGTGACATTCTACCTGGGAAAGCGTATGAGTGAGGAATGCATGAGCAAGGTTTGTACAGTATTGCATTATAATTGCAACAATTCAACAGTGATCATGCACATGTGCAGAGTCTTACTGCTGTCACATGAGCAAAATAAAAGGTAAGAAAGAAAAGAAGAAGAAAAAAAAATTACCGACGATTACGTTACTTCCTAATGCGAAATTTGAGCGCAGCAAATAAGCTGTTTCACCTTTTCGATAGATTGAGGCAAAGAAATCGAGCAACACATGTATGCACTATCACAGAATTTTTTTTTTATATTTCCCGTACTCCTGGATCATCTCGACGGCGGCGACGGTAAGCTTCTGCTTCGGCGGCACGCACCTCTGGATTCTGACGGCGACGGCGCTGGGCCTCTGCTCTGGCAGCTCGTTTAGCAGCAGCAGCAGCAGCAGCAGCAGACGGAGGACTTCCATCGGTCGTCTCGCTCATGGCTCAGAAAGAACTGGCAGATAATTTCGCAGTGGCGAACGGCAGCGGCAATTTCGGCCCGGGCGGTGCACATATACAGATCCGCCGCCACCGATCTGGCTCTCTGATTGCCACCGCACAGGGGTTGCATTGGAGGAGGAGCGAAGAAAGGAATTAAGTTCGAGCCGGCGCTTTGACAACCGGAGACTCGCAGGAAGAGGGGGGAGGGGGGCGGCGTGTACACCCAGCGGCAAACGATGGGGGCAGAAGCGCGCGCAGCAAGCGGACAACACGATAAAGGGAGGAGGGAAGAGATAGCAGCGACTGACTGATGCCGCTGACGCCGATAGTGAGTCAACCCCAGCTGCGGAGTTGGTTTCAGGGACAACGCCGCCGATGCCGACACAAACAATATGATACCCTCCCTTCCGCAGCGCTAAGAACCAGGTCTAGCCGTGGGAAGGTGGTCACGTATTCGTCGACGTGCCGGGGCCTACGTGAAATAACCGGCGCGTCGGCAACTGAAGAGCACCCTATCCGCCACACAAGAACAGGGGGGGGGGGACCCTTTCCTCCTCTTTCTGCATGGCGGCGACGTTGTTCTATGCAGTCACGTTATCTTGACTCTCTAGCGGCGTCAGCGGCATCCAGCGGTATCAGTCGGTCGCTGCTAGCGCTGGGGGGATGAAAGGGGGGCGGAGCTGGTTACGAGGCCGACGACAACGCCGACGACGACGCGAAACCCAGGAACGGACGCCAAAGAGCTGCGCTCTAAAAAGAACCGCACACAAATGCTTGGAAACTTAAGAGAAAGCGGAATAAGTAACACCACAGGAACGATTGAAGCCGCAAGCATAGAGATAAGACAAATCTCTGCACTACCCATCATCTCAACGTTAGCTGATTGATCGCAGCACAAGAGTTCCTTCTAGGAATTAGAACAGGAAGCTATACTGTTTTAATAAGGCAGATAAGACGTACCTGTGGGAGTGTCCAACTCTACGCCGACCCAGAGCCCGGGAGAAAACTGCGTTGGCCCCAGGAAGGAGACCACGCCTGTCTTGTTGTACGGACTGATCATGACACTCTCGCCCAGCACTAGCCAAGCCGGAGCTGTCCAATCAGCCGTCGAGGACACATCTGCGTTGAGAGAAAGCATCACAGAGTTGTGCTCCCCGACTTCCGTGGAAGATGTTGTTTTTTCTTGAAACGCAAAACGCGATTGAGCCAATTTTGAGGTAACCAGTGAAAAGGACGCCGGAGGTGAATGACAAGGATTACTCTCAACTAAGTTTGCACCAAATAAAAACACATACAAGTGAGCACACAAACAAGCAAGCACATGTACATGGATGGACTCTTTCATGCAGGCAAGTCCTAAAATGTGTAAAGAGGCATTAAAGAGAAACTGAATCAGTTTGTTCTGGTAAAGTATTCTTTATAATGTACGTTAATTAATTTTATGGCAATGGGCTGATTATTATTAAAAAGAAATGGCATGTCAATGTGCTGTTTTTTAAGTTTCGCGCCAGAGCCCCAGTGCTAGTACATCAGTGTCAAGTCCAAAGATTTCAAAACGTATTTTTCATATTTGAGCTGCTGTCAAGCAGCAAATGTTCCCGAAACTTGCAGAGCTTTGTCTTAGGCTACTTTAAAACGCAATACAGATAATTTTTACGGATCAAAAATTAACCCAACACAATCAGAAATTGCCAAAATCCATGACATCACGGCAAGCTGATGCAGAAACACCGGGGGGGGGGGGGGCTTGCCACCCACATTTTGTTTTTGCATATTTTTTCTTTTACCAAGAGTGGCTCTTTTTGGTATAGAAATGGAGTAATTTACTAATACAGCTCAAATAATTTTTCTTGCTGGTGTCCCTTTAGCATCACAGAGTATTGTGCATGACATGGCAATGAAAGCAAGTTCTGCATACTCTGCAAAGAATAAAAACTCCCCGCTGGCAGCCTGTTTCAGCCTCTTGAAAGTTTTACGCTCGTCAGTGCTGTTCAACCTAATGTTAGATTATCACTAAGAAACCTGCAGCATAAGGATGCATACCAAGCAAAATTCATTCAGCCCACTTTACTTACCAAAATCTGCAGAAGCTTAAAATAAGTGTTTTCTTGCATGTAACTGGCACTTGCCTATCTTTAGTTACCTGTTAAGATGGTGTCAGTACGGCTTCACTTTCTAAACATCCTCCATTCCAGTGCCTCTTTTGAAAGCTTTATCATCTTATTTGTTTAATTTCATTCACCCATCAATAGACTAAGTGTTCAATCTTATAAAGGA
Organism: Dermacentor variabilis; assembly: GCF_050947875.1. Lineage (NCBI taxonomy): Eukaryota > Metazoa > Arthropoda > Arachnida > Ixodida > Ixodidae > Dermacentor > Dermacentor variabilis. Next base: position 141,114,467 of record NC_134574.1, on the reverse strand, counting down.
GACGGCATGTGAGATTGAATAGACCACAAAAACTTGTTTAAATATAGGACTTCTGCCTAAAACATGCTCGAAAATGTGCAACGGTGATAGACACGACTGTGCACAGACTAAACAAATATGTATTCCAATAAAGACAACCTTCAACAAAAAGAAAGGAAAGAGGAAGGGAGAAAGAATGAGCACACCTTTTATTTACTTATGGTAAGCTCAGACGGAGAGGACGGGCACTACAGCGCTTACCTAGTGCCTCATCACTGGTCGTACTGACGGAGAGGTTCTCGTCTGACGAGGATGACGAGACGGGGCCAATGCCGTCGGCCGGAGAGCTGGAGCGCGGCAGGTTGAGTTCAGGCACTGAACTGGACATGTCTATACTGGCTGGAGTGCTGGCTGCCGGATAGGACTGCCTCTGCTCAGGCTGGACTGAAGAAGGTTGCGGCCTCAGCTGCACAAGTTGCGTCTGCGACAATACATAGTGTTGGCCGTTACGTCAGCACCGCTTGCTTACTTAAACGGACACTAAAAAGAAGTACTAAGTCAGTTTATACCGATCAAAGTATTCTTTCACAACTGTATTAAGGCTAATTTCACAGAAATAAGTTGTTTCTTAAAAGAAAAAAAAAACAAGGTTGTTCCATTTATTGAATCTTGTGCTGACATCCCAGCTCTGGAATGGCCATGCAACGTCACGGATTCCAAAGTATGTTTTCGTATTTAGGCCCTTGTAACTTGGTAAGAGTTCTTGAAACATGCTAAGTTCAGAAGCACTTGTTTCTGGGCAAGCTTTAACTTTTAACATTTTAACTTCAGCTTGAAGGGCACAAACACATGCACATGCAGTGTGCACAAGAAAGGTGAAAGCTAAACAAAGTGTTTTGTTTGGCTTTGAATTTTCTTGTGTATGCTGAATGTGCATGTGTTTGCACCCTTCACACTGGCATTATGCTGAGTTACGCCTTTAGCTCTTCTAGGGTACAATGTAGTTCATCTTAAATCGATGAAGAGCTAACCAAACCTGAGCAGACGCCATCGAAATTCATTACATCCTGGCAAACTAGCGCGGGAACTTCAAGGTGGCACTGACCCCCCGTCTATCGTTCTTGCCCCTTTTCTAGCTCACCACACCTGTTGTAAGGGAAAGAGTGGCTTATTTGGTATTGCAAAAGGGTAATTTACACATATAGCTCGACTAAACTTTTTTTTCTCTTTGGTGTCCCATTAAAAGGGTGCTGTGACACTTTTTGAACACGGTGAGAAAAATACAGATTACATCACGATCTGTAGGCAATGCTGGCATGAGCATGCAAGCCAAATATTGTTCCGTTGCGTGCAGCAGGTAGCCTACAATCACACATAAAAGATTGCTCTCTCTACTACAGCGTTTGAGGTCCCCTCTTTCTCTTTTGCTACTATCAATGACATCATGGCCAGTGTGATTGCCTACAAATGCTAACCATGCTCATGATCATGAACGTAATCACGACTATAACTCCTGAGTGAAAGCTCACACACACAGACGCCCATGCTTCAAGTTTTCTAGAAAACGTGGCAGCGAAGGTTGTTAAGCTTAAATGCATTCAATGTCTGCCAATTAGCACCACCTCAAATAGCACGATACACGGCACAGAGCCTCACCAGGCTGATGACAGCAGCGTCTTCCGGCAAACTCTGCGTGTCAGAGGTGTTGGCGGGTGGCAGGTTTTTGTCTTCTTGAACTGTAGGTGCGGCAGGCAGCTTGTCCTGTGCGATTGTACTCTTAGCGTTTTTGATGTGGCAACTCTTTTCCCTGGCTTCGTCGATGTTGTCTAGGTGATTCTGCTTCGGTTCTTGGTCTCTGGCTCTGTCCGCAGTGCCGTCCGACTTCTCCTGTGGCTTGTCACAACTGGTGGCAACAGACAAGAATGAACAAACAACATTTAGAGACGCACAGACATCAAGCTTAGTAAAACGTGTTGCTCTTTACGATGCTTCATGTGCGTCACTCATCACGAATAATCATGAAGAGTCGGGCTATGCGGAATGCGTGCAGTGGCCTAAGGCAAACTACAAGCAGGCATTGCAAAAGGATTACTAGGTGGGTGAACTGCTGTGGATTCATAGCTGTGAAAGGCACCCTGTTCAACGTTGAACATGACTTGCAGCAAATGACTTGAGGACCTTAACCAACAAAGTCTAAGAATTGCACTCTACCAGCAATAACGTATGAGGCAGAAATGAGTAGGTTAATGAAGAAACTTGAGAAGATGTTGAGGAGTGCACAACAAGCAAAAGAACGAAAAATGATAGACGATGTAAAGCGAGAGAAAGACAGCGGTGTGGAATAGAGAGCAAACAGGGGTAGCCAATATACTAGTTGACATTGAGAGGGAATAATAGAGCTGCACAGGCTGTGCAATAATGTGCAGGGCAGATAACCGGTGGTCTATTAGAGTTCTATTAGAGGTCTATTAGAGGTCTATTAGGAATGGCTGCCGAGGGAAAGGAAGCATACTGGAGGACGGCAGAAAATTATGTGGTGTGATGAAGTTGGGGGAACACGCCTTTCGTTTCTTTTTTTTTCTTTTTCGGGAAATTGGGCCAACAATCCCCTGCACGGTTCAATCGAAGACAATACCAAAACTGACTTCGGGCCGTTCAAATTTTTCATCGCATAACACAGGTGTGCTGTGGCAAAGCTGACTTCAGGAAACCAGCCACCGTTGCGCAATACATATTAAGACACTTGGCCACTTTTTTCTTTTTTGCCAAAAAAATGGAGTGCGAGGACTGTGCAAGGATTATGCAAAAGCCCCACGGCTACCTTATGTTGGACTGGCTGTCGGCAGGTGCCGCAGGCCTTGGATCCACGAGGTCAGGGGTGCCGGCATCTTCGTTTCCCCCGACACTCCGCAGTGACCCAGAGTCCTCGCTAGAAAGTGGTGTCGAGGACAAGGCTTGTGACCCATAACCACTGGACACCATGCTTGGAGGAGTGGCCATCTTGCCCTGAAAACGAGTAACACATGCAGGTATTAGACGCACAAACATGTCCAGATAATCTAGAATGTGATTGCAAAGCCATGATCCATTCACATATGCACCAGCAGGTGAAGTTTCAAGCTTTCAGATGACGTCCATTTCAGCAAAAAAAGAAAGACAGTAAAGTACACAATAGCTGCTAAGAATTGTACAGAGAAAGCTGCATAAGAAGGAAACATTTTCTATGTAATACTTTCACAGTACTAGTCATAGCATCGTCCTCGGAGCTGAAGCCACAGGTAGTAACAGAGTGACCAGATTAACATGAGCTTAGCAATGCAAGCTTTGCATGTGACTACAGCAAGAAGACCATTCACTGATTATGGGTTGGCTTCTGAGAAATACAATATGTATCTGTTTTGTCCGCTTTAGACGCTCGATCAGGTGCAGTTTACATAATTGTTAAAAATCTCTTTACACGGTGGAGCTACAGAGACGAAAATGTGATGGCTCAATTCTTGTAGTATAACAGAGACCTATGCTTTGAACAGTCACTAGAATTAGATGCTTTCTATGAAATGCAACAAATCGGGGCCCTTGATTTACCTCCTTCTCGATCACAGTATAGCGAAGGTCTCGACTTGGGCAGCTTTGACACCATCCTGTAGCGTACAAGGGTAAGGGTCTATTGGCTAGCTGCCTGCTCCTAAAGGTTACATATGTGACGCCTGCCGTTAAAAGGACATGCCACATCTGTCGCCATGGCGACGAGTGGCGCTGGCTAACACTCCCAGGGTCACATCTTGTATGTATACACAAACTTCCAAGAAAGCGGATGGGAGGACGGCCACTGTGGTGGCTTAACTGTGCAAAGCAGCATGGCTTAATGTAGAAGACGTGGGTTTGGCTCCCACCTGCGGCAAGTAATCTTTTTGTCCAATTTCATTTTCCTTTTCTTCAATTAAAAAACCAGTTAACTTCCCCTATGCTTTCCTTGGCTCTGTTGTCTGTTGGCTTCATACGGTTGTGAAAAACAAAAATAGGGCCCCCTCACTCATTCCTTTTTCCCGTAAATTTCCATCAAAACAGTTGAGCAGTTGCTGAACGAGAGCGCCTACATGTCTTATTCGCACTTTAAAGCAGCTCCTTACCACAAGGTCGGCGATGCCGTCGCTTGTGATGGAGTGAGTCATGGCGGCGACTGGTTTCGGCTGCCGATCGTCGCTGCCTTCAGACTTCACCTCCTCATCTTTGCCGGCTGCCCAGTAGGACTTGAACTCCGTGAACTCCTCCCCTTGGTCCTTGTCCTCGGACTCCGGCACCTGACCGCTCTCTTCTTCCGCTGCTTTCTCGGCCACATCCAGCAAAGGTGACGTCGCTTGCTCTTTCTTGACTTCTGAGGCGGTGGCGTCTGCTGCCGCCTCCACGTCAGTCCTGCTAAGCGCCGTCGCCGTTGGCCTCTCCTCGTCTTCAGACTACGCAACAAAGAATTGAACTCTTTCAAGTCCCAAAATCTAGGAAACACGCTTTCTATACCTGCTTAAAACTCTTTCATGCACATAACTTCCATATTTATGAGGAAAGTGAACGGGTAAGCTGGCAATTTCAGGCTTGTTTTAACTGCTTTTATGCAGTGCAGACGACACACAGAAAAGGAGAAAAAACACACAACATAGGTGCAGTAGCAGACAGTGCCCAGCTGTTCCTCGTCCTCGTCTGTGTGTTCTTGACACTGAAGAATAACAGTTACAACAAACTCAATGATGTTTAGCTACTGTAGCAATGTTTGTAATTCATGCCTCAGCCAAAGTTTTTTTTGTCCAGTACTGAACTAATCCTGCAGACTGAAGTAAGATTGGTACTGGTGCTTGGCTATGCCCGCAGATAAGCTGTGTGCTTGCAAACAGCCCAGTACACTGCAGGGAAAAAGAGCGGATGACAATATAAATACTGTTCTTTTACGGTAATGTTCAATGCATTGAATAAGAGTGCTTGGCAAATAAGTTTTGAGAAAAACTTGCACTCAGTATTAATATTATCTTCTAAGACAATAAATTCCAGTAGAGCTTGTCTGTATCTATTTTTTTTTTTTTTAGCTGGACGGAATGTGAAGGCGCCACTGCCACATCCTCGTGCCATGACACTTTTGCTGCTTGTCTATTACAATGCTCCTCATGTTGAAAACATTTTGGACAGTCCTAATATATATTTTTAACTACAATGTCGCTCTACTGTGTCCCCAACTATTATCGTTTCAAATATGAGCCCATGATCAATTAAATTCACTTCCTTCATTTTTTTTTGTTCATGCGAAAAAAAAAAATAACCACAGAAAGGTGCCAGTATAATGAGTACCTAGAATTAATGCCCCTGCAACATGACGGCAACGGGCAGTTTGGCAAAGCAACAGCGAGAAAATGCACGTCAAAGAGTTTCTTAGAGGATTGAAAATTTCCAGAAAACAGAAGTGATTAGAGACAGAAACAGAAGTTTCTTAGAGGATTGAAAATTTCCAGAAAACAGAAGTGATTAGAGACAGAAACAGAAGTTTCTTAGAGGATTGAAAATTTCCAGAAAACAGAAGTGACTGCACAAAAATGAGCTCTGGAGTTGCAGCTTCCCCGCCACAACGACTCTCACCTGCTCATCGTCGTCCTCCAGCAACAAGGGCTGCGCCTCCCGATGCTGAGTCTGCTCCTCAATGACCGTACGCATGGGCTTCACAAACTTGGTTGGCTGCGGGCTCAGGACAGCCAAGGAGGAGGCTGAAAGCGCCACAGCACACAGGTTGCGGAAGTGTTCAAATTGTTGCAGCCACGTTTCTTTAACTACTACTGCCACCACTTATGCAGTGGAAGCCACGAAGCTAGTTAACATGTTCCCTGCGGCAGCACTCTCTGAAGTCCCGATTCCTGGGCGTGATGACCCACCAGTGGGTCACTTGTCATATTCCTCTGGTGCGTTGCGACCCGCCAGCATGTCACCAGAGAGTTGTGCTCCTTTGAAACTTCCTCAAGCTGCGGAGGGATGCACCATGCAAGTCAAATCGGAAGCGACAAGAATTCTTCCTCTCCTTTGATATCTAGCAGATTTCGTTAGTGCACTGCAGGAATGCATTAGCGCAGGCACACTGGAGGAATAACTGCTGTGACTCGCCTGCGACACACGTCGCATTGAATGTGTTCAGCAATGAGAAGCTATACCTCACTTCGCGCCAACTAGCCTCTTAATAAAGCTGCGCATTGATATACTAACAATGAAAATTACAGTGTACAGTAGAACCGCATTCATATGTATTGCGAAAGAAATGCGAGAAAAAACACGCTAGCCGGGAAAACATACAACTCGAAGTCGCTAAAAAGTTTGGCGGAACCCCCCAATTATAGTTGACATCTACGTAATACGAAGAGTTGACGTTGGCGGGAAGTTCTGAGGTGCCCAATCTGCAAGAATCGTTGCGGCCCGACACGTCGAAGCGCGTTGAGCTGGTGAAGTGTGAGCCGACCCAAGATGCGCTTTCTTTTTTGTTTTCCTACTATGCAGCGTTTTAGGATGACGACAGGAAACCAAAACGAAATTGAGCTGGTGGGAGATGATGGAATACCATGCTGCCAGCGGCATGTTTGGGTCATGGCCTATTAAAAGTGTGCAGTTCGCTTCCAGCGGCACTACACCACACGCACTGCGGAATAGATAGGCAAACTAGGGTTGGTGGTGATAGCTGTGGATGGGATGCGCAAAAACCTGCGAGGAGATTTGCTGGTACCGGAAGAGGAAACTGGGTACATGCCAGCATTTTCATGTGACATGGGTGAGCGAGTACTGCGGGGAAGCTGCTGTGGAGGAGCCTACTGTTCATCATCGCTTGTGCCTCGTGTTGTTCACATGCGATCTAGCGCCCGAAAACGTATGATACGATCGCAGTTAGGCATTGTATTGAACCTTGGTTCTGAAAGATTGTGTTTTTTAGGAACTTATTAGCTGGCAAAAAAACAAAACAAAAAAGCATGACTGCATTGGTCCTTTTTTGTGTTCTCGAAAGCGAATGTTGATGACAGGAAACAGTACGAATTGGGATCATACCAATGAGGTTCCACTGTACTTCAAAAATCATTAGTCCATAGAGAGAACGGCTGACTACTGCTGTGCTGTCTTAATTGTAAGCAACCCGCTCAAATTTCATATGACCCCGTGCTTCTTCAGCTATGGCCATGTTTGCAAAACCGCAAGAGAAAATTTCCAATAGTAGCCCGTAACAACAAAGAGTATCAAACAGTGGCAAGTGGTAACAATACACAATACTCTTGTGCATGAGTTTCTTGTGCTTTCATTCCTTCGGCGGTTATGAAGAAAATAATTCACAGTTGTAGTGCTAGTGGCTTCCACTGCAATGTGGGACACACTGTGGCCTCCACTTGTGATTTTATTTTAAAGAACTATGCACTAGACATCAGGTGACTATGATAACATTGAAAAGTACACATTAATCTTCAGTCAGCGATACAAAAATACTTATCACACGTGTAACTACAAATTTAAGTAACTATGGCAGCTTGGATCTCATTTAGAAATAGCAGACAGTCTACAGCTGGTCTCTCATCAGGCGCAAAACTATTATTAACATTTCTTAGTTCGATACTAGCAGTGCTACAATTGGCATGAAGATAAAACAGCTGCAAAAAGCTGCCCACAGTAATAGTTTTAGAACACAAGACTGCAATGTTATTTATATGCCTCAGGAATTTTTTTTTTTATTTATATACATATCCCTGAAAGTCCTTTTTTTTTCTCTTGTCGAAGCTTTAACATAAAATTACTGTCTTTAACCAATTCCATATTGCAGTACCACAGTAAACAAATTCAGAGTTGGATTACAAGAAACTATTTGTTTCCTTGACATCTAATTTTAAGTGGAGGCCACAACAAATATAGCACAATGCTAGGCACTTTGCAATGTATAAACCACATGCACAAACATCTTAACAAGAATGAAGCACCAAGAAAAGTAAAGAAAAAAAAAGGACACACAAAAAGCAAAAGAAGCAGAAAACTCAAGAGCACTCTGTTTGGCATGCACGCTCAAACCATGATGCTGGTGAGAAGACTTTCTGGAAGGAAGACCTTGAGAAGACTTAAATTTATATATTTAACTCTAGTTCTTTTATTACGTCCTAGTGCATGAGTTCTGATCCTTCCAAATTCAAACAAATTCATATATTTTAGCAAACAGCCATATTCTGTTCATAATGCCTATGCTAAATGGCCAGAAACCGTTCAGGAAGCTTCAGACCAGCGTCGTATGAAAGCAAAAAGCATCAAATTTGTTCAGAATGCATGCTCAAACTACAACGCTGGTGTGGAGACTGTTATAGCCTTCTGATTATTTTCTGTAAGACTTTAGGAAGAATTAAACCAATAGTTGTGAATCTCATCGCATGCTGCATAAATTCAAGTAACTCAAAATTTAAATAATCCAGCAAATACTGAATAAACACTAATGCATGTAGAATGATTAGGCCTAATGACAAGAAACCCTCAAAGAAACTTCACACCAGCGTTGCACAACAGCGAAGAGCATCAAAACCAAAGTAAAAGACAGAATGACATGAAAACTCCAGTAGAGGGCAAACGTAAACATGTGCTGCAGGTTTCCAGGCCACCGTGAAACAAAAGAAGAATCAAATCGTTCCCAGCCAAACAAAACGGAAAATAAGGGGAGGCAGATGTTTTCGAGCCAAGCAAAACAGAAGTGAGAAGGAACAGCAACCGAACGCTTCAGGATTTGGTGTCAGGCAGGCTTCTGTCGAATGAGGAAAAAAAAGATGGAACCCGGTTCCCTGGAGAGACGTACTTTTGGCACCCGCCGCCTGCCGCAAGCTCAAGTTTAGATTGAAGTTTAGGTTGAGGAATGTGGGTCGTGCTGTAATGGGAGCATGGTTGAAGGAGAGAAGAAAAACATTTTTTTTTTTTCATTGTTGAGACCTAGGACATTTGACCTGCAAATGATGCTGCATTTCACTGAATATCGTGAAAAGCAGCTTTAAATGTCATCCTAAAATTATTTTAAGACAGCTACACTGTGAGTGACATTGCACTTCAGTCATAATAATATTAATAATAAAGAAATCAACTTTATAGGCTGTTCTAAGACATCTGGCCTGCAAATTATATTGCATTTCACTCATTAAGTAATAAATAGATGGAATTATATAAAGACTGTTCTAGGACAGCAAGACTACAAGTGATATTGTGTTGTAATAGAAAAAAAAGCAATTCTAGACTATTCTAATTATACGTAGCTTAGCTTGCAAGTGATATTGTAATTCACTCATAAAAGCAAAGAAAAAAAATGCAATTCAAAGGACTGTTCAAGAGACCTAGCTTGCAAGAGGTATTGCATTGCAATAGAATAAAGAAATGCTAAAGATTCCTCTAGGACATCTAGATTGCAAGTGATATTGCATTCCACTAAAACCAGTAAGAGAATAAATTTTGAAGACTGTTCAAACACAGCTTCGTCCAAGACTCAAACAAGTCTTCAAAAATTTTAAATATAATGCACTACAAACAGAAATGCCCTCAAGTGGCAACTGTTGAAGTGATTTAAATAAAATTTGTTGAATTTAAAAGAAAAAGAAAAACCTAAGTTCTAGTGATTGTTGGGAGGAGATATTTTATTCGGCCCTCCAATAGCCTAATTAAATGTTACCAAGAATATAAGTTAAAAAGAAAGAAGAATATTAAGGATAAAGTTCATAACATTGTAAGAGATATAACAGCTCTATAAATTGTGTCTATTCTGTCTAGACTTTCACGTTTACTTCTAAATGCAGCAAGTTTCATCTAATTCGGTTATAAAGTGGTCTGATGAGGACGTTTCTAAATTTATCATGTGTTTGAATAAGAGCTGCCAAAGTTGAAGTTGCCTTTTAAATGCATCTTCGCGTAAACATAGTGACAATGTTATTTTATATAAGACCTGCCACTGGTAACAGGCACACTGTTTCCTTGCTTGTTATACCATATGGGTCTGCAATAGCCTTTGCCCACCTACGACCGTTTTCAGACGTCAACAGTCATTTAATTCCCATCATCAGCTGTTGGCAAACGGCTGCGTAATCGGTATTACGACCTCCCAAATCACAAGACACGTTCAGCCTCTGCAATACAGTGTTGCCTATGAAAACCAAAGGCACTGTTGCTCCCAGGCCTTCTAATTTTGCCAGAGACTTACACAGATATCGATGCAAAGATTGCATTTAGTGTTATGCATGAAGCCTGCGACAATACGTGCTAGATAAAAATTCCGCAAGACGTTTTCAGCACCAAGTGTTCCAGTCAACTTCTTCGTGTATTTTCTTATATTTCAGGTGTTACGGCACAATGAAAGTTTTCTAAAATTGTACCAATAAAAAATTAACTGGGCCCGAGCAGATGTCAAGGCAAGCTGGTGCGAAAACTTCAGTAAGGCATTGCCACTTGTCTTTCATTTTTGCACTATTTCTGGATTATTAAGCCTTCTCTTGTAGCAAGAGTGGTTTTACTTGGTACTGCAGATGGGTAATTTACAACACAGCGCGAATTATTATTTTTCTCATTAGTGCCTTTAGTGCTTTACCATGATATCTTTCTCGTACAACAGAAAACATGGAATTCACATGGACAACTTCAAACAGCTTAAAGTTCTCGTACAGATCATTTATGCAGCAGGAAACTCTCAAGCTTGATGAGAATTCCTGCAACAAATAGCTGTTTAGGGCTCCTCACTGCATGGTTTTCATAGTCTCTGCGCATGAATAATCAACGCAGCTGTTTCTAATCGACTCGGACTACTGCCCACGGGAGGGTTCAGGATGAGAAGATGAATGGCTACAGGTCTATGCAGAAAGGCAAGATTTTCCGTCAAATTCTTTGTGCTCCGAGGGTGCTTACAGGTAGTAAAGCAATATGCTGAGAAATTCATGTGACTATGTGAAGTGGCAGCGACGGTTTTATATTATGGCATGCTATGGCGTCGAGCGTATAGCTTCTCGATTGTGATCTCACAGGCTCAACTATACTGCAAATGAAATTATGCAGCGTACACCTCCAGATTATTTTCAACTACAGTCGAACCTGTTTATAATGAACTTGACCATTCCCCGAGAAGTGGTCATCACACCAGTAGTTCGCTACATGTGAACTTGCACTTCAGAACGCGCAAAACATTAACGGCCCGAAAGCTGGCGTAGGGCAGTTGCGACTCAACACCACTGTGGTCCGAAAATAAAACTTTCGGTAGCTTCATTTTTATTTCCGTCGCTTTCCCTGCATCTAGCTACAAGTTTCTGTCAAAAGAGCCACCTGCGCTAAGAGTGCCAATGCCGTCACCTCTGTACGCTGCATTGCCTCGCCCTGAAGAGTGCTCATGGCTTCCCTGACGGCTTCCGCAATCCGTATGGCACTCGCTCGTCTCGATGATCATATCTTCATCGCGGTTGCACTGTGAAGTGGGGGTACGTGGCCGTGCACCCCACTTCAGTAGCACTTTCGTTGCTTCAGAACTTTCTGCGCGCCCTCCTTTAACTGCGACCGGGTTTGAAGTGTTGGTTGTAACAGTACGGCACTTTGTTTAACGTGTTTGTTACGTCTGGATGCAGCTTCAACAGGCACGGTCGGAAAATCGCAAATGTAGCTGTTATAGGCGACGACTTGCTATAGCTGGGATCGTTATAGGCGGGTTCGACTCTAACTGGAGTCTTTAAGCGCGCACCTAAAGCAGGGTACACAAGCATCTTTGCATTCTGCATCCGTCGCAACGTAGCTGCTGCAGCCAAAAATAGAAACCATGGCCACATGTGTGAGCCATCATGGTGGTTTTAAGTTCCACACAGATGCATAGGATTTTCAGGAAAGGCAGTTATTCTTTATGTACGATTATACAAGTAGTGACGTCTGCACAAATCTTCGGCTTCTTTTCTTTACTAATTTCTTTAGCAACAGCCTTGACGACAGCTTGCAATGAAGTGATAAGACTGGCAATAAAAGGGGCGATGTGAATTGAGCAACCCAACATGGCATGCATGACACAGGCACACTACCACGTAAATTTCAATTACTCACAGACATAAGTGCAGCTCACAAGGACCTGTGTCATACAACTGCCATTTCTGTGCTTCACGCCGTCGTTCACGCGACGTTAGTCAGGTAAGCGGGCGAACAATGTGCAATGCCAGTATGTACAGCGCAACAGTGGACTACCGTGCATTACCAACTAGCATAGTCCAACACGGTGCCATGTAAGTTGCTTGCCAAACTTTCGTGCATGTTTGAGCGCCAGAAACTCGGCAAGTTGAAGATTACAAATGGGGTGTGAATTATGATTTCTCTCCTGGTGCAGCTCTACCGCAATGCACAAGTGCATTGCCATGACGTTACACTGCACGTCCACACACAAATGCCAGAAAGAGCAGCGATGACTGAACATACGAAACACCCTTCTAGTTGTGAAGTTCCGAGTAAGTTGGTTCTACCCTATGAAAATACTAGCACATGGAAACTTTGATGGACGACACATCTGCTGCAAACATGTTCATTTCTGTCTTGGCCTGTCCTATCAAGTTTTTACGTGCTGGGGTGCTATTTGCAACAATGCTAAATTGTGCGATATTGTTAAATGTGCCGTTCTGTCGGCTCCGACCAGCTAACAGGGTGGCTATGCCTTCTCTGAAATGGCTCCAGCAGAATCGACAGCCCCTCAGCACAGCACCCCTGGTTTAACCATAATATTTTTAAAGCTTGGCTTTGCACCAACAATTTTGCCAGGATGTTTTAATATTGCTTCAAGCACTGTTGTACCTAGTTATTTGCATAGCTTTCTTTTTTTTTTCCTAACATTTCTCTAGGTTCGCGAAGGCAGGTATTTCAGTTACCTGCAGAGGCAAGCTACACATGCAAGAACACGGCAGATCGTCAAGTGAAATGCGATGTTTCAGACAGCGACACTGCGAGGTGCGAACAAGAGATGCGCTGGACAGAAGCGAGACACGTGACAGTGCCACTGACCGAGGCTTGAGATTGCAGCATTTTTCCCCTCACTGAGGAACCGGTCGAGGCCCTCGCTGAGCGACGACGATGCCAGATTGATGACGGAGTCCGATCGGTGCGGTGCCGCCTCGTCTGGCCGCAGCGGGGAGCCAGCGTCTGCGGTGCGTATGACCTGCGCAATGTTAGGTACGCTGGCTGTCTTGCGCAGCAGCCGCCCTTGTGCTGCCAGCAACTCCTTGACGGCCACTTCCTGCAGACGACGCGTGGAGTGCATTTACGTTAGGAGGTTGGGCGCACGGAATAACTGCTGCAGCGGGCATCTCGCACGTGCGTCCAAACTGTCTTCAGACCGCCTACCTGACGCAGGCGATCCAGGGTGAGGATGCTCTCGACGGCAGAAACCCCGCGAGTGTACTTCTCGATGTAACTTTCGCCGTCGCCTGTCTCGCCGTCTCCGCCGGAAGCGGCCATCAGGGCCAGGGATTCCCGACCCTCCAAATCTTCAAAAGCCTGGGCAGAAGCACAGAATTATTATTATTTGATATGAAAAACATACATACAATGCACAGAGAGAGAAACAAGGAAGGAGCAGGCTGACAACCGCCACTGAGAGGGGAACACAAGGAAACACAAAACAGAAGCCATTAAAGGTTTGCCAAAGAAAAACATAAAGGTGAAGAGCTAGACTGGTGACGACATCATTTTCAAATTCCCGAAGCAGCTCCCTACGATGAGCAAAAAAGAAAAGTGCTCTTTAAACTCCTGTCAATATGGAATTGTCATAGGTTGAGGTATGGCTCTGTTCACACATAGAGTTACATTATCTCCATGAATTTTCTCGAAAAACTTGCATTTTTGTAAGTAACTATCTGAATAGCAACTCTTTGAAAACACTAAACTGTTTCCCAAGATGAAGCTCTTACCATTTTTGCAAGGACCCCCCTTGCCTTTCTATCTCTTTATTTTTAATATATATATATATTGCATGTTATCTAGAAATTTTTTGTGCATGCTGCCTTGTGCACAGGCCCCCAGGCACCTTTCAAGCTGCATTTTGGCGCGTTTTGCCTTGGGTGACCCCTAACTATCACATGGGAAATAAAATCCTTTGATTGATTGATTGATTGATTGATTGATTGATTGATTGATTGATTGATTGATTGATTGATTGATTGATTGATTGATTGATTGAATTTGCTTGCCACAATAAATGGGCTCATGGCCGTTTCAGAAACCAGTGACTTGCAGACACCTCAACAAGCAACATTTAGCAAATGGAGCCCGTGTTTCTTTGTAACTCACCTTCGGTATGCTGGCAACAATCTCGTAGGTCACTCCCGACGCAAAGTAGACGTCCTGAAAGCAGAAACGAGGAAACACTTTGGAAAAAGCATGTCCTGTCACAAGGCTCTCCAGATCACTGGAGGACACATCGCGGCTGGATAGATGAATACACTATAAGGAACATGAACGACGGCACAGGCGGTGTTAATGTGTCTAGTAGTCAAAATGCCCTTCGACAAACACCAACTAGGCGAAGGACAAGACCTCAGTATCGCTTAACGGGGAGAAACGGTCTCCCACACTTGCCTGTCTGCTTATCCTCTTGCGTATCTTCTCAGTTAAAGACTGCTTCTTGTAGACATTGATGGCAAAGCGCTTCCGCAGAATGAGATCCATCACAGCGGGATGGCTCAACCGCACGGACACCTTGAGGATGAGGTAGATGCGGTCGTTGGGCGACGTCAGGGCGTTCAGGTGCATCGAGTCATGGATGGACGAGTCCCACGCTGCCACGGCACACACCTGTGTGTACGTACCCAGCAGAGGCTTTAATGCACTGTGCATCCTGTGTTAGACGTCTATCATAAATGCATCCCACAATGCTTCTGCGTTTTCTTCAGTGGTTCCCTAACTGCACCACCAATTTTACGAGAGAAATTATGGAAAGTGTCCAATATACGGGGAAGTGGGCCCCTTTGTTTCATAAAGCCACATCTCATGACATATTTGCTGACCCCTTATAATTGCAGCTTGGGTGTAATACCCATTGTCACATGTTAAGTTTCCCTTCGATCTGCATTGAGCTTCTTAAGGGCAATTGAAGCGTGAGGCATGATTGAATGTACCATGCTCAAAGTCAAGTAGGCTTAAAATGATATGTAGCAGTGCTCAATCTGCATTGACTCCAGTGTAGTCAATGGTTCCCACATGACTGGGGTGCTTCGTTTGACTCTCTTGCAGTCAATTTTCTGTTTCAAGATTTTCTATGCAAACTGCTATCTGCCCAATGCGCCATTTGTTATCTGGTCACTTCGGTGTTCTCTTGCCTTCATATTAATGTTGTGTTTGGTGATACAACGTGCTATTTGTTTGAAGAAAACGAGTAACAGTGCTGAACGGGTCGTGACTGAGACATCCAAATGTCTCAGTCATGTCCCGTTGTTCAGCGCTGCTACTAATTTTCTTCAGACGTGTACACACCAGCACAAGTTAGCACATTAGTGCTATTTGTTGTTGTGTCATTTCAGTGTTTTCTTGCCTTCATGTTAACATTGTGTTTGGTGTAACTGAGCATTATTACTTCACTGTCAATGCCCCCTTTATCATATAAAGCCCACTTTGACGATGTAGGGTATACAAACAAACAATTAGACTAATATAAAAAGAAAAAAAAACCTTGAAAACAATGTGACGAGGTCATACCTCTTTGTCGAAGTGCTTCACAATTGGCAGGTTGAACAGCGGTGACGAGTTGTTCTGCTCCTTGGGCAGGATGGAGTTGGCACCGGCAACCTGAAGTCCGTTTTCACCGGAATTGGGCACGCTCATGTCATCTGTTCAGTAACAAACGAGACATTCTTACATCGCGGGCCCCAAAGTGTGACCATTCAAGTGAGCGGAGAAGCATAGCAACTTTCCAGTCTACGTATCATGCCGGAATGAAATGCGAGTGAGAAGCAACAAAGCAGAACAGCTCTCGTGCGATTCAGGTTTAACTGGGCACTTGATTCTCCCTAGTGCCAAAGCTGAGACCCTGTGAGTGAATTGCTTGAGTGTCAGTCTGGTTAATGTGGGGGAAAAAGAAAACTGAAAAAAGGAAAGAAAGGAGCACTTTCTGGTTTGTTTTCTTCCAGTGCGACAGCACAGCCAAAAACAAAAAATACTTACCACTCAAGTCTAGGAAGATAACAGGTACGTGGTTTTCCATCCCCACAGGAGGTTCCCTAGATGTCAAAACAGAGAGAAGAATAAAAGCTTAAGACAGCCGTGACCCAGTAAACCTATGCCAATATTCAATAAACACTGCCTCTAAGCTATGTAGAACCTTCCAAGCCAGAAAGAAAACCATCACTGATCCAAGAGTTGCGCTAAGCTACAAGCCATAACAGAGTGAAAATGTGTCTTCCTGCTTCGACTTGATCCCTCGTCATAACGAAGTGAATAGGAGGGCTAAAAAAATTGATACATGCCGTAGCTCAATAAGTGTGATTACTCAAAAAAAGCGAAGAAAGTAGAGCTGAAATAGCACAACAACTTCGTGGAAAACCGATACAGGTGTTGCATGGTGCATTTTCTATCGCGATCGAAACCTATCATACACAAGCACAGTGCGAGTAACGAGTCTTGATTTGGGTGTTACCTTGGGCACCCAACATTTGCCTGTTCCGTTGCGCACAACTTCCACAGTGCCATGGCGCAGTGGCAGCACCACTCACCGCTGATAATGCGTGGGCGCAGCATAAAGGGCACAGCAACGCCACCCCGATGGCGTAGTTGGCGAAGGAGAGGGTCACTCTCTCAGCGTGAAAGGTGCAAGGCACCATCGTGAATATGTACACACATGGCCCTTGCTAGTTCGCTCTAAACAGTGTGGTTCATCGCTATGCTTCGAGTAATCTGATTTATAATGTATGCGTTTGGTTAGAACTGGGAGAAATTTAGAAAAAAGTTATTACTGTCAAGCTTTGCTACAGTCAGAACTCAAGAAGAATGAAACCCAACATAAAAGGCCGCAGCTATCGCTGTGAAAGCAGACACAGCAAAGTTATATAGGGGAAGAGCCTACCGTACCAGTTTGCGGGAGCGCCGGGAATGTCTGATCCTGGCTGTGGCGCCAGGACTGCATTCTTTTCTTCAGTCAGAAGCAGCCACTGGTTGATCAGGCTTTTTTCACGATCAGCATCTTCGTCAGACTTGACTGGAGGACACACATCGCAAGGTAAGTTTCCCAAACCTAAAGCTGAACAACATCGCTGCATATATCTAGCTGAAGAGTGGCATAAACGTACTGCACATGTCGTTGGACCCGAGTGCAAAAGAAAAGAAAAGCCAGCTAAGCTACCTACCCGGTTTGTCAGTGATCTTCTTGAGGTGCTCTGCCAAATACTCGGAACGCCGACTCAAGGCATCACACCATCGTTCTCGCAATACACCAAGGTCATCATCCTGGAAAAGGTGCCGACGCAAGGTTTTTTTCACTCTTATGCTAAATGTGAAAGAAGTCCCTGCAGACTATAACAACTCAATTGGTTAGACCATTTACATGATCTGGAAAAGTGTAAATAATGAGGCTGTACTATCGGGCTGGTACAGCAACATGAAAACATATTATATGTCCTTACTCGAGTGTTGACGTCACATTGGTGCATTATTTGATTTTCATGCAAACACTGTGTGCAACCTGTCACAAGCAAGTGCAAGACAATGCAGCGGCTTGTTTGAGCAGATGCAAAAACAAGAAAGAGTGGGTGTTCTTGTTTCCACAGAAAGTTTGTGTTTCATCGTCAGACACCGCATTCAACTGAACCTGCCATTATACTGCGTTTGCACAAAAGCAACAAACTTATTTACAGTAAATTCCAGACATTGTCTACCTGAAGTTCTATATGCGCGGGGCTGGCAATGCGGCAAAAACGCACAGCGTGCGCAGCACAATGGCTCTGCCGTTTCTCTTTAACAGCATTTCATATTCCTTTTCCTTTCAGAGCAGACACCCAGTAGCCAGATTTAATTATTATAACCAATAACACGGCATGGTAACATCATAGTAATCGCTTTATTGTACCACAGATACACACAAACGTTATCGGTGCCGTGGCTGCTCATTGTTGCATTACAATTCAAGTTGCTCGTTGAATTAAAATGAGCATAACAAAAGGAATGGCTGATGCTCAGCTAGATGGCTGCGAGTGAAGAAACACAGCCTTCCAACATGTTTGTGTCATCAAACATGCTTCGAGGAACAAGGGCACGGGTTAGTTCATCTGCACTGTCATGTGATTTCCTCTGCCACTTGAATACTAGTTTCAAAGTTGTCCAGAGCACATCATGTGCTACGTGAGTGGTTTGTGATCATGTTTGTAGTGTGTGAAGCCAGCTTGACAAATGTAAGCGTATACATACTCTGTGTGTGTTCCAATACTCACTGCAAATGGCTAAATAGACAGCCAAGTGGACGGTGGCCATCTTAAGTGTCGTCCCAATTATGACGAAAGCTTAAATGCTGGCCAGAATCGGAACGCACATGCTCTGTTGCCGGCAAAGAGAATGATGGAGGCACCTGGTATGAGTCCAGGGGCCGCTGGAGGCGCGAGCGGATGCAGACGGCGCCCACGGCCACGGAGCCGATGTGCTGGCAAATAAGGGGCAGGGTGCCAGACCGGATGACAGGGGCCACACGCACCACCAGGCGGCGCTGCTGGCCCTGGCGAAGTTGGAACACGCCACCCGTGCCCACATCGCCCCGGGGCACCACCTCGACGGGCGCGTACTCGCCCTGCTCCGTAAGCTCGTGGATCTCCAGCCACAGCTCCAGCTTGCGCTTCAACTCCGACCACCTGCACGCCGCCATCCGAACCGAGAGAGAGAGATGTCGTTAATTTCATGTAAAGACCCCAGAAGTGTGGTAATACAGAAGAGAGAGGCGGGGGGGGGGGGGTGTCTCGAAAGACATCGCTACCCATGCAATGTTACCGCTAGACGGAGTTGCGGACTTCTGGCTCGTGCCGTACGCACCTGTCCACCAGGGAGTGCGAGATGTGGGACTGGGGCCCACCCGTGGTCAGGTCCCAGCCGTGGCCAGAGCTAGTGAAGCCTGTGCTACGGTGGCCCCAGACCTCGATGGACAGGGCACCCTCTGCACAGTGCTCAACAAACTCCTCCGTCACGGGTACCACATGATCCTGCAAGGAAAAGGCCCGCTCATGTTTTTAAATGACTTATTTCGCTCATGCTTTTAACTTGCTGACATTGTACAGCAAAGCTGTTAGCCTCAGCTAGTCGGAATTTTTCGTGTCCGTGTGCAAAGTTTGCTCGCACAAAAACAAATGGCAGCTGGAAGGCTTTGTGTTTGAACTTCAGCATAACAGAATTACGTTTTCTCATATATTCTAATTACAATCTGACACTATCATGTCATCAGGTTATGTGTAAGCCGTACTTTACAAATTCTGTTACGCATTTTACATTGACAAATTCAACTGGCTCAATAACACACTTGTGCTACATGGACAGTCTACCAGAATCAGCATGTATGTTCCAGTTCTGTACACCTGCATGCCGAACGTGCGCACACGATCTATCTGTCCTTGATGCATGGGCGCTCTGCTTGTTGCATCTGTTGCACAGCATATGCTGCGACCGTAACTGTCATTACGGCACACACTGTTCAAAAAGTTACAGTGATATTTCATTTTGTGAAGGCAGGTTACGTGCAAGTGTATGGATGCCGCAAACATGCACCCTGGAGTCTGAGCACAAATGGAAAAGGTGTGAATGCAGTCCTGGATGCTACAATAATCTGGACGGTGCGACACCTGGCGGGCCACCGGGAATGTGCATATTACTACACACGCAAAGAAGAGATGCCGCGAGCACGCACAGCAACCACCGCTGCGTCAACGCACAAACGGAAAGGATGCAAACACTGTCGCAGATGCTACGTTTTTTCGTCTACGGCTTCCCTGTACATCCACTTTCACAGGGTGGAACGGAGGCAGATTTTTTAAACTGACAGTGCCCTTTATGGGAAGAAACAGCGCTTATGAATGGGACAAGGGGAGGCGACAAAGAGAGATGCTGTTTCTTCGTATTAGTGTGTACCAACTAGACCGAGATAGCGCAGTGTTGACTTACGTGCCCCCCTTTGCACTCTTCGTACGCTTCGCTGCATGGCAGATATTGTCACCTCATAACACAACTGTATTGCAGCAAAGCCAAATACAGGAAACTAATCGTTATGCAACGTACGTAAGCCACACTGACTTTGGCAACACTTCAAAAAGTCGAATATCTTTTCTTTTTAAGCAAATACTGAATAGCACAATATTCTAAACTTCAGAAATTTGGATATTCGCACGCCACTGAAGTGCTACAATTCACTACGATTACGCATGTGTGCCGAAACTATGAAAATGTCTATGAAAGAAAATGTGTACAAAAATGCAGTCAATAAGACCACAAGAATGCCTGAAGCCACAAGAATGAAGACTAGACAAATCCTTGCCATTCTCGAGGTAGCTGAATGGACACAGTGCCCGATTTCCTGCTAGTAATTTGAGTACGAAACCTTTTCTTACTAACTCATCTTAACATAAACTACAGTCAAATGCCTTTATAACGAAGTGCTTTGGGCCTCTGAAATCATTCATTATACATGTCACTTCGTTGTAAAGGTCACGCACTACACAGTTCACTATATATTTGGGACAGAATTATTCCTTCATTATGGAGGTCATTCGACTGTATACATTATAGAACTCATCTTAATATGAAGCTTCCCGAAAGGTAGCCCACAATGCATATTTGCAGGCATGACGTAAAGGCCTTTCTCCGGCAACCGCTACCTTCATCCCACGAAACCCTGCACGACACGGAGGACACAGCGAGCTTGCTGACCTGTACGTGATTAAACTTGAAAGTGATGTTAGCGTTGCCGGGAGAGCCCGGCTTGGCGTCCGTGTCCACTACGGGTGCCACCACAACCGCCTCGGTGTGGCCCCAGAACGTGTACTGGCAGAAGACGAAATTGGACAGGGATGGCGGCAGGCCCACTGCACTTCTGATGGCAACCTGCAGGGCAGCGTAATCAAGCGTGAGGTTATCGTCATGCCGAACACCTTTCGAGCACAACGGAGGCGCAGACGCACAAGTACTGATCTTCAACAAATGGCTTTGCTTTATTTGAAAAGGGCCACAGTTTATTGCTTATTATGAATTTATTATTTACGTTATGCCTTGTTTCAAACAAATTCATTTGTTAAAGCTAGCACTTGTGTGCGTCCAGCTGTTTTATCCATTTCCTTTATTGCAGTTCAAGAGTCCATAAATCTTTTATTAATGCACTTTCTGGACTTACCATTATGAGAACCTAATCAGCACAGAGTTAACAGTCACTAGTAAAACTGGTTCTTCTGCCTACGGAAGCTGCAAGTGTGGTGGTTCAACCAACGTGAGGATAGTGGACAGAACACCGATTTGGCTTAACTTTGTCCTTCCAACTCCAAATGGCTTTGCGACTTTGAAAATTGATCATTTTTAATGACATATCACATTGTAAATGTAACAGCTCGCAATGACTATGCATGCGTGCAGAAGCTGCCTTCCTACATTCAGGGCTATGTGATTGCTCGGAAATTTGGAAAGATAAGGCGTAATGGATAACACAGCAAGAATGTCTGAAGCCACAAGTATGAAGATTTCACCAACCCATGTGTTAACCCTCATCCAAGCGGTAGCTGAACAATCGCTGTGCCAGAGTTTCCTCAAGTAATTGTAGTACGAAACTCTATGCTAATTAGTACTGATATCGATGGCAACTGCAAGAATTTCTCTGTAGTAGCGTGCAAAAGTAAAATCCCAGCCTTCGAGTTTTGTACGTAGTTACTGTCTTACCCGGACGGTGACCTGTCTGCCGGAACCGTCGTCCGAGATGTCGAGGAGCGACCCTCGAAAACTGCTGTCCAGCTCACCACTCCGTTCAGGCAGTGCACCGTCCGTCTTGCTAATTTCAACGTGCAGGCGGCCCGCAATCTGTTGTTTGTTTTTTAGAAAGAAAACAAAGAAATACATTATTAAGACATAAGTACACACAAAGGATTAAGAGTTAATAGGAGGAACGTCTACGGATGCAGGGTAAGCATCTTCGAAACAGCATGCTTGTGCCAAGTGTAACAAAAATTTTTTTTGGACAAAGTCGCCAGGACATGGCCAGAGACTCCTTTTTAGGGACAAATCACCAAGTGATGATGATGATGACTGTTTTGATGACTGACGTTTTAAATGTTGCTAGACGGCTCTCTAAAATTTTTAATTGCAGCTTTAAGTTATCCTCCAAGGCAGTGAGCCAACGATCAGAATGAGAAAAGATGAATACCCACCCCTTTAACGAAGTGGTATCGGATGTCAAGATTGCGCTTTGGCTAGGAAAGCAGCTTTGATGAACCCAGATGGCTCACTAATAAGGTCTTCGGAATGCCTTTAGAAGCAGTAACGAATGGAGATGCATATGTCCTTCTTGGCATACAATGGAGGCAAGGCATTAAACTTAGCTATAGTCTCTCGAGGAATTTTGCCAGGGAAATTCACTGGCTATTTATGCCACTAGAAAAGCTGTTATGACTCCAAAAGTGCGAAGCTGCTGTTAAGGTGACTATAAAATCGCTAAGTTTAGTGACTTGCTTGCTAAGTTACCAGTACGAAATGTAACCATGGAAACTTTATTAGTTGCTAACTGCTATGTGCTAGCTATACACGAGACTTTAAGAGCATTCTAAGTGTAGCGTTACAGTTCTAACATTACCAATACTGACTGCCATCAACTGCGCATGAGCGAAGTTTACAGGGCTCTCGGCATTTGCTGCTACCATCTGGCAAGCTTACTGGGAGGGCTTCTGCCAGTCACCATGGCTGCCGGCTTCTACCAGTTACTGCAAATTTCGCAAGGGCAACGTACAGGCTATTTACATCACTAAAGAAGGTGCTAGGAGTCCGACATGGCAAAGTGGTTGAAGTGAATAAGAAGAACTCTATATTTAGCGACTTTCTTGCCAAGTTACCAACACTGCTTGTGCTCGACAAAGCGAGCGGACCGTGTACTGACCTCCCCTTGCTGGCTGATGATAGGCACATGGTAGCTGAGGCGCACATTGTGGAACAGCACCTCTAGGAACACGTTGGCGACACCAATGAGGTTGTGGTTCTCTTGCGACTCGTAGAAAGGGTCAAGGCTTGGCGATGCAGATTCTTTATCGTCCTGCGAGTAAAGCATGGCAAGCCATTCAAAGCTCGTTATGACGGTCATAGCCGACAGAAAAGCACCATTATATCCGATATTCGTTATAAGCATATACTTGACAAAAACGGTGACACTCGCAAAATGCGTATTAGAGTTGGTTCATTATATCCAACAATGTATTATATCCGTGTTCTCTATATCAAGGTTCGACTGCATTAGTTGTTTCATGACAGAAATGCTAATCCATATCGGCATGTTTGCAATTGTACAAGCTTCGCACATTCAAGATATACCGTGTGTCGCTATATGTGCACAGTCCGACATATACCACACAACGCACCATACAAGGTGTACCATCCTTTACACTGTGTTACTGTATCAAGTTTCAAAGATGATCACACATTCCTGGTAATCTTGAGCAGGAAATAAAGACATCTATTTGCACGGTACCATTAAGTACCACATCCACAATAAACATGGTATAGGTTTCCTTTATTGCTTCTGTTCCAGCACCTTTCATATTTAAAGAAAAGAAAGGAAAAAAAATAAAATTACTGGTTAAGGCTTGCCCCCTCAAACTGCCCCATGTACGAGCAAAGAACACGATCTTGCCTTGAGGGACGGTGGCCTCTCCTTTCGGTCCTCGTACATCTCCCGCATGTCGATGATCTTGTTCTCCAGCTTCTCCATAGACCAGACCTGGCTGCCCTCAATCTTGCGTTTTACCAAAATGGCCGGTTCACTCACAAATGCACTCTTCTGCTCACCAGAGAAAATAAAAAAAGGAAGGAAGGGGCAGGACGAATGAGTGAATGACAATGAAGACATACCGTGCGTGCCATGTGAGTGACAAGTGAAAATCCTGCGTAAGTCAGTGCAACCTTGAAGGTGCGAATCAATGACACGTTTGTCTTCTTGTAAAAATAAGGCGAATGTATTTTGAAAACACGCTGAGGAGAGGACATATTGCAGTGTACATGTGTGTAGACGTGCCTTGTTCTTGTTCGATGTCACAGCTTTGATTGCCGACGGTGGCAGCTGTGCTCAGATGGAGGGCGGAATGCAAACACGCTTGCATGTGTGCCGAGATTTCTGGGCCACAAATGTCGTAAAATTTATCCTTGAGTCCGCGCCCCCTCTCTATATACAATGTTTCCCATTGACAGACTGTTTCTTTTAGACGTAAAAACGTCATAAATTATTATTATGAAGGTTCAGTCATTCTGCATCCCACTGCCCAAATGAAGAAAGGAGAGCCTGTCACTGATAAAGAAACCACTCAAATGTTTCTCATAGATAATGTGCAGTTTTCTGTACCCTCAAATGTGCCCCTGTACAGTCCACTAAAGCTTTTGGAAACAGGAAGTTAACGAAATGTGGCATATCTTCATGGCTTCAGCACTGAGCCTGGGTCTCACGAGTGCAGTGTGGGGTTTCTAGAAAGAAGTACACACTTCACCTTTGCAATCTTGTGCACATGCGTTGGCTTGGAAAAAAAAAAATTGACATTTATACATACGATAGCAAGTTTCATTAGTGTTTGCACTGGTTAGTGAAGCCTCTTATGTGAAGCCGCTTGCATGTCATATGTGCCTCCAGGATTTACCCAGCAAAACTTGTGATAAGGCAGAAGCACACAGGATGATGGAGGCTCGAAGTGTTCAACAGCAGTCCCTGTCAAACATCTCTTGCTCAATTACTGTTGATTTTACTTGCGATAGCAACCGATAGTGTTTGAAATTGTTTGTGTCGCCTTGTTTAACCTTGTGTGTCACATGTCGAATCACGCATAAAACAAAGCAAAAAGAGGTTGACAGAATAACTGCAAAGGTGTGTGCCGGATTCTCGGGGGCAACAGCCGTCGTTCACCGAGTGCATGCTAGATGCTGTCAGAACGCTGCGCTACAGTAAACACAGAAGCTACACAAAGAAGTGCAGTATCTGCACCTTGCTAGTGCTAGTTTATCAACGTGCATTTGAAGTGACGGACTGATGAGCCAGAGCAGGTGTGCAAGAGAAACTATCGCAAGTGGTTTCAGGCACAGTTCCGCGTGAAGGGCGTTGCTTTTTTTTTTTTTTTTTTTGCAGACTCTCTGCTCTGAAAAACTGACACAGGCAGGGGTACATAGCGGGATGCAATGCAGAAACAGATGCGTGATGTGACACAGTGAGAAGACACACACTTTTCGATTGGGGCTCAGGTTGGCAGCTGGGATCTGCAAGGTGACTTTGAACTCCGTGTGCTTGCCCATCTCCTCGGCCAAGAAGTTCGCCTCCCGGACGAGCGCGTTGGCCCGCACTATGTCCTCCCGCAGTTTGGCCAGGCTCTTCTTGAACAGCTCATCCCTGCGGAAACGGGCGTTAAAATCACAGGTTCATGCAACAAATAAATGAATGAATGAATGCATAATGTGTTTTAAACTAGGAGTGGCCAAGATGGGTAAAAAAAAATTTTAAAATCTGGAGCCTTTAGGAGTTTCTGGGCTTTTAAACAATGCAAAATGCACATCTTCCGCTAACTTTAGTTGTCATAGCTGTGATATACTAATCACATTGCTTGGTATGCCCTTCATGACAATACATATGCCATTTGTGACATATCACAGATATTGTGTAATCAAACGTCACTGTTTAGTGAGGGGCTATTTGTCTACCTTTCTTACATAGCAGTAGCTACGAAGGGTGCTTCAGTCAATCTATCATTACCAGTTGTCAGTTCTATGCACTGCATTCTGATATCTATAGTCTTTTTCAATAGTTCATCCTCTTTATAGTGTAGTATTCAAAGCACTAAATAGAGGGAATCATGTATATAGTAAGCAGAAATCCCAAAAACAACAACACAGAACTATGTTAGTGATAGTTCTGAGATCTGTACATTACTTAAACTAATCTCTGCAGAAACGTTACATGGCTGAAAAAGAAAGCAGCATAGAGTACACAAAACTGCTGACAGCAATGCAGAGGCATGTTTTATTGTTTGTTTATTTCAAAGAACTTCTAAAGGTCCTTTTCCGAGGGTAGTACATAAGGGGGGGGCATAAAATCAGATACTACATAAGTACAAAAATATTCACAGGCAAAGCAATACCCGCCCCCCCCCCCCAATAAAGAACAAGAAAGAAAATGAACAAGATTACAAGTTAAGCAACAGCGAATTTCTGATTGAAGTATATTACAAGCCGCAGACACAGAAATACAAATAGTATATACAAAGACCATGCATGCTTAATAGAACTGTACAATTCCATCAAAAAATTTTTAAAATGCATTACACGTTACAACAGGCATTGCTCACGAGCTCATAAAATTTATGGAGGCCAATAACAGTGACTATGTTGGGCGACAGATTATTCCAAATGATCATCGTTTTTTGTATAAAAGATTGGGCAAAATGGCACGTGTGACAAGAGAAGAGAAGCCTGCACATTACTGCTGTGGACAGTTTAGATTCCTGCGCATTCCTACAAATTCCAAAGTAACTAAACTCCAATTGTTACCTCTCCTTGGCCCACCGCTCCATGCGTGAGGCGACACTGGGGCTGGGCAGTCCCGAGGAAGCCGCCTTGGCCCCCAGCGGGTCAAAGGGCAGGTAGGGCGCGTACGGCGTGGACGGCGACATCTGGTTGCGCAGCAGCTGCAGCTGCCGTTCGTACATCTGACGCTGCTTCTCCAGGGCGTCTGGAGGAGGCAGCAAAGCAAGGAGCGAGCGCGCTTGGAAAAGACCCGTCGCAAAACTGGCACGCTGCCAGCCGGCAGGCTCGCAAGCATCGGCCGTGAGACACAACGGAACAACCCAACTAGAATGGGTCATTCCGATGTGATGACACCACAATGTGTGGCAAGCGAGGGAGACAAACAACGGTAATGTTGTTTGCAAGTTCGACATGCTCACTTTGAAATGTGACAGCCACAGTAGGTGAGGGTCACTGTGGCAAGATGTAATATTAACGTTGTATGAAAGTGAGCTGGCATGTTTATTTCCTATGGAACTTGACATATCGATGTCCATAAACAGTTATTTGTGCGTCTTCTTTGGTTCATCAATGTTTTGACTCGGCCATCAAATCCCAACCGAAGTACAATGGCAACAAGAAAGTTGCCGTAGCAGCAGTATTCTACTGACATTATAAAAGATAGATCAGACATCCACATGTACACTCATGAACATCAGTTGAGGAGGGGAAACTGCATTCATTGCATGTAACACGCAATGTTACATGTAGGGCTCAACCCCTACCGGGCAGCCACATTGTTTTATCCTCTACTTGTTTGACTCGCTAATGAGCCCCTGAATGAAACAATGGAGTTCTGTTAACTTGATTTCAACAGGAGGTGTACAATTAATGGCTCTATATTCAATGACGCAATGAACTCTCTGTTTGCATACTAAAATTGTATTGTCATGGTTACCTCTATCTCTGTTTGTAAAAGGTGGCTGTATGAACAATCTTTAGCTAGAGTCCCTGCTGGGTAGCCACGTGATGGGAATACACAGGAGTGGTCGTGTCACATAGAAGAGGGCCATATATTGTACTGTATATAAATAAACCATATAAGTGTAGTTTTATATGGCTCCCTGTGGGGAGCCACATGCAGGATCCATATGGAAATGGTTGTGTCATACAGAAGGTGGTTGTATATGGCCAGGAGCCACTGTAGTGATTGTACCATATATAAGTGGCCATATTTTGTACTACACAGACATGAACCATACAGAAGTAGTAATATATGGCTCTTTGCAAGAGCTACATATAACCATTTCTACGAGTCCTTATGTAAGACATATACAGGTAAATCTTGCAAGACCAATATGCACAACACTTCACTGGCACAGTGTCTAAGAGCAAAGAATAGTGCTACCAGGTGAAGTTAAATTTGCAGTTCAGTCATTATTGGTCATGGTCCTTAGATGTGTCTGTCATGGCGGTGGGCAGCTTCCAGCACAGTTGCACAACGAACTCCCCCCCCCCCTACAGTACAAACATACTGCCAGAAGGCACCACCGAGTAGTTAAGTTTGTAAACACATTTACAGGGTGTTTCTATGAAGACATTAGATAATATTTAAAAACAGCCACCTTGCAATAAATCGGCAGTTCCTTCTGAGACATGCCATCAGCAGTGGCGGCCACAGCGTGACTGGTCATATGGTGTAATCAGTCGCTAATGAACAAAAATCCCTTAATTAACTTTTAAACACTTAGTTTCAGGAGGCTCATCGCACTTGGAAAATTGAAGCGAGCTCTTCGCACGAGCCATATCAACTTTCGTGTCTGGAAAAATGCGCTTACCCGCATAACTGCGGCACGACGAATTTCGGCTATCAGAGTGCCCAAAACCAAAACTGGGAGGCTACAATGAGCATAAAGCCGCAACCCTCGAGGCGATGCTCCGCTTACGTCCCCCAGCAGCAGGCAGCCAGTGCGCTGCGATAGCAAGGAATTTCGGCTCTGACAGCTGAAATGCGTCGTGCCACAGTTCCGTTTGTAATTGCATTTTCCAGGATTCAAAAGTTCACATGGCTTGCACGGAGAGCTAGCTTCAATTTCCCACATGTCTCCAAAGGAACCAATCTTTTATTTCAAGATGGCTATTTTCAAATATTATTTAACGTCTTCGTAGAAGCACCCACTATGTTTGTGCAATAAACAATGTCAGGCGCTTCCTTGCCCATGAAATCACACACGGTGCTATGTCACTCGCACCACTAGTCATTCGTGCTGCTTCCATCAGTACTGCTACCTCTACTGTGGCGTGGGCAAAGTTTATAATTTCTGATGAAGTTTGTGCATGTGGAGTCCACGACTATTTGAAATTAATGTTGCCTAGAAACTGGCTAGATCCATATTCGCAAGCATCAATTAAATTAAGCCTAAACTAAACTAAACTGCCACTGTTTTACGACAAACGTGAAGCCGCACTTCCTGAGACAGCGTGTGCTTATTGGCTGGCTGCTTGTCAATGCTTCCATGGCCACCTGACCTTGGCCAGCAGTCCTGGCACCACCAATAGGTGCCTATAATCACTTTGTGTTCTCTCATTAGCAGAGAAATATGCGTGTCCTTTGTGAAGTCTGAATGCGATCGAATTAAATGAAAAATCAAACTGATTCACGTCAGCAAAATTTGTAAGTAATGAAAAGAAAACAAGAGAACTTTCATTTCAAGAATCACAACTCCGTTGCTCTTTCCTGGGTTTCTAAGTCTCTAGGTTTATTTAGCTTGCTGATAGCAGCACAGCTGTTTAGGGCCACTACTGTAACCTAGTGCTCTCTGAACCAAGGCCAACTGCCTTTCTATAAGTTACTACAATGTTATAACAGCTACAACACAAAGTTGTGATGCAGTACAGCTGCGCTCATCCATTGCAATAACAAGCCAAGTCAACGCCACTTACTGTGTTTGTCTTCCTCGTGCTGCTTCTCCAGCGATTGCATAGCTGCCTGGATGGGATCGTTTACCAGTTCCTTCATCATGATTTCCTCACGGGCAAATTCGTAGTCGATCGGCCGGTCGAGAATGGGCGTCTCCAATGCACCGGCTGAAATAATGCCACAGTATAAGCGCACGTTTCGTCTGAAACCGCATTGCATATTGAGGCATCCTGCGCCCATTACTTTTCAACTGCAGTCAAATCAGAGTTGCATGCGAGACCCACTGCAAGGCATCGCTTCACGCTGGTAGGCTTTCTGATCCTTACCTTGTTGCAACTTCTGTGCTGCTGGCTACGGCTTCATGATTATATCACAGGATGACTTAAAGGCACTAACTCTAATGATGTTTGGAGTAATGTACTTTCCTTGGACATGTTTGCAGACTTTTGTTGTAAGTCAGGCATTACATCATAAAAGTGGGAAACTTGATTTACAAAGGGCTGGTTCTACGCCACTAATGTAATGAAACAAATAAAAGGAATAAGACGGAGAATATTCTGTTCTATGTATACTTTTATTCAACTCCAACAGGAAGCCACTATAGAATGGATTACCAGCAAGCAAGACAACAATGCACACAGTAATTTGCTAAGTCCCAACATTGCTTTTAACTGCACTTTAGCCACGAGTCGGGTGTGATGGATTTTCGAATCCCTCACCTGTCGCTTGTAAAACATGACATGACAGAAAATGGGCGGCAGAGAAGGAAACAATGACTGACGTAACAAAGAAATGACAGGAGAAGTGCTGACTGCACTATTAACGACTGTTCCTCTAACTCCTTGTCTTTCGTCGTGCTGAATGCCACAAGATAAATTTACACCAACTATTGGCTTTGTTCTCTTCTACACTTTGTATTTATGCTACCATCATGCTTTAAGATTAATCTTTGCATGAACACAAGTGCTAGTTGCCCTACAAAAAAATGTGCCAATCAGTTTGTCCATAATGCCGAAAGCTTAGAGAAGGAACTCACACAAGGGTCAAATAATTCAGCAATAAATCTTTTTCATTGTTCCATTCTTTTCTTATCATTTGCATTGAATGACTGATACCAGCACAGCACCTTGCGAGCAATGATGAAAGAGAAAAAGAGCGGTATTGCAAAACATGTGCTATGCTTCTGTCAGGCAGGAAGTTTTCAATAGCTCTAAAGTTTACCAACTTCAAAATTCTCAAACTATCAGCTCCAAGTGGTTGTGTCACTGTTATATGGCAAACTCGGTGGCCAGTGAAATGCTTTAGTAATCCGACACAAAAGCGATCATGGTGCTGCTGCCATTGCGAGCAACAATTCTACATCTCTGAAAGTGACCCGCCCAGAATATTGTTCTAAATATCTTTAAAAAAAAAAGATTTTAACTGCTGTGGGTTTTTTAAATGTCACAATGAAATATTCCCCTTTTTTTAGGCATTAACCTCATTTTCACACATTCTGCACAAGTTGTCGTTGGCTTTGTTTGAATGCTTCTGGAAGCATTGAGATTTTCCTCATGGCACGGAACTGGTCCTCATTGTTACTAAAACAAAATTAATTATTTTCATGAGGTAAACAGTTTCTTGCAATTATCCTTCTTTCATTTTGCTGTTAACATCACGATATTCTAACACGCTGTTGATGAGGCCACCCACGTTCGCAGTGTGAGGACCTTCAAGATTACGATGGCTTCAAGTAACTCCGTGAACTAGACAGCCTATTGACTCGACAGCCATTGAAGCTCCCCATGTAGCAACACCTATTTTGTCTGCAAGTCCATCGAATATCGTTTCCAAGGCCTTTGCAATGCCGGTATGATGCTGGCATTACGTTATTGTGGCCGGGAGAAGGGGGGGGGGGGGCGCAACCCACAAAAAACAAATAGGTACTTATAACAAGGAACTGCATTATCCTTCAAAGCATTGTAGCACTAGCAAGAGAGAGAGAGATAATTTAATTGAAAGAAGGCAGAGAGGTCGGCCTGAGCTAAGGTGCTCTAGCCTGCTACTCTGCACATAGCACTAGCAAAGAGGGCATAGAAACCACCACCTGTTTGCAATCGTGGGCAGTTGACCCTGAAGAAGTGGTTGTTGCCCCAGAGCACACGATCACCGTGGTGCAGCTGTGTCTTGGACACAATGGCTGACCCATTCACACACGTCCTGCAAAGAGAGAGTCCAAGAAGCTGGACTTGTAGTGTCAGCTTCAACCCTTTATTGGTGCCGACCTAACAGATAATATCCCCACCTCAGCCTCTGAAAAGACTGAGACTAAATCTGTCTAAATACACAGAGAATGCAAAAAAAAAAACATTGGCTGAGTGATTGATTTGTGGGATTAAATGTTCCAAAAGATCACTTTTAGCTATGAGATGCTGTTATGGATGAGCTAAGGATTACTTTTGACCACCCAGGGATCATTTAACCTGCACCCAAAGCAAGGTACACGAATTTTTCCTTTCTTTCTTTCTCATCATTTTTTTTTTCATTTCACTACCATCAAAATGCAGCTGTCACAGCTGGGAATCGAACCCATTACCTCATGCTCAGCAGCAAAACACCATATTTGCTGTGCAACTGCAGCCAGTCGCAAAACAAAGTGTCAGGACCCTGATGAAGCAATACGAACATTTGTTGCAGTAGATGCACTGACTGATATAAGCTGTAACCAAAACTCGGCCCTCGGGTACTTGCAGAAATACCTAGCTTAAAACTGCAGAATTTCACACCTTTGAGGCAGCTCACAAAATTCACGAGCATGAATTGGCCCCGCAGCTTTATGTTTACCATTTGATTAGATGACGCTGTGAACACACTGGACAGAAGAAATGCCTGAGTGCATTAAAGCGAAGAATGATGAAAGAACCAACATAAAGATCAGAATTAAATTTTAAAAATCCACCTCCATTCTACCGTGCGAAAGTGGATGTACAGCAAAGCTGGTGTGGACGTTAGAGGACCATACACAAGCAATGAACGTCATGTGCGTGCGTACGTGTGCGAAAGTGAAGCATACATCCTGATTCTTCTAGACTGTCCGTCAAGCGCAAGTGCCTTATTGAACTAAATTAACGTTTCAAAGTAAACTGCCTCAGAAAATATGTAAAGTAAGACTTACACACAACCTGCAGACATGATAGCATCGGATTGTAATTCGCGTGTAACATAATTCTTTTATGCAGAAACTCAAACACAAAGCCTTCCAGCTGCCGTTTGTTTTTGGGTGAGCACCCCACGAAAAATCACCACCAACTAGAGGCAAACAGCTTCGCTGTGAAACCACAGACAGTTCCTCACCTTGCTCCCTCAAGTGGCATTATGTACAGTTCAGGACCTTCGATAGTTATGATGCAGTGCTCGGGCATGATTCCCAGGCCGCTGAGTTGAATGTCCTGTTCGGACGGAGCGTCAGGACGTCCTACGAGAGTCCGCTCCTAAAGCGAGAACACAAAAACAATACTGAGAAACTTTCAAGTGCAACTGAGGTCATGAATATAACCAAGTGGAGACATACAAACGACAGGTGGCATTATTTGAAAAGGGGCATATATATATATATATATATATATATCACTAAGCCTGATCACTAATGAGCCACCCACAGCAACACATTAGCGACAAGCCTTTTCACGACGGTTTGCGGCCCATTATCACATCAGCCGGCGGCAAATTTTCGTCACTAGGCCTAATCGGAGATGCGTGGTCAGGTATCTGCGGCTAAAGTTACGGTTACCAAATTGATGCAGATCTGTTCCCGGCGGTCACACGGCCCTCGGAAAACCGACAAACCGCCTCGCCAACAAACGCGAGTGCATGAGATGACCGTTACATGTTTATGGCCGTCATCATTGCGAAATACCGTACGGTGGCCCCTCGTTCTGAACGCTACGTTTGTAAGCGCACGACAGCCTCTTTTCGTAGCTTCAAGCCACCTGCCACAAGACTAGCTTTCGATTTACATGGTGAACTCGATAAGTATCCTGTGGCAAGGTACTGAACCCCAGCTGGAGAAGCATCTACGCAGACGGCAGATGGACGCATGCGAACTAAAAACAAGGAGAGGGGGACGTCTCACGAACTTGTCGTGGGCATCCCGATTTCACAACTCTTTACCGTTGGCGCCGATGACCGCGCGAAATGGCACCGAGCGACATGTTGCGCATTCCACACTTTCGCCTGTTGCACAGATTGAGCCGGTGATAACCCACAGAAAACACCTGCCATAAAGATACAGAAAACCTCCCTCCTGTGTTCTAGAAGACAACTGGAAAGCAACACTTTCTAAGCAACAGAAGGTTGCCAAGAAGCACTGTGTATGGCCTACTATTAAACTGAAAATACCCCATTGGTATTTAGCACAACTTCGCTATTTCTTCAGCTTCAGAGGGGGAAAAAGAGCACTTAATTTTTTTCTTTTTGTTTTGACAGACATTCTATCGATAAAAAAATTTTCCAGACCTTCGTATATGAACTGAGTTGTATCAGTGGCCGCATACTAATTTGGTGTTCTCTTTAATAAGAGTAGAGCATAATATGCATCTCGATTCATAGGTACCCAAGTTAGTGATAGCTAACAAGATTCTTGTTGAATAATGTGACTGGCCTCCTGACCAAGTGCAGCACTGTGTTTTTGCACAAAATTTGGAAGCATAACTGTGTGTGTTAAGTTTTCTGGTATATGACATTCATTTGGACATTCGATTAGAAAATCTGCAGCTCAGTATTCGCACACACCTTGTGTCAGTTTCATACTGTGTGATCCATTTATCCCTCATCAGCATGTGATGTTCCAACTCATGTCTCTGCAGTAATCACTGCCCGAGTATTCATCAAGTTTTCTCTTTCATACTGCGAAATCTACTTACCATGTGTGATCGAGTGAGGTTCCAACTCACATTTTTGGAATAATCAGTGTCTGATAATTGATAAATTGTTTCATATTGCTTGATCCACTAATAACTCATCAGCAAGTGACATTCCAACTCAGGTCTCTGCAGTAACCACTGTCTGTACATTGATTTATCCTCCTTTATATTAGTACCTTCTGTGCATTTATGCTGGACAAAAGTTGTCAGCCCTTCTTTATATTGCACACACTTAAGAGGAAGCTTTAGCTCGGGTGCTCCTATCTAAATACATGTAAAAGCAGAATTCGTTTTTCTGGGCAACCACTGCACCAAATTTGACGAGGTTTGTTGCATTTAAAAGAAAAACTTAAGATCTAGTGACTGTTGGTTTCGGATTTTTGATTTAGGTCGTCAATTTTTTATTAAAAATTGGCAAAAAATGAAAATTTTCAAAAAACGAAACTATCAAGTTTACAACTCTATAACTCAGCAACGAAAATTGATAATACAATTCCGTGAACTGCAACTAATAGTACATTTAAAGCGGAGAAAATTGATAGGTTACACATGAATGTCAAAAAATATTGTAAAATGGAAATATAGGTTTTGCAGAACCCTTGTAAACAACGTAACAAATTCACGTAACATATAAAATGACGTATCGAATTTGTCCGCTTTCAATGATCTGATGGATCTCGCTTACAGAACCGCAATATCTGCTCTTGATGCAGGGTTATGAATTTGTGAACTTCATGCTTCTATTTTTTTCAAACTTTCGAATTTTTGAAAATCTTTTTAACAAAATTCAGGACCTAAATAGAAATTCCGTGACCAACAGTCACTAGAATTTCACTTTCCCTCTCAAATGCAACAAATTTCATTAAAATCGGTCCAGGGGTTATCTCAGAAAAACATTTTTGCGTTTTTACATGTATTTGAATAGGCCGCGTCGGAGTTGGGCCCGAGCTAAAGCTTCCTCTTAAGTCACAATGTATTTGTCCAGACAGGGTAGTTGTACTCATCAATGTGGCATGCTTTGTCAAATCGCTAGGTGTGTTGACAAAATTAGAAATGCAGCACTGTTTATGTTATGTCATGTTCAGTCTCATTGTCACAAAGACCGAAAGAGGTTGAAAACATGTAGAACAGAGCTGACCTTCATGTAGTAGACAAGCAGTTCGTTGAGCGAAGGGTCAGCGTTTAGGTTGACCATGTAGTACTTGTCGTTTTCGACCTTGATGCCCGACGCCTGAACTGAGATGCCCATCTTCTCAAGGGCTTGCTGCCTTTCCTGTATAATTTAAAACAGAAACACCAAAAGAAGAGCACATACATTACGACAAGCTGACAAATGCTGAAGATGCATCACAGCATCTAAACAGCAATTGTGAGATGAACTGAAGCTTTTAAAGCAATGCATGCTGCCTGGTTACACAGAAGACCAAACTGCAAAATAAATGTACCACTGTAGACAGCCATAAGGATCTGCAACAAGCAAGCTGCTAATGAGAACTGAAGATGTGAGATGCGTGGAAGCAAGTCTAATCTTGGCACTATAAAATCTGACACGAGAAAGTGGACTTTCCCCACGTGATTGCAGCACAAACTAGGCTGAAATTACAACTTTAAACAATTTTGCCAAAGTGAAAATCCCTTCTCCCTCAGACAAACCAGTCTTGTAGGCTACAGCAGCTTTGTGGTTATAATTGAATTAAACAGATGGCAACAAGGGTTCTAAGGAGTACACAACATGCAGCCAGGCTACATACACAACATGCCATCTGGTCGATTTACACAAGACTGTCGCCTGATCTACAACTGCATATTCACCTGGTGGATCTTCTCCGTCTTCCGCAGCTTCTCTTCCCAGGTCTGTGAGATCTCTTGCATCAGTGTTTCGGACTCCCGTAGACGTTCGCTCAGACCTTCTGGCGTCTGGATGGACAATGTACAAAAGAAATAAGATGCTACATAGATACTACAAGTGCATGAACGACATGACCACTGAGACAGGTACGATTTCAAACCTAGCCAGTAATGTAATGCGCACTTTCAAATACCTTCCCCTTCTCTTGGAAACAAAGCACTTCAGCAAAAATATCAAGCCACTTGCAGAACATATTCTGCACAATATGTAGACCACAAAAGAAACCTAACAAGTGAGAACCTCAATACATAGCATTTCCTGTCATATAATGACAACTGGGCATTGCAAAACTATGCTTGCAATGTTAGCAACAGTACTAATCAGGTGCAGATGTCACTATACTGGATGTCTCATACCGGTGTGACATGTGCACTTTCGATCGCGATTGAGCCGGATCGGGATTTACCGTATATACCCGCTTACGCTTAACGAAGGCACCCTTTTTTCTCAATATACCGAAGCAAAGTTTGGGCGTGTGTTCATTATGCCGGTTAAATTTAATGGGCACATTTTCGAAACCGCAAAAATTGCAAAGTAAGAAGGTAACGATTTGGAACATGCATAAGGTAACCCATCTTTGCAGTAAAAAAAAAAAAAAAGAAAACGCATGTATACCATTTTGCAAACTGTAACTTTCATCCTCATCGGAACCACCAGACCTGCCGTTCAGGTCGCTGGCCGCTTCATCCACATCGCGGTTCCACCGCAGAACAACGCATCAGCCGCGCGATGTCAGCGCGGCCTAGGCGAATCGCGCTAGGTGAAACTGAACGCGCGCTCCAAACAGCGATCTCCGATCGCGCGATCGGAGATCGCTGTTCATCCTCGCAGCCGCTTCCGGCCCGTCTGCCATTATCGCAAGCATCACGTTGAAGCGCGCGCCTGTTTTGACAAGCACGCTGTGTGAGCGAGTCTCTTTTCCTTGGACGGCCTGCTCATCGGCATGTCAAAAGCTTATCGGTGTCTGATCGGCGTTTCCGTTTTTGTGAGCAGACGAACTCCATCAGCAGACGTACACCTCGACTCAAAGCTCATTAAACACATCGAAACCCAAGGCAGGCAGAAAAGGGAGCCACACACAGATAGATGCGCGAACGTTGACGCAAATTCGACACTGCGCCCGATCAAGTGCCGGCCACCCCCCTTCTTCACGTGGACTCTCCCGTCTGCCGCGACCGGCCGATGCATCCCGCGCGCGCGCGCTCCTATTACGTAAGCGTAAACTACGTATGTTGCAGAGAGGCAGTTGGCGTTTTTAAATGCGAAGCATTTCGTGGCGAACATTTGCCACTTTGACAGTATCTATCTAGCCGCCTATGTCTTGGTGCTCTCGTGGTCGTTTCGTCAACTTGGCATGCACCAAAATTGGCATAGTATGGCAAGAGTGTATGACGAATATAATTGATAGGTCATATGACATGAATGTCATGACATCTGTGTCATGTAGGTCATGAAACAGCCGTATACCTCATGGTGCTCTCGTGGTCGTTTCGTTAACTTGGTAGGTACCAAAATTTGCGTAGTATGACAAGAGTGTATGATGAACATAAACGATAGGTCATGACATGAATATCGTGACATGTGTCATGTAGGTCATGAAACAGTCGCCGTCTTGGTGCTCTCATGGTCGTTTCGTTAACTTGATATGTACCAAAATTGGCATAGTATGACAAGAAGGTATGATGAACATAAATGATAGGTCATGAGATGCGTGACATGTAGGTCATGAAACAGCCGCCCACGTCTTGGTGCTCTTATGGTCGTTTCGTTAACTTGGTATGTACCAGAAATGGCATAGTATGACAAGAAAGTATGACAAACATAAACAATAGCTCCTGGCTTAAATGTCATGGCATGCATGTCATGTAGGTGATGAAACAGCCGCCTACGTCGTGTTATGTACCAAAATTGGCATAGTATGACAAGAGTGTATGATGAACGTAAATGATAGGTCGTGACATGGATGTCCGGACGTGTGTGCCATGTAGGTCATGAAACAGCTGCCTACGTCTTGATGCTTTCATGGTCGTTTAGTTAACTTAGTGCGCTCCCCGCACACTGCTTTGCATAACATCGATTCCCACAGGGTGTGAGATCTGCCGAATTTTTTTCTCTCTCATATCTGCGAGGTTCCTTTGCACCAGCACTGGCGGAAGGATGTGTGAAGCATTAAAGGGCAACTCTGGTGATTTTTCTATGTCAATGGATCTCAAGGAAGTTCGCTGGGTACCTTCCTCTGAACGCTTCCGTCATGTCCCCAAAAAAGCAGGTTTGAGAGTTGCGCAGATTTTTTACAAATGAATTTAATTAACTGCCTTGAACGCCCGCCTTGCCTCCTCCTCAGTTACAAGCCACATTGTGTATGACGTCAGGGGTGTTCCATGCAGAGCATGCCGGGATTATGCAGACGACAGTGATGAAAGCGTCAAGGAGTTGACGATCTTGAGCTGGTGCATGGCATGAGAAATTGCTGTCGCGAGAAGTTGTGTTCCCTGTAGCTGTAGGCTGCACGAACTACAGTCCTCGCCATCCGCACACACAGTCTGAGCCGATGCCGATCACATTCAGTTGAGGTTAAGCCTATATGTCACAGTCGCGTAGTTCATGTGTGTGCTGCTGGCGGGCCTGAGCGACTGACATGAAGCTAATTAAGCCATCAGGATGAAGAAAACTCCTTGCGCAGTTCAGTTTCGACCATACAGATTTGAAATAAAGCATTCCCCATTTCGTACAGTGTACACACAAAAAGCGAGAAGCGACGACAGAGAGCAGTATCGACATCGGAGCGTTGTCATTTTCGATGGAAAGCTGCCCACTGCACTCACCGGCACTTCTCTAAATTAAATGCAACTACGAACATGGTCGTATTCTTACGTATTGTCATGCAGACTCAATATTTAGCTTCCAAGGTGCACTGCTTGCCGCATATCCTAAATGGGCAGCAAGTGTAGGCCTCTTGATACAACAGCGTAAACAATCGTATAGTTCAACTGCCAACGGCATCTAAACTAGCATCGGCATTTCCGCGAGAAAACTACACGTTCTTGCAGAGTTCTCATCGACGTCCACTTTATGGAACATATCGAGTGCATGATATGTTCTCTCATACGCTCTCGTACTACAGTCTCCCGCTTGCTGTTTTTGAAGACGTGTGGTCGCTCATATCAGTGCGATTCAGAGCGATGCAATGATGCTTACATGCACAATTTATCTGCCTGTTTTGATATGTTCTGACATTAATTGATGTCACTGATGAGCTGCTGTAGCATTCAAGTGAATGAGGAGTTGTCGCTGTACCTGCTGATGTAAACAAATGCACCGTTCGGTGCTTTGGACTGTCAGTGGCGTTCTTGCGGGATACAAATGTAGAAAGTCGTGCTCCACATCTTACAGTAAGCATCCGAAGCGCTTCCCTGAGGAGGGGTAAAACACCTAAACTAGCAAGCAGCACTTATAAAATCAGTGGTTAGGAGTACCCTTGGTCTTCGTGTTGCAGCACAATATGTAGTGCATGGGCGCTGGCTCTTGTGGTGGCCCGCCTAATGCGAACGGCGATTCGCGACTATTGAATTTGTCAGAATCATGACTGTCAATATTTGACAGATCCGAAGAGCTGGTGCAACTGACATTGTCCCCCAAAGGTCCGGCGTGGTCACGATTCAACCAAGCGTCTGCTCTTCGTTGCCAGGGGACGAGACCAGCATGCCTCACACGCTTTTCCCGGTGGAAGCACTCGTGACGTCATACGAAGAAGTTGCTCGGCCTGCTTGGTCAGGTTTCGGTTTCACTTTTTCTTATTTAAAATTATTTGCAAATTTGCGCAACAATTCTACTATCAAACGCGCGACAGAAGGGTCTCGGGAACTTAAATATTCCATTACCTTGACATGGCAAAAAAATCACCAGAGTTGCACTTTAAGTGCACTTGCTTTAAGCACATGTGAGAGAGTCAAAGATTGTAGTCTCTCCGAAAAACTACAGCACGGCCGTTTGATATTGGGATTACACACTAGCAAAGTTCGGGGTGCATTTATTACGCAAGAAAAAAGATTTTCTGATTTCTCGCGGCTAATCTAGAGGTGTGTTCCTTACGCAAGTGCATTCATTATGTGAGTAAATACGGTAATTTCTTGACCGCAATGGGGGGGCTCTCTTCCGCAACTTGCACAAATGATCCAATCGTGATCAAGAAATACAATCGCGATCAGAAGTACACTGTGCGACACTCATATTGCATAACATGAACAGCCAAAAAAAGAAACAAAAAAGAAAATTGAAGTAGTACATTGTAAACAAATATGACCGACGGTATGTAGTTTGTTGTTGTCTAAAGTTACTCAGACAACTACTTGAAATGAGCTTAGTTCGCTGATTAGTGTGTTAAATTATGCATTTTTTAAAATATTTGTTTTAGGCGCAACTTGTACTTGGAAAGTTACAGAGCATGCTCAGAAACAGCCAATGTAGTTGTTTCTACGATGTAATTTTTTTACGTGGTTCTTTTAAGTTGGCCCTGAATAAAACTCACAAAATATGAACAAAGAAATGACATCACGATGAGCTCCCGTGCCTGAATTGGAGTCACAAATATTCGTAATCATCAATGAAATGGATTGTTTACCACACTGCCTCTTCTAATGTATCTACAGAAAGCCTTATTGGCTGAAGGTGAAGTTACATGCAGTTATAACTGCCTTTCCGCGCTAAAATATTTAGCACAGAACTGAACATAATTCCGCGATGCTGTTAGACATAATGACAGCTTGCACTAAATATATTCTTTTGCAAGAGAGAGAGATAAAAACAGAACTGAGGACATAAACGCACCGTGGCATGCTTGAGCTGATCCCTGAGCATCTCCACTTCCTCTCGGAGCTCACGAATGATGCGGGCATTGGGATCTTCATTGACTACGGCGTGGTTGATGATGCGCTTGGCCCGGTCTGCGTACCTCAGGGTTGAGAGGGTCTCCTCGTAGTTGTCGGCTGCTGGGCTGATGGCAGCCACCATCACAGTGCGACTGTTGCCTCCCAGGTTGTCCTGGAAGCAAGAGAAGCATGCAGTGCCATCTATGCACGCTACTGCGATAAGCTGTGGCATCTTTAGCGCATAACTATTTATCACCAAGTGAGATGAAGCAGGCGTCACAACTCTAAGGCGATTACGTCTCTCTTCGTACAGTAAACTCTCGTTATAACGAAACCACCAGGACAGGAAATGGACTTTGTTCCAAGCAGTATGGCGTTAAAAGCAGAAAGGCTCTAAAAGAGCCATTTTGGTGCAGGACACTCACTACAACAGTGTGGGAGTACGTGGAACATGTATCAGAGCAAAGCCGCACTCTATAGTCGTGGCGTGACAGAGGTGAAATTCTGTTGATGCCCGTAAGCAAATGCCTCATCTGCTGGCTACCCTCACGTGGTACGGTTAGGTTGAAGGAGATGTGGCCACATGGCAGAGTACCCTTTGTAGCACTATCTTCCACTCTGGGTTGGTTACTGAGAAAAGCAAAGGGTCATCGTGCATGCTGTACTGAGCAGCCCCATGCAGATTTCGCACTTTGTATTTCCCACTGT
Organism: Dermacentor variabilis; assembly: GCF_050947875.1. Taxonomy (NCBI): domain Eukaryota; kingdom Metazoa; phylum Arthropoda; class Arachnida; order Ixodida; family Ixodidae; genus Dermacentor; species Dermacentor variabilis. The sequence continues at coordinate 141,072,485 of NC_134574.1, read as the reverse complement.
GCATCTTGTATTAAGCTTTGTCCGGCGCCACTGCACCGTGGATAATCCGGTATGAAATGCATGCAGTGTGGTTGAAACCACGAGAAAGCTTGAATAAAGCAATTTCGTTACAATGAGAATATACTGCATTTTCATTTTAAAAATAAGAAAATACGCTTTCATTGGTTCTGGACGACAGTGTATCAGAGCTTTCATGATTTGGCCCTCCCACACAAACAACCACAGGCTTACTGTATGGTATGTGTATGTGTATGGTATGGTATGTGTATGTGTATGGTATACTACAGTCCATAGGAAAGCTATCTTATACAGAAATCAAGAATTATGCAACAAGCTCCAGAGAACTGGGCCCACGAACCACCATACCTACTGATGTTGCTGGCACAGTATTTGCACAGTACTCGTTTACATTCAACTGGTGATGGCATTTCACCGGCTAACAAATGTTAAAGGTCATCGCTCAATTCAAGACCACTTTTGTTTGATGTGCTCACGCATGTGTAAAACAAAGAAGCAGAACATGAAAGATAAGGAATAGAATAATGACTATGAATACCAGGGCGTCTCAGTGATAATTGCTTCCTGAACGACTGTTGGGTACGGTGTCACGTGTGCACTGTTTTAATTTTTGCCAGTGTTTGTTTTTCAGCAGCTTATCAGAGTTATCATTCCTCAGCCTGGCGCAAGATGCACTGCCCACCATATCAAAAATTTCTTGAACATTGTATCCAATTCTATAGCAAAAGAGAGTTGTCTGATTACACTGTGCATGCCATGCAAATAGTGTTGTACATTCTCTAATATACATAAGCGCCAGCAATTGCTCTGTAATGTACGATGAGACATGTATAAATAGCAGACGAACTTGATCCAATAATTGAAGTCTGACGAGTGACAACTTTGCTCTCTGGTATCATTCTGATTCAAGCGTTGCTTGTCTCTCTAGGCGCAAGTTTTCCCAATAAAGAGTTAGACTCTTTCTTAACCCAAACTTTTGGCGGTGTTTGATTTTGCATTGTCACTTCGCCGAGACAATACGTAAGAATTAGTGAATATTATGCGTTATGCAAAGTGCACTCTTTGTCAATAAAGAGATGAGTGAAATACCTTCAGGAGCCAGGTGAGAACAGAGTCCCGGTAGGGTACAAAGGAATCCTTCGCTTTACCCGAGGACTGGTCGGCTAACTTGGAAATGACTAATCCCAATGTTGTCAGGGACCTGAAAAGAATAATTTGCTAAGTTTAAGGGTGCAGACAAGACATCTAAGAATCTGACCACTTCACATCACAAAGAGGCTGCGGTTTACTGAACACGATTTTCGATTGCTGATGTCACAGCCCCAACATAGTGTGTGCAGCAGAAAGGCGATTTGCACTAAAAGTCATTGCTTATGTGCGCGTAATGAAGATTTGTTCCACAAACCACAAGACCAAAGTACAAGCTGACTGAAAAAGTTTTCGGAAATTGCAAAGAAAGTTTGATTTACTCCTGACCTCGCCAACGAAGTCTGGAATTAAGGTCAGCAGTATGACGTTTGCACAGAGAAGCATTCCCCCCTAGGGGAAAGGGGGGTGAAAGCAACATAATTTTTATGGATTTTGTTTTCTTTTTAATGAGCTGAAACACCTGTGCCATTTACGCAGATCTTACACCAAGGTAAGCCAAGAAAACATGTTAACACCAATGCTGCAGTAAAATTTTAGAGCCCGACTTACTTGTTGATATTGGAACCTTCTTTTAGACGATCGCCAATGGCACCAGTTTTGACCGCCCGTTCGCTGCCGGCCAAATCTACTAGACTCATTTTGGACACTTTCTCTCCAGTGACCTGCAACAGCGCATGGAGTGCTCAACGTGCAGCACGCAACTGAATTCGGTGGCTCCAAGACCACTGAACAGAACAAGGAGCAAGTCTTACCCCAGAGGCATTATCCCTGATTAAACAAGTCAGGGTAATATTGAATACTGCGTGGGAGCGACTGGATTCGCTGTTCATGTTAGTTGCTGCAACCGTTCGAGACTTGTTGCCTTCTGTCATTAGGTTATTAATTTCCTGCAATTTGAGAAACGGAGCACAGTGTTAGCAAATGTTAACTACAGCAAACACAGAAAGCTTGGGACAATTTAGTAGCATGCAGTACCATTGCAGAGAACTATTTTGCAGCAGAGTTTCGATTACAACAACTGACGCTCAGTTTGGAAATTTAGAGTCACCTTACTGAAATGAGCATCAGAGCCCAATCTTGATCTAACAAGCACGGATATAACGATTTATCGGGTGTAACGAATGTAATGAAGAAGACGTGCCTCGTGTTTTCTGTAGCAGCTCGAAGACGATGACCCGTGCTGTGATTGCAAGAGAGCTCTGGCAGTTCGCTGCTGCTAGACTAATTATCGCCTTTAAGTCTCACTATACAAACTAAATATAAAAGAAATCTGTTGTTAGTATATAAGCCTGCATGCTTATTACTAATATCAAATATAATAAAGGCACTTTTGCATCAGATGCATCTCCATTACATCATTGTCGTCATTTATTATAGGCTTAAAAGCTCCAGTTAGGCCTTACACAAGGGGAGAGCAAGAAATACAAGGAACTGTCCTAAAATGAGAAGCTTGAGAATGACACAGGCAAAACGTTAAAACAGAAAAGGTTACAACACAGGATACCGAAAACAACATACAGCATAACGAAGTTCGTCCATATTTTTATGTGCAGCTTATAATCACACCGCATGCTGGTAGTACATTTTAGAACCAAGAGAAAAGAACGGTAGTGTCTTGTAGCGGGACTGTCGGAACACCCACCTCATAGGAGGACACTGCTAATGTTGAAAGACCATCAACATACGGACCAAGAATGTTGTGTTCCCGAACTTTTAGATGTTGTTTCCCACTGAAATGAGAGGCACACACAAAACATCTATTACTGTATTTCTAAAATATTTACGAGAAGGCTTTTTGCATATTATTAGTTAATAAGGTAAAGGAATCGTTTTGATCTATGAGAATAAGGCACACGCATGGGCAATGCTGATCTCCATTAGTGAAAGAATCTACAGAGGCACAGTGGCATCAGCAATGCAAAAGCTTCCTGCACACAATTACAACTCTCAAGGTAATTCTCAGAATAATAATGTGAGACTCATAAAGAGCTCTTTGACTACCAGTGGGACACACAAAAAAAAATCTGTTTAATAATTTGAAGGTTGAACCGAACAAAGTCCTTGAAGTGTATAGCACCTGCTAAGATTTTCTAACACAGTTACAATTACATGGCAGGTTAAATTAGTAAAGAAATTAACTACTCCCCTTTCACTGACAGCAGGGTAGCTGGCTAGTGCAATCAAACTACAGGTTGACCTTCCTTTTCACATACACCACCAGGAAATTATTGTCAAAGACACGCAATAGCTGATGCTAGACCTGTTGTTGCTACTGCTGCTAGAGACAGTTATTGGTTTCCTCTATCGGTTAATGCTACGAAGCATGCGAGTGCAGCGATGTCGCACTGCCTCTAGGATTGGCTCACATTACAAACCACATTAATGTCCTTGTGAGGACACAATACATGCATTAGTATCAGGATCGGCCTGCGAGTCACCACTTTCGATAACACTTGGTCTCGGAGACCGGCCCGGCTTTCATTACACTGTCAGTGGGATCAGCCCAGCTCACTGGCCAGACAGTTGATCAGAAGAGGGGGGGGGGGAGGGGAAGAGCCAAAAAAGAAAAAAGGCTTCAAATACGAATTTATTCAAAATAGGAAGAGTACACAGGAAATACTGCATAAAACATCTGGATCCCTAGCTCAAGGCTTTTTTTCGGAACCATGCTAGTTCGTGCTCACAATCACAGCTAGCTTTAATAAACATTCTCTCCTCTGTTTCGCTTTTGGCAGCTTCACTAGCCAATGGATTGATGAGTAGCCCAACGCCAATAACGCTTACCCCCTGGGGTCTAATAGGTCGTGAACCCTCTCGTTGTAGATCTCCATGTAGGACACCTCCACCTTATAGCTGACGCTGGGGTCCGCGCAGCAGGCGATGCGCTCAAACAGGGAGTCGCATAGCCGCGGTATCACCCCCTTGTTGTCTGCGGTCCCCATCATGGTGTAGCTTTTGCCGGAGCCTGGAAGTGACACCATCAAAAGGAAATATGATTCGGTAAGGTGTAGATTTGAGTGAGTTGGCTTTACGTTGTGACGACCAGCGCGTGATGCGAGACGAAAAACACGCAAGGAGATGAAGACGGGCGCCAACCTCTAACTACCTTTATTGATAGTCAATCGTGCAGTAATGTAAATGCCTCATGTACTGACGTCACGCATAAAGAAACAAAGTTAAAAGCAATTCAGCAAGAAGGAACACAAGAAACAAATACAACTAAGCAACAATGTCATGAGGAAATGGCCTGCCCTAAGAAAAGTGCCCGTTCTACTCGCCTTGTATGTTTTTTGTACGGTGTCATGGTACTGGTCATCACAGTTAATGAGAATTAAATTAAATAGGGGATATGTGGAATTCCGTAAGCAGGCTTTCCCAACACAGCTAACTTGCCCTAACCACGTTCCATCGAGTAGCACTGTTAAAAATGCGTTTTCAAAGGTTGGTTGGTGCGAGGAAAGTAAGTCAGCAGGAATGTTGTCGGCAGCCTGCATGTTGACACCTTAATTATGCTTCCAACCCGAGGTCCGCCATCATGGTCAGGTCAAACGAAGTGTGTGGGAAAGCCTGTTTAAGGGGTTTCACAGATGCCCCCCATTCTGACAGGACAATAAAGCACAAAACTCGTAGAAATTTATGACTAGGTTTTGATGCAAGATTTAAAGGGGCACTGAAATGCCTTTTGAACACAGTAGGAAAACATTCCCTATATGTAGATGATGTGGGCCAAATGTTATTTTGATACATGCAGCAGAGAGACCGCAATCTCGTATAACAGATCACTTGTTCTTTCCTGGAGTTTTCCAAACTCTCATTCATTTTTTTTTTTTCGGTTTTTGCGACGTCAGTGGTCACGTTACAAAGGATGTGACAGCCCATGAACAGCAGCCTCTGGGCGATCATTTATAACTAGTGCATTACGCGCAAGCAAAAGCTCACACATGCATGCACACACCACTTCAGATCTAGGAGATGGGGAGGTAGCAGTGGTCGACACATCCTACCCATTCTAGATATGATAGCAACGTCAGCGCCACTGCTGTTTCTAAAATGTGTTAGGTTTTGTTATTTTTACTGTCAGGATGTTATTGTTACAAAATAACCTGAAGAAAACATGAGAAATGGGAGGGGTGAGGGGGTGAAGAGGTAAGAAAGCACAGAAACATTTATTTTTTTGCTATTTATTGATCCCATTGCTGCATCACTGCCCTTTTCTTGATATCGTTACCATAGCTTTTGTTCTATTGTGTATTCTTACCACGTACACTATTCTTGATGCTGATATGTTTGCCGTTCTCCTTTATACTGTTTCCTGTAAGTCCTGAGGAGGAAATCAAGAGTTTGATGGAACCCTGTCTGGTTGGCAGGAGACTCTGTAAGCGGTTGAAAGTTGGATGCTGACCCTAAAGATTAGAAATAAATAAACATTTCCTATGCACAAGGCTCTCGTGCAGGAGCTGAAACGTCTTCTTATTTTCAATCGTTATTGTCGGCGTCCAACTTTCTACAACTTACAAAGCCCTGACGGTAAATAAAATAAATAAATAAATAAACAGATGCATCATTCACAATCATCAAGTTTACAACCGTGTCCTCCAGCCCTCCCCCTTTCTGACCCACAAGAGTGGACAGCAACGTTGCCCTTCAACTGAAGTCCAGGAGTCCAGGCCTATATTCACATACACCTGAGGAAGAGTGTTAGGTTCCATATGCAATAAAAACAAACTCTCCTTAGAACAACCAGCTAGGTTCGACGACACTGATGCATAGCACTGGAAGGATACAGGAGGCATTCCACAATTTCGCTGTCAAAAAAAACAAAACTAATGTGGCACATGATGAAAACAAGACGACGCACCTGTCTGCCCGTAGGCAAAAATACAGGCGTTGTACCCTTGGAAGGCATTGTCCAGGATGTCTGTCCCTAGGCAGGTGTAGACATGCTCCTGGGTGGCAAAGTGTGTGTCTGCTTCATCGAATGACCAGAAGCAGTGGTCGAAGGCAAACGTCTGCAATGAAAAGGCAATGCATCCAAACATAAGAAACGGTTCACCATTATGAAAGGAAGTCTGTGCTCAAGGCCATAACTCTCATACGGCGTTCATAAACTAACAATTCAGCCTCTATACAATATAGAGAACTTGATCTTTGTAAATTGTTTATTGTAACCTTAAAGAAAAAAAAAAAGCCGTCAGCAATTTGATATCAAACATGCTCTTAAGTGGGAGCCAAAACAAGAAGCCCCACTCACACTTAGAATTCTTTGATACGGTTTAATCAAACAGTGAAATCAGTTCTACAATGATATTTGATACATTATATAAATTGTTGAATGGCACTGACAGGTAGATCACAATGTGCCAAGGGGTCTTACAGTCTTAAATTACACGAGGCTGAAAATGAGGACGACAGTCACTGTTTCACCAGGTTCACTGTGCTTGGGCCCTCTGCTTTCCGACAACCCTAGCCAGAATGTACCGGTAATGCCAGCTAACATGAAACAAGTAAAAAGAATATCAAGGGCTTCGAGTGCAAGTGGGTGAGACCACTTACATGTTGTTAGTAACTCCCCCCAAAAAAGTCCCAAGTACTTCTTGTGTTCTTATTTGTTCAGTACCATAAGGATTATTTAAATACCTCTCTAATTATTAACTTTATGGCCACAATGACAAACAAGGTTTGTAGAGCACAACTAAAACTATCACTTAGGTTTGTTTGCAACGTTTTATTGGTTCCATAGCTCTTTTCTAAGTGTTCTTTCTCTCTCTCTCTCTCTCTCTCTCTCTCTCTCTCTCTCTCTCTCTCTCTCTCTCTCTCTCTCTCTCTCTCTCTCTCTCTCTCCATGCATCAAAGAAAGCCCTTGGAACCTTTAAAAAGCAGTTGCCCTCCATTGCTTGTGCTCTAAGGCTGTCACTTAAATGCAGAAAAAAAATTCAAGACATAGTGTATCACAAATGAAATTGAGCTCTTCAAACAACATTGCAGCCATAAGTTAAGAAATACTGGAGACTTTTTCTACAGGATGCTAACAACATATAGGCAAGCTTCATCCACCCAACAGGTATCACTTAAATTTTTAAAGCTTCCTCCATGTTAGCTGGCACATTCATGAATTGTAGTGATTACACTGGAGGCAGACACCTACTAAAACAGCACAGATGCTAATACATGTGTGTTGTGTCCAAACAAGATGGAAGTTCATATAAAGATGCAGGCTTGAGGTCACCAACAGTTGTTGAGCTAAGAACGCCATTCCATAAAAGCAGATGCTGCCCTGACAAAGACGAGACCTCTCGTCGAACTTCACTGACATTCCTTGTTAAATCACTGTCGCTCATGTTTGTTGTGTGTACTTATACAATAAGCATGGTCTAGCTAAGTTAAACAAAACTGACCCATGCAGGATATATGCAGAACAATGACTGCAAGACAGGAAGTAAGGTTATTGAAAATGACAAGTTCACAGAGTGTAGCTCACCTTTGGATGTTTCCGCCTATGCCAGCAGCAGTTGGAAATGGAAGCAAGGAGTTGGAAAATGGGACAAAAGAGAAAGAAGTGTCAGGTTAGCAGCACTGAGAGGTCTCTAAACGGACTATGTGTGTGCCTACCCTGACAAGTTGTATGCTAGCAAAGCTGGATTCAGACGACAGACACGATCGCGGGAGAATCAGCCATGTGACACGTTATGTACATCAGGGCCAGCTAATGTAAGGATTCCTGTTGCTCGATTCTATTCTTGTCTTATCATCCACCGGTCACGGCCAGCCGATCATGGTGATAACAATGCGCTGCTTGGACCACTGACGAAGCGTGAAAAAGAACAGCTAAGGAATATGATAATTACATTATCCTTACCCTGATCATTTCACAGCTAGCATTCAACTAGATAGATGCTAGATTCAGCACAGCTAGCTAGATGCTATACTGCAGCCCAATAAATAACCAGGCATAAATTATGTTAATAATTTCAAGCTTCATGCTGTAGGTATGGTTCACTATTAAACAGAACAGCTATTACTAAATAGAATAATATAACTGCGACATCTCAACTTTACCAGGAAATGATGCTGGTATGGTGCATTAGGCAGGCACACTAACATGAGAGATATTCTGCATGTTCTAATGGCCTGTAGACATTGTAATCAGGTGTAATTGATGGCAGCATAATAATTAGGTGTTCCCTTAAAAGTGGACCATACTGAAAATCACAACTATCTTCACACAAATTAGATGAACAAAGCCTCATAGATATGTCTAAAACCATAACTGTCCAATCAGAGTATAAGTCCGAAGCACTTCTGCTCAAGAGCATAGAACATTGCTCAAGTTGTCGAAGGAACTTGTCTCCAACGGTTGCAAATTTTATACCCAAATGAAGCACAGATCTAATCTTTTGCACACAAATTGCCATGCCTGAGGCTTCCTTACTTAAACTCCTCTACTTACAAATTCAATCAGAATTTGCAACTTCCAACCGTTTCTAACTTGTAAGGAAAGAGAGGGTGTGACTTCTAAAACGCACTGCAGTAAATGTGAATAAAAAAACACACAACCCACAGGCATTGACCAAACTAGTTCCAGATGACGAGAATCAATTTTATGCTGCTCCTGACGCAGACAAGAGCACGAGCCAACAATGGCACAGAAAGGAAATGACATTCACGCTGTTTGCACGCTCTGGTGCTTCAATAATGGCCCAAACCAATTCACATTCGACCTGCCTGTCAGGTGGGGTTGAAAAAAAAAGAAATCACAGGGCTTGCTTTTGTGTTCCCCCAAGCACAACAACCTGCAAGATCAGACACGGCATCACAATAACCTAAACAAAGATAAAAGCAACACCGCCACACACGCATCCCTCCCCTCTATCCCACCCCACCGCCCAACTTGTTTTCTCTGCTGGATGCAGTCTTTCCGCTCTGGTGCCCGCGCACAATGGTCAGTGTCAATGGCGACAGCAACAACGCAGGCGCATTTGGAACTGAACGGGATAATGCGGGAGCTGCACAAGACCGGGCAAAGGACAGAACGGGACTCACCCTTCACCCTTGTTGCTGTTGTAGAGGATCGTCTGGCCCTCGGTCATCTCGACGACGCATTGTGCCCCTAGTTCCACCTCTGCAAGAGACAAGATGCAGAACCGTCTTGCATTAGGAATGTACGCAACAGTGGTAGGTGCGCACCGAAGGCGAGATGCAGCCCCAACGTTAGTGAAAAGACATTGCAGCACTGACACGTGTTAAGAACAAAAGAAGCGAAAACTTCTTGTTCTTCACAATGGCACTGTCTAACACTACCAGTGTCAGATCTAGTACATGTATGCAAATATCCAAGAAAATTGACGGGAGGGGGGCCACAGCGGTAGCTAAACAGGTACCACGATAGCTCAAATGGCAAAGCTTCACAAGCATAATGTGGGAGGTGTGGGCCTGAATCCTGCCGGTGACAAGCTGTCTTTTCATTCACTTTGATTCCCCTTTTCTACATTTCAATTAAAACCAGAGTTAATTTTTCTTATGCTTTCCTTGGCTTCATTCTGTTGGCTTAATATAATTGTTACACGTGGTTCCAGACAGCTGCACGTGCGCAGGTAGCATGCAGTGTCACTGACACTATTATTGGAGTACTTTAGCATACTGTTAGGCTCATCATCAAATCAAAAGGAAATTTTATTACATAATAATATGAAAAGTGTGTGCAAGGATATTTGGTCCATCGCCTAAAGCGGCTAGTGATGGGCCCAATACAATATATGTATTGCAATAATCAGCAGCCTTATAGAAACAAAAACAGTTCTGCGCGCTACCGATACCGCCTCCGTAACAGGTAGAACAGCAACTCTATGCTAAGATTCTGCGTTCACTTTTCTTTTTTCTCGGGTCTTGGAGGATATGTGCTAGCTGCTTGAGAACACCGTTCCTAAACCTCCCCAACAACTCTACCAAACGTCGCTAATGGGCTTCCCCGGCAGGTATCCAACCGCTCGGAGAGACCTCCCTCAGCCCCCCAGTCAAAAACAACAAACAAAGGTGTAGGAGAGACGGGGTAGATAAGGCGTTCCCGTCGCACCCGAGCACAGCAAGATCGTGACGCATCACGTAAACCGTTACGTAAGCACGTACGTGGCGGAGCCAGCACGCGCACGACGTCGGCTCCTCTCTCTCTCTCTCTCTCTCTCTCTCTCTCCCTCTCCCCGAAACGCCCTCCCACCTCCCGCGTAGCTCCGTGCGGAGGTCACGGTGCCGAGCCGAAACCGTATCGAACGCGGGTGGGCGAAATGCCGCGGGCGAAAGTCGTGAACTCTGGCGCGCGAAAAGGTGCTACAGGGGCAAAAACAACCAAAGTGCCGAACCGGTGCGGCAAAAAAAAAAAAAAAAAGAAGAAAGAAAAGAAAAACTGAGCATGCGCGTTCAAACTGTGTTTGGCGCGATGTTCGCATCAGAATCGTATACCGTCGTGGCGAGCTACCGTTTTGCTCATCCTGACGGAATAAATAAAATAAAAAACGATGAGCCCAGATGTGTACACCTTCTCGTAGCTTTGTATCTAGGGTTTCCGAAAAAAAAACGAAACGAATAGAAACCGCACTGCACCTATCCTGTGCGCCCCTTTGCGCTTCAAAACATACGTATAGTTCTCTACACTAAAAATGATTTTTTTTTATGAAACTCTATAGACCGTTTTTTCGTAGGGGCCGCCATATTGTGAACGCAGTGGCGCCGCCTATGAGCAGCGTCATACTGGCTTGGGTGAAAGCGGTCTTTTGCATGGCAGGTATACGCTCGGCGGTAGGTTCTGGCGTTTGTTTTCGCAGTCGTGTGGTCTGTTTAGTATGACGTGCGTCTTCTAGGTGGTAAGCGGTTCTGTGAGACGTGCTGAAGTGGTTTAAGGCGTCATGGCCGGAATTTCTGCTGGCGTTGAGGTGGACGGAACACGCAGCGCGATGTGTGCGCGCATATTTGAGCCTACAATCAGCCTCGGAGATCAATTGTGTATTTCTGAATGTTCCAATCACTAATGTGACCTTATTGCAGTATCATCCTCTATTTCTAAGCTACGGTTTATGAGCCATGAAACATACGCGACGATCGTAACAGCGTGGGTACCGTTCTGCTACGATGGGAGCTGTGCTGTTATACTTTGACAAGCGTTCAAACTGTTCGCTGCAGGTTTCATTGCGTGACTACTTGGTTGGATGGATGAGGTTTCCACCTATGAATAAAATAGTTTTGGCTAGTAATAGCAGCATACCTTATAGTCTGAATTAAGCTTGTCCAGCAGAGCGACTATTTACGAACTGCGCGAGCGTCCTAAGCAGTGGTAGGTGCTGGATTACAGATATCTTTGTTCTATATAGAGCATGGTCCAAGCATACGGCATCAGCGGTTATATATTTATAAACGTTGTGCGGCATAGGCCGTTTTCTCTTGCTTTTTAGAGAAAGAGGATGGTAACAGATTTTTTCATTTTTTTTTTTGCGGGTGTGTTCGTTCAGTTCTCTACGACGCGCTCACACGTATTACGGAAATCTTGCGCTGAAAAATAGCCATCGCATTCTTTTTATGCGAACCCTCTCATATATTATGGCTGTATAACGGCCAAAAGAGGCAATGCCGAAGCACACAGCTTATATATGTATCGTGCTGGCTCACCAACCGCAGTGATCGCTGTGTTGAGCAGCACCATGGGCCTCATGCAGCAAGACATATGGTAATTTGAAGCATACTAGACTTGAAATGCGTGAGACCGATGCCAGTGCATCACAAATATTTGATAAAGCCTGCCGCTCAGATGGTTCGTGGTTGCCTTAGGTTGGCCGTGCACGAGCATGCACCCTTATGTTTTATGTTTTACTCCCTACTCCAATCGATCAGACAGTGAGCTGATTTACCATTTAATGCTGGTAATGCAGAGACGCCGGCTTTCTTTGTTGAATTGAAATCGATATAAGCAAAATAGTAAACAAACACGCACCGCGACTGATAATGCGCGTACATCGCGGCTGATTATGCGCGTCACATTTTTGCGCCCCCAAGACATATTTCTGCCTACAGTATAGTTACTGATGCACCGAAAGGCTTCCCTGACGACCTTATATGAGCGAACATGGCGTAAAGTTCACAAAGTAAGGTCTAAAACATCTCGAAATCGTTCCGCAGCACGCGACAGCAATACTTTCAAGCAGCGCCGCGCCGGATCGCCCAAGCCAGAGAGGAGGAAAAACTCTCCGCGCGCCCTATCCTCCTCGCCCGATGAAACGGTCTATAAAGCATAGTTCCTGATAGACGTCGAGATTGAAAGAAGTTCGCCCAAGCCGTGACGCCACGGAAATGAGCGAACGTAACTGGCTGGCGCTTTGCTACCAATTGCAGCAATCACGGAGGAAGGAAGGGGCTCCCTCAGAAATCGTTCGGCTGCATGACCTTGCGCAGTTAAATCTCTAGCCTCAACGCGACCGTCCGGGCCACCTTTCAAATGCATGCGCGTACGTGTTATAGATGCACGCGCAAGGTGAATGAGCTATGGTGCGCACAAGGCTGGCAGGTGGGTGAAGTATCGGTGAAGGCAGAGGATGACATCGAGGCACTCTAGCGGTAGGCCACATAGTCGGACGAAATTAGGGGACGCAAGCCCTTCTTGAACGTACAGCAGGCTTGACTTTTTCTGGAACCCAGACGCCGCAAGACTCTTGCGACCCCATATATTACAAAACTCTTAAAAAATAATCGTGATTTCAGGTCACCAACGGCACGCGCGCGTGTTAGCATGACACAGCGTTTTTGACATGAAAGTAGAGGGCGCATGCCTGTTAAAGGAAGGATTTAGATTAGGGTACCCGATCCGAGCGATGGGCGACGCAAATTCAGTTCTTTTGTACGCCGGGACGGCTTACGTTCCCCCTACGCTTGGGCAACCTATCTAAAGCTCTCCAACTTAAGCTCCCAAGGGTATTGTGAAACCTTTTAGAATAGAGTGCTACGCTAAAAAAAAAAACCCTGAACAGCGTGTTATGACAACACTAGCTTTCAGAAAAGTTAGCAGTCTTTGGAGCGTATCTTCGTTTCAGAACGTTAATCGTGATCTAACCTGCATGTCTTTCTTTAAGGCTGCACTTCCATGTCGCGATCGGCATGCGCGTTATTGGCGTGACACATTTTTGGCAGGAGAGCAGCGAGCGCGGAGCTTTCAAGAAAGGAGACGCAAGCAATACAGGTGACGATCATCGTTTGGGGACGCGATACACCCCAAAGGGTGTAAAACTGATTTACACTCTAAAGAATGTGCACCCTTTGGGACGCATCTTGTCCCACAACGATAATCGTCATCTGCCTTGCCCGCAATTCCTTTCTTCTAACGCTGCGAGGCCGGTACCTTCAAGTCACGAACGTCAGGCGCGTTACCAGCGTGACAGAGCATTCTCGACAGGAGAGTAGCGAGTGCAGCGTTTTCAAGAAAGGAAGTGCAAGCAAGGCAGATGACGATTATCCTTGTGTGGCAGATATACACCCCAAATGGGGGTGTAGATTTGTTTAAGAGTGTAAGACGGACACGTGGCATATAGGGCTGTGGTGAAACACCGTGTAATAAAGAGCGTGTTAAGACACGGAGAAAAGAGGAAAGACGAACGAAGATCGAGCCCATTCTGTTTATAAGTTTGCTGATTAAAAAAAAAAACATTGTCAATGAACTGACATTAGCTGCATACTGCAGACTAAAAGTATTGGTCTTGTTAACCAGTAAACTACATAGAAGTGGGTCATTCCAGAGGACACGGTGGCACTCGCAGCAAATATCAGTAGCAACGCAAACGTCCCACTTCCTGCAGTCTATACAAAGAAAAATAAATTATGGTGTTTTACGTACCAAAACCACCATCTTATTATGAGGCACGCCGAAGTGAGGGGACTCCGGATTAACTTGAACCACGCTGTAAAATAATTTACGCCCTTAAAAGCGAAAGGCGCAAATGTGTCTATAACTCACACTCTTAGGGTGTGAGTTATAGGCACATTTACATTACATTAAAAAGCGTGTAAATATGTCTAACTCGTACTATGGATGTGAGTTATACACATTTACACTCTTTTTTACATATTTACACCCTTTTTATGGGTGTGAGTTATACATATTTACACTATTTCTCACTTTTAAGGGCGTAAATTATTTTGCAGTGCACCTGCGGTTCTTTAACGTGCACCTAAAATCTAAGTACACGGGCGTTTTCTGCATTTCGCCCCTATCGGAACGCGGCCGCCGTGGCCATCGGGATTCGATCCCGCTACCTCGTTGCTTTTAAGCAGCCGAGCATCACAACAACTAAGCTAAACCCCCCGGCGGGTCGTTATACAAAGTAATTATACTTAACGGGCCACCGGCGTCCGCGTTTAATAAACCGTATGGGGCATGCCGTGTATAAGACGTATTTGCTCTCTATTACTTAGACTAACAAAAAAAAAACCAAAGGGGGAGGTGAGGGGGGAGGGGCGAACATTGGCGATCGTCCAAGCTCGCGGCCAGTGCCAATTCTTCTAGCGTGAGCTGGACTGCGCACGCCTGGCCCTCAGACTTGGCGCCCGCAATGTTACTCGAGTCCGGCTGATCCGCGGGGCGCTCTCGGACGCTGACCAGGCCAGCGCGGCGACCTGGACAATGCAACCCGCCGTCGGGTGTCTTGCCGCTATGACGTAAGTGCGGAGCGCCCCAACCCCTTCGCCCCCCGCCAGAACGGAATGCGATGTGTCTATCCGGCGGCGGCGGCGGCGGCGGCCTTTGGAGCTTCGCCAACGGGAGAACACGTGAACCGCCGACCGCCGCTGCATTCGCTGGCAAGTCCACGTCCCCTCTACCTTGATTCACTGTATTCGCCCCCTTAATTCAGCATATGACCATGACCACGGTGTCTGGCATAGATGGGCCAACAATGGGGCTGTCCAAATGTAAGAAATTCGAGAAAAAAATCGAAGAAGCCGTTGGACATCTCACGCGCTATTCTATCGAGAGGTGTAATGTGCGGTTTTAGAGATTATACCTACATGAGGCTACGTCATATAGGCATGTAGGTTTTGGGCGGTGATTTATGCTTTTGCTGCGCGGAACGGAGACGCGCTTCGGTCGTCGATGTCGAGCCACTCCAACTGCAGGAACGTTGTGCGAAGAAAGTCGGGGATCAATCCCAACAACGTTTCGCAAATAATAATAATAATAATAATAATAATAATAATAATAATAATAATAATAATAATAATAATCGAAAGTTCTAAGAAAGTTGCACAAGCAACTATACAAGCCATCGTCACCCGGTACAACAGATCCAAACAGGAAAGCGACCCCTAAGCAGTCACAGGCCAAGACGAGACAAATTAAAGCGAGAAACGCTTAAATTAAATAAAGGACAACTGCGACGAAATTTCACTTTAGCTAATTTCGTTATGAATGAGTAGTATATATATATAGTCGAGCGCTTCTACGACGAACGCCTCTACGACGAAATCACCTGTATAACGAAGTAATCGTGTCCCGGTTCTACTGTGGGCGGTGCGGTGCGCGATCTTTACAGCGAAGTGCCCTGTATAACGAACGATTTCGGAGGCCACAAGCATTGCGCTGTAAAGGCGTTCGACTGCAAACATCATTAAAAAGCAATCTTGACGAAGCAGCAGCGCTGGTAACGAATTGTATAGTTTTCTCGTTAGAACTATACATGAGCACCTAAGCAGACGACGCGCGCACCTGGCGGTTGTCGCTATGACGCAAGTCCAAGCACGCCGCCTTATCTCGGAGGCCACGCAGAGGAGCCGCCAGCTCCAGGTCTTGCGCCAATTCGGACGAGCGGTAATGGCGGCGTTTTTTTTTTTTTTTTAAGTTTCGGTATCAAGAAACTGCTCTTTCTGCTAGCTTATCGCGACGGTTATGCTCGCGTTTGAAACGTCGAATTGTGCGCGGGGGCTCCTATATATCTATGCGCTATATTAAACGTCTTTTTACGCGGTCCGAAATCCCGTTGCAGCCAGCTTTCCACGTCATCCTTTTCAATCGTCTCTTGCGGCCGCACACCGAACTCACTCGAAGCCGCAAGACTAAATAAATTTTCTTACAATAAGAACCGTCAAAACGCTACGACGATGCAAGTCTAATTCCGAATTAACAGAACCAAAGAACCGGACGAGCACGTCGAGACAGCTAGTGCCTGAAAATTCGGGCGGCGAAAAAGAAAACGGTCGAAGGAACGATGGTTTAATCTACTCCGATTCGACTGCGTATTCTGCAAAATCGACGATACAAGGAGAAGTGCATGCTCTTTCCCTTTTGTTTTCCAAACAGAAGCGCCTGCCAAGAAAACATTCTATAATTTGACTAGAAATTTTTATTAGGAGCTAAATATCATTAGCATTCCCTTATGAGTACCACGGGAAGAATTTACACAAGAAATTGGCTGCTTGGGGCCAAATATAAACACACGCCCTATTAATCATGGTAGGACAAGTAATTAAGTTGGGCTGCAATTTGGGGCTACAGCACTTCCTGAACAGAAAAAGTACGATCGAACGGCCACACGAACAAACAATTGAATAAAGGCAATATGCTAGAGCAGCCAGCCAGCCAGCCACACACACACAAACGAAGCAAGTAGGTAAACAGGTGAATACGTGCGCCAGAGCAACCAACATTGGGAGCCAATTCTCAGCGCGAAAAGAAGGTGGAAGAGGGAAAGAACGAACAACAAAACCATAACGCGCTCACAGAAGGTTAGCGTGTGTGGCATCGGTAGTATTAGTTTCGTCTATGTGAAACCGACGGTCTCTGGACCTGGCTCCCGAGTAAACAACACCATATATATACCGTTCGCGTAAACTCCCGACGTTTTCGTTTTTCAGACAATGCGTAAAAGAACGCCTCTACAAGACTTTGCCCTTCTCTCCTACAAAAGTGAACGAATAACGAAAACAAAAAGTTGCACGACTGCAATTTAAGAGCCGCACGCGTTCCATGGAAGGGAGGGCGCGGGCACCACGACTGCGCGTGTAATTATATATATATATATAATATATATATATATATATATATATATATATATATATATATATATATATATATATATATATATATATATATATATATATATATATATATATTCAAAAGGGGCGCGCCAAGCTCGGTCGACGCGTGTTTGTTCATGGACCTCAAGCGGCCAGTCGCGCGGAAATTCTGCGTGTATTCTCGGGCATGCTTGGCAAAAAAAAAAAAAAAAGAAAGCACACACACATTTATGTAGCACGTATTGAGCAACAGAAAGCTGTGCCGGGGAGTTTTTCATGTCGCTCAACAATTTTCTCATCGACACTTTTAATCTAACTGATGTTTGAGAAACTGATTACTGAAGACTAATTACGTAGTTAGGCGGAATGCAAAATATAACCCGAGTATCTCCAATCGACAGCAAAACAACATTATACTTTGGTTCTGTCCAGCATCGTGGCATTTGCATATTTATAAATGCTGGCTCAAGTATCGTGGGTCATATTGTACATAGATATATCGGCGGTTTTTGCGTGCCTATAGAATGTTGTCAGAGTAGACAGGCAATGCCACGCGCGTAAAGAGGAACGCAGACGCAAGCGTTGCGAATTCTTTCCTACGTTTGCGATCGTCTGCTTCGTGCCCTAAACGCAAGAAGATCAGATGTGTACACAGAAAGGCAGACGCCTAGCGTCGTCTGTTCGGTTCGTTTGAGGTCGCCTGCTTTGCACCCTTCAAAGCAGATGATCACACGCGCAATAAAAAAAAAAAAGAGAAAGGCAGACAAAATCGTTGCTTCTTTCCTGTATATTTGCGATCGTTTGCTTCGGGCCTGCAACAAAATTGTACACACGCAAAAGCACAGCGGAAGAGAGAGAGAGAGAGAGAAAGAACACGGTAACGGCATGAAACGTCTCCGGTGTCTACATATACTGGCGAAGCGTGTTTGTTAGCAAACAGGCAGAGAGAGCAGACGACTATGTCGACACTTCTGTTTGGTCGCTTCAAACAACTATGTTTGCAAAACAACCTGTGACTATTAATCTTGCCTGCAGCGAAAATTCACGTTAGTAGAGCTTGTCAATATTCGTTTCTCCGTTTGTCAGCCTGGAGAGCGGCAGGGAGCGCCACTGCATCTTCGTGACGTCGCGCTCTGCGACAAGTTTGTCTACAGCGTCGTCACGTGCACGACGACGCGCGCTGCAAACAGCTGGTCTACACAGCGTCGTACTCCAATGTTTCTCTTTCACACTGTTCACGCGGGTACGGGCGAATTACTTTGTTACTGTTTGTTTTTCTGAACTTGCTGCAGCGTTGCAAGAGAGAGACAGACGAAAAAAGAAACATGCGTCTTAGTAACTAGACTTAAAGAAAAGGAAGACCGCCGCTGCATATATGTATGACGTCTGTATGTTTGTGATCGACTGGTCTGCTTCGCGCAATTCAATACGCCTCTTTAACAGCAGCGTTAAAACAATCAAAAATGAAAAGAAAAACAAAGTCAGATGCTAGAGGTGTGTAGAGAGAGTTTTAACGAGTCCTGCATTCCGGTAAACGCCATCGGACTTGGCGTTTTACCGGTTGAGCGGAAGTGCAAATGTGAACGGCCTGCACGGTGCAGCAACCTCGTGGCGCCGAGCTCAACCATATAAACACAGCCAATATAGCAGTAACCAAGTGTATTTTACTTTGCTACTAGTGTACATTTACGGCAGCAAACACGATTACGCCGCCACCGAAAATTTACATCCGCAGCAAAGTAACATACACTCGGTCACTGCAATCGTAGCTGTGTTTGTCTCGTTGAGTTCTGCGCCCCCAGGAGGCTGCACCGTGCAGGTAGTTCATGTTTGTGCCTTCGCTCATCCGGTAAAATACCAAGTCCGCTTGCGTTTACCGGAATACCGGGCACGCTAAAACTAGAGTTTTAGGGTGTCCGGTACTGCGGTAAACGCAAGCGGAGTGGGCGTTCTTTTTTTTTAGATGAGCGAAGGCAAAAACGTGAACCGCCTGCAAGGTGCAGCTACCTGGTGGTGCATCTTGCAGGCCGCTGCCTCTGCTGAAACTCTAATATTCCGGTGTCGCTGTGCGATCGTCTGCTTCGCACCATTCAACATGCCTTTAAGAATAACAGCGCGAAAAAAACAAACGAGAAAAAAGGAAGAACAGACTAGAGCGCGAGGCACGTAATGCGTTTTCCCCTGATTACTGTTATCGTCTGCTTCGTGCCGTTCGATACGTCTTCTAGGCACCTGCTGTTTGTTTCTGGATGCCCTTCCGATATACAGCGATAGGGGGGCGTTATAAGTCCGATATATCGAACGATTCAAAGGACAGAAAGCAGACCTACTGCTGCTGCAGTCTGCCGCAATAGCTATACGCCTTCGAACGGATCCGCCAAGGAGCAGGAAGTTGCGCAGAGAAGAATACAGAAATTAAAGCAAAAGGCAAAGACCGAGAATTGATAAAAGCAAGAGGCGCAGGGAGGAGGGGTGGGAGGGGTTAGTACGGCGTAAGTGTATACGCACTTGCCGGCACTCCAGACGTGCTCGAGACCACCGATAAGAAAAACGCCCGCCACGGGCACTGCCGTCTGTATATACCTTCGGAGAGTGCGATGCAAGAAGAGCGCGATATGTGAGACGATAAACACACGCTAGCGGACCATGGGACGACGCAGGTTTCGTTCCAGAAGAGCATCGTTGCTTACTAACATGCGTGTTAGCAATTTATTGTCACGCATATAAGATAATTTATTGTAATAGCTTTTCTACGAACCCCTTTCGGTTTCGTTTCACGGGCGGTGTGTGTGTGTGTGTGTGTCGTCACGACGGAGTAAGTGGTCACGTGGGAGAAGAGCATCGCGACGTTTCGGCACTCGGTCAGGCTCGCTCGGCTATCTGTTGCGCTGCCACTCCCTGCGAAGCCTGACATTTAAAAGACCTCAGCCTCGAGAGTTTCCTGTTTAAATACGCGATAACGGTGAAATCCGTTCTCCTCAGCAATCCATGCTGAACCAATCTTGGCGAAATGCGTTGCGTTTTGGACGTTGTGACTGACGCAGTTCGCTGTATACTGTACACAAATTGCTCAATTTTTCTTT
Organism: Dermacentor variabilis; assembly: GCF_050947875.1. Classification (NCBI taxonomy): domain Eukaryota; kingdom Metazoa; phylum Arthropoda; class Arachnida; order Ixodida; family Ixodidae; genus Dermacentor; species Dermacentor variabilis. The sequence goes on along the minus strand of NC_134574.1, from coordinate 141,052,197 downwards.
CTTTTTTTTCTGTGCAATGACTTCGCGTTAACACAGTCGTGAAACAACCCTTACAAAAAATTTTATAGAAAGTCTATAGGCGTCTATAGACTGTCTGTAGATTTTCTATAAAAAATTTTGTATGCGAACGAACGCTCCTGCACACAGCCATTCCGATAGACAGAGTCAACCGCAGTATCATGCATTAGTTGTTGCGGTTATTAAACATCCGTGGTGACAGTCCATGATGGCGGGGCTCTAGTGCCACATAAATATTCCGCATCTGCTAGCAAGAGTGGCGCCAACAGACGCCCAGACGGCAGACAAGTGCTCAGCTTGTCTGTCCTTCCCAGTGTACGTATGTCACATTGCGCCCTCTTTCCAATAGATATATATTTCACCAACTAGCCTACAGCAAAAAATACCGTCATTGCAGTCCAAACAGGCGCATCAAAAAAAAAAAAAAGAAATCCGCGCTTAATCTCGAGCCCAAGCGAAGCTTTAAGCGCGGTCCGCATGTAAATTAAGTTCCCGTGACGTTGCGAGCACCACGTGACCGATAACGCGCGTGAGATCCCTTCACGCAAGCGCGAGGACAATTCGCAAGCGGCGAAAGGAATTACGTCATCTTTATCGGCGGCGTCGGCAGGATATCCCGAGTTCCGCGCCAGAGCAACCTCTCACTGTCTCACCAACTACGCAACGATCAAGGTCGCTCGGCTACCCTCTCAAACCGGTAAAAACCTTCAAAGGACCCTCCGGGCTATAGACATCTGAGCGCGACTGTCGACACATGCGGCAGACTGAAAGCATAGAAAACTCGCTTTTACGGACTTCCCGCTGCAATAAACGAATCCTAGCTACGTTGATCGGTTTCTGTAAATCACCGTCACAAAGACATTTTTGGGTAATAGAAACTTCTTTTTCTATTTTTTTTTTTCGTAGACCAGTCAAAGCGAACTTGCGCAAACAAAGTCAACGACACTATAAGGAACGCCGAATGCATGGATCTCTTCCTGTGATACAGCCATTTCTACTCTATAAATAAAGAGCTTCGACACGCCGAACACACATGTATCCGTTCTCTCGATACGAACGTTTCTATACCGGCGCCATTTTCATACTTGTTTCCCACTCTTATTTTCCACAGTTCTCTCTTTACAGTCGCGCGGCTGAGCGCATCCCAAAGGCACATCGTTTCCGTTTAGGCTTTTTTGTTGCTCTGTTTCCTTTCTTTTTTTTTCTGTTCGTTGTGCCACCCCATTTTCGGACCATCTGCGATTGCCGACTCTGCGCCAGTGTCAAATACAACGATCTTAAGCGGCCAGATTTCTAATAAATATATAAGACCCGACAAGTTCACTCTATACGCATGGTCCGACATGCTGGTCGCTTTCTCACGTTGTGGGCAGTTGCGTCACCGCACAATTATACTGGCGCCACGCCCATCGTCACCGCCATTATCGACCTACGGGCGCCATTCTGCGGGACACTCAAATTCCGCCATGTTGGCATTTTAAGCCAGCCAATCAGGGAGGTCCTGGCAGCCCCGGGGGCCAATCAGAGCTGGCAATATGGCGAACTCGACAATATGCCGGACTTCGACAGTGTACAAGTTAAAATGAAACGCAGATTTCATTTTTACGTGTCAGAACCACGATGTGATTATGATCGCACGCCGTAAGTGGGGAATTCGGAACTAATTTTGACTCCCTGGGGTTCTTTAACGTGCACCCCAGTGCACGGTGAACGGGCGTTTTTGCATTTCACCTCCCATCAAAGCACACGGCCGTCGGGGCCGGGTCGAGGGTCCCGTTGCAGTCTTTGACTTTGGGAACCTCGTCTGTATATTGTCTCTTACCCATTAATTGTATTTAAAGATATGATAAACTGAAACTGGTTCGATACGCGGCGCACTATGGTTTAGCAGCGCATGCGCCGAAGTCATTACATTATACATCACCACGGCGGGCGACGGTATCCAGAGTATCACCGATTATCGACAACGGTAGCAGCGACAACGACGACGCAAACATCAACGACAACAGCAACAAGTTGATGCAGACCACCAACGTTAAAGACCGCGGTCCCTATAGTAGTAATTCGGCTCAAAAGAGTCGCTTAAAGCTACCACACTTATGTCGTACGTCAGCAACGTCAGCAACATTCATTCGTGTACACTCTATACGCCACTTCTTACTAGCAACAGGGTGGCAGGCAACAAACGGGACCACTCCGTTATGTGCCATTGTATTGTAAGCGACCGTACGCACCTCTACTGCGTACAGCACTGACGACACCGGACCAATCGACCGGCTTGCGCGTGGACGATGTCGTAAGTACGCACATGCAGTGCGAGCGAGCGATTCGCACGACACAAGTGTCACGGTTCTCACGCGCGATCCCTTCGCCATTCTGTTACCGCGAACCACAGAGGCATGTGCAGGAACCGTTCACTGTACTTCGTTTGCTTTTTTTCTTCATCTCTCCGAGGAAACGCGCGTGTGGCAACACGCGCACACGTACATGCAAATCGCGCGTAACCACACGCCGCATACGAGTTTGCGATGCCTCGCCCTATGCTATTTAAAGGGACACTCGGGGGATACCAAAATATGTATTTCGAGCTGTAACTACAGCAAATTACGTAACTTCTACATAGCAGCGACGAAACCCTACCACCGGTACACCTCGGTCAGACGTCACAGATATCGAAGTTTTCTTCTTTTGTATTTTCTTTCCGTGCTTGCACCGTCGTGGCTCATTCAAAGTTCTCCAAGTCTGCTAAGTTTAGTGCGTGGCCTCTTTTAGAATACGAAGTATAGTCCGACTTTACCAATAAAAAAAAAAAACTAACAAGGCGCGATCAGATGCCGTCAAAGGTTGTGACGTCACGGCGAGCTGCACTTCAAGGCGGCCGTCGTCACGTTCGTCTCTCGTTCTTACGTTTTTTTTTTTCTGGCTTACCAAGACTCGTTTCACCGTAAGAGTGTCTTCTCTTTTTTGTTGTTGAAAGGTCAAGCAAGCTTGCGCACCTTGACAAATGTCAATAAAGGTATATATATACACACACACACACATATATATATATATGTGTGTGTGTGTGTCGAGGCTCGGCTCAATATTTAGATAGCGCCAGATATATTTCGTTACATCCGATAATTCCTTATATCCCCGTTCGTTATAGTGTTCTGGCTTTCTTAACATCACATTTACTTCGTTGAATATCATAATTATTTTCTGTGCATATCCACAGAAAACGGCACTGTTACGTTTCGCCTACGACGCGCGGTTTAGCCGGCGCGACTGCAACAAAGCGGCAGACATTTTGGCCCGTTCGGCGTCGCCGCTACGCTCCCCGCCAAGCGCGTCCAGGCATGTTCCGATGCCACGTGTCTTCATGTGCGTGTGTGAGTGTATGTGCCATTGTGCCCGACCGGCGGCGATACGACAGCAGGGGTCACCTTCTCCTCCCAGCCATTGTGCCCGACCGGAGGCGATACGACAGTAGGAGTCACCTTCTCCTCCCAGCCATTGTGCCCGACCGGAGGCGATACGACAGTAGGAGTCACCTTCTCCTCCCAGCCATTGTGCCCGACCGGCGGCGATACGACAGTAGGAGTTACCTTCTCCTCTTTGTGCCCGACCGGCGGCGCCACGACAGTATGCGTCACCTTATCTCATTGTACAATCACGTGCTCGTCTATTGAGGGGTTCCTTCTTGCCCTCAACTGCGAGAGTATAAAAACAGCTGCCCCCGGACGCCAAAAGGGAGGGCTCCGATTTCTTCTGTTGAGTAAAGTGCTCTCCCGTCTCTCTACTTCGGTCAACCTGACCGCAAACTCTTTGCGATGTTAGAATAAACAAGTTGTTTTGTTGTTACCAGTCGACTCATGCTTTGCCGGGACCTTCGGATGCTTCCAGTTGTACCCCAGGCCGCCAGGCCAACGCTACCCTTGGGGCTTGCGACCCAGGTGCAACCACGGGCGTCAGCGCCGAGTTCCCAACAGGTCGTACCATCGGTACGACCACAACAACCGTTGCCATCGGTGGGATTCAAACAACTGTCTGCCAGCGGTGAGATCGCGACAACGGAGGCCAACAGCGAAGAGATGCAGTTGACTGTATGCTGAGCAGCTCAACGACGATCCGGGAGCAGTGCAACGAGCCCTGTGTGATGACTGGTTGCCTGCAGCGGAACGACTGCGCTGGACTCTTGGCTGCGAGGTTTGGTGAGTGCGGGACTTTCTTCTTCTGAGCTTTGCCAGGCTTTTGTTAGTGTCAGAAACAGAGCTGGTAATTGTGGTTGTCGTTGCTGCCGGGTTAGTTTGCGGCAAGACAATAGTAAGCAGTAGAGAAAGCAGCATTCAGAGCAGCCATGGATTTGAAGTCGTTGCGCAAACCGAAATTGCTGGAGCTTGCAAGAGAGTTGGGTCTGGATGTCTCAGACAAACTCAGAAAACCTGAACTGCTAAAGGCTATTCTTGAGTTAGAAGCTGAGGATGACGAGCTGTCGGAATGCCTTGAGACCATTGAGGAGAGGGAGACGGCAAAAAGACAGGAGCGCGAAATTAAAGAACAAAAAGAAAAAGATGAGCGTGAACGAAAAGAACAGAAAGAAAAAGAAGAGCGTGAACGTAAAGAACAGAAAGAGCGAGAGCAACAAGAGCGCGACCGTCAACACGCTTTGGAAATGAAGCGTCTCGAGATAGAGATCGAACGCGCTCGTAATGGAAGTCAGGCACACGGTGCAGGAGAACGCGTATTGTTCAAAATGACTGACCTGATGCGGCCGTTTAAGCTTGGAGAGGACATTGGTTTGTTCCTGGTTAACTTTGAACGAACGTGCGAGAAGCAGGGGTTCTCTCGGGAAACGTGGCCACAGCGCTTGCTCACTTTGTTACCCGGCGAGGCGGCCGACGTAGTCGCTCGCTTGGATAGAGAGGAGGCAGAGGATTTCGACAAAGTGAAATCGAGTCTGCTAAAAAAGTACAGGCTGTCAGCGGAGGCGTTCCGTCGGAAGTTTCGGGAAAATGAGAAAGGCAGAAGTGAGTCATACACAGAGTTTGCGTACAGGCTTATGTCAAACATGCAGGAGTCGCTCAAAGAAGAGAAAGCGTTTGGTGACCACGAGAAAGTTCTGCAGTGTTTCGGGCTAGAACAGTTTTATAGTCGGTTACCTGAGAACGTGCGGTGCTGGATCTTGGATAGGCCAGACGTTTGTACGGTGGCTAAAGCCGCTGAGCTAGCCGAGGAGCTTGTGACGCGTCGGGCTCGCGGAGCTAAGGACGGTCAAAAGGGTGAATTTGGCTCGAAGTTTGAGAGGCCGAAGTTCACACCCATGAGAGCAAAGGGGGACACGCGTAGTGCGGATGCGAGTGAAAGCAGTCCGACCAAACGTAAGGAGACGGCGGCAGCCAAACGCAGAAAGCGGTTCGAGATGAGGCAAGCGCGCGTTTGTTATACGTGCCAGAAGCCGGGTCACTTTTCGGCGCAGTGTCCGGAAACAACACCAAAAGTTGTGTTTTTTTCATTATGCAGCACTGACGAGAACATGAAGCTTCTCGAGCCTTACATGCGAGACCTCCTCGTGAACGGGAAAGAGTGCCGAGTGCTTCGCGATTCCGCAGCTACGATGGATGTAGTTCACCCGTCTTACGTAGAACCCCATATGTTCACGGGCGAGTGCGCATGGATCAAGCAAGCCGTGGAAGCTCATAGCGTGTGTCTGCCGGTAGCAAAAGTGCTTATCGAAGGACCTTTCGGAGCGCTTGAGACGGAGGCCGCAGTGTCATCTATGCTGCCCCCCCAGTACCCGTACCTATTTTCGAACAGGTCCGATCACCTCCTGCGCGAGAAGGGGCTTTTGTTTGGTGAGGCTAGCGTTCAGGCCTTAACCAGATCGAAGGTTCGGGAGCTCGCTGCAAAGGCGGAAGTTGCGGGGCCGACGTTATCGAACAATGAGAAAGGGTCAGAGGCGCAGCAAGCTGATATTCAGAGCACGCCCGAACTGAATAAAATTGAGTCTGTAGCGTTGAAGGCGCCAGATACTGGAGAGGAAATGCCCGATAAGGGAAAGTTAGAAGAGCTATCTACTGATTTGCTCATCGCGCCTACGTCAGACGGACTTGATAGGTTGCTAAAAGTCAGCCGGTCGGCTTTGATAGCCGAGCAAAAGAAGGATGGTAGCCTAGAAAACATACGCTGCAATGTCAAGCAAGGTATCGCCAGGAAAAATGCGCGTTTTGTGGAAAGAGGTGGAGTCCTGTACCGGAAGTATCTAGACCGCAGAGGAGTGGAGTTCGATCAGCTGATCGTTCCTCAATGCTATCGTCAGGATCTGTTGCGCTTGTCGCACGGGGGTTCGTGGTCCGGACACCTAGGAGTTAAGAAAACTAAGGACCGTCTCTTGCAAGAGTACTATTGGCCAGGGTGTTTTCGGGACGCAGACCACTTCGTGAGGTCATGTGACACCTGTCAGCGGGTGGGCAAACCAGGGGACAAATCGAGGGCGCCGTTGAGATTGGTACCTATCATTACGGAGCCTTTTAGACGGCTCATTATTGATACAGTGGGACCTCTACCGGTAACAGCCACGGGGTACAGACACATTTTGACTGTGATCTGCCCAGCGACAAAGTTCCCTGAAGCAGTGCCGCTTAAAGAACTCAGCTCAGTTGAGATAGTCAATGCACTACTGTACATATTTGCGCGAGTTGGTTTTCCTGCGGAAATCCAATCAGATCAGGGCACAGTGTTTACTAGCGCTTTGACGACAACTTTTCTCGAAAGGTGTGGGGTAAAGCTGCTACACAGCTCAGTGTACCACCCACAGTCGAATTCCGTTGAGAAGCTCCACTCCGTCATGAAGCGCGTGTTGAGAGCATTGTGTTTTGAACATCGAACTGACTGGGAGCTGTGTCTGCCTGGGGTGATGTTTGCATTAAGGACCGCGCCGCATGCAGCTACGGGGTTTTCGCCAGCTGAACTGGTGTACGGTCGCTCGCTTCGGTCTCCGCTTCGCATGCTTCGAGAATCGTGGGAAGGCAGGGGCGACGACCCAGTCGTGGTGGAGTACGTGCTTACGCTCCTCGAACGCTTAAGAAGGGCACAGGAGTTGTCAGGTGAAGCAATGGCAAAGGCCCAGCAGAGGGCCAAGGTTTATTATGATCGGACAGCCAGGGCCCGTCGTTTTGAGGTGGGCGATGAGGTCATGATATTGCGCACATCGCTAAACAACAAACTAGACGTGCAGTGGGAGGGCCCAGCACGAATTGTTCAGAAACTGTCGGACGTTAACTACGTGGTAAGTCTGCCAGGAAAGCGGAAAGCACAGCAAGTTTACCACTGTAATCTGCTCAAACCTTATAGACAAAGGGAAGCAGTGGTGTGCATGATGGTAAACGTTCCTGAAGAGCTTCCGGTCGAGCTTCCGGGACTAGGCTCAGTGACGAACAGGGAAGACACCGGTCAAGTCATTAGTGACTTAGTCAGTGGAGCATCGCTGTCGCGTGAGCAGAAAACCGAACTACACCAGCTCTTACAAGAGTTTCAAGGTCTGTTCTCTGAGAGGCCTGGTAGGACTTCTGTACTTACTCATGATATAGAACTTACCTCCCCAGAGCCAGTACGATCCAAGGCGTATCGGGTGTCACCCCGCCAGAACGATATTATGGAGGCTGAGGTAAAGAAAATGCTACAGCTCGGTGTTATTGAGGCAGGTGAGAGTGATTATACCTCCCCTTTGATTTTAGTTGAGGTACCGGGCAAGGAACCTCGTCCTTGCGTCGACTACCGCAGGCTTAATTCCATCACTAAGGATCAAATTTATCCGATCCCTAACATCGAGGAGCGCCTTGAGAAAGTTAGTAGCGCTCAGTTTATTTCCACCCTAGATCTTGTCAGGGGTTATTGGCAGGTTCCACTTACAGAAGAGGCTAGTAGGTATGCGGCGTTCATTTCACGAATGGGAACATTCCGTCCTAAAGTGTTGAGTTTTGGTTTGAAGAACGCGCCATACTGTTTTTCAAGCCTCATGGATAAAGTGTTGCGGGGACAGCAAGAATTCGCTTTACCGTATCTAGACGACGTAGCGATATTCTCCGCATCCTGGTCTGAGCATATGGCACACTTGCGGGCAGTGCTAACCCGCCTGCGCGAAGCGGGCTTGACAGTAAAGGCTCCTAAGTGCCAGTTAGCACAGGCCGAGGTTGTCTACCTCGGTCACGTGATTGGTCAGGGTCGTCGCCGCCCCTCTGAAATAAAGGTGGCCGCTGTGCGAGACTTCCCGCAACCGCGCACGAAGACCGATATTCGATCGTTCTTAGGTGTCGCCGGCTACTATCAGAGGTACATCCCCAGGTACTCTGATATCGCGGCTCCCCTGACGGATGCTCTAAGAAAAACAGAGCCTCAAACAGTCGTCTGGGACGAGACAAAGGAAGGAGCTTTTAGCGCCCTAAAGAGTGCCCTAACAAGCCAGCCTGTGCTACGATCGCCAGACTATACAAAAGGGTTCGTTGTTCAGTGCGATGCTAGTGAGCGAGGCATGGGCGTTGTACTGTGCCAACGGGAAAATGGAGAAGTAGAACACCCCGTCCTGTATGCTAGTCGTAAGCTGACCAGTCGTGAGCAGGCGTATAGCGCCACCGAGAAAGAGTGTGCATGTCTCGTGTGGGCCGTTCAGAAATTGTCATGCTATCTAGCCGGCTCGAGGTTTAACATTGAGACGGATCACTGCCCTCTCCAATGGCTGCAGACCATCTCTCCCAAAAATGGCCGCCTCCTGCGCTGGAGCCTCGCTTTGCAACAATATTCCTTTGAGGTGCGTTACAAAAAGGGGAGTCTCAACGGTAACGCCGATGGCTTAAGTCGAAGCCCCTAACGTAGGAATCAGCCTCAAAATTGTTTGTTACTGATGTTTTTCTTCCTGAGGCAGGATTTTTTTAACATATTGCTTTTGTTTAGTGTTTCAAAGTGATGATATGCTTTCTAGTGCAATTTTCCAATTTGTGGACGCGTTCTGAGTGATGCTAGACTACTGTAAGGAACTAGGCAGTGGTATAAAAGGGGAAAGAGCCTGGCAGGGCTTAGTGAGGGTTGTGCCGTGCTTGCTGACTGAGCGGTTGAGTTTCAGCGTAGTTCTAACGCTTGCCGGGAACGAGAACAAGAATGTGAACTCTCCCGAAGTCACTTTGCAGTGGATCCTGTGCGAACCTGAACGAGAGAACGAGGCCTTCTCTGTGCGCTGCGCTCAAGAAACGTCGAGGGACGCCCGACTTCGGTTATGAGCATCATCGAGCGACATCCCTCCGGACAGCGGATGCAGTCCCCTGTCCATCGGGATCTCCTTCCCCCGGCGGGGCGGTCTGTTACGTTTCGCCTACGACGCGCGGTTTAGCCGGCGCGACTGCAACAAAGCGGCAGACATTTTGGCCCGTTCGGCGTCGCCGCTACGCTCCCCGCCAAGCGCGTCCAGGCATGTTCCGATGCCACGTGTCTTCATGTGCGTGTGTGAGTGTATGTGCCATTGTGCCCGACCGGCGGCGATACGACAGCAGGGGTCACCTTCTCCTCCCAGCCATTGTGCCCGACCGGAGGCGATACGACAGTAGGAGTCACCTTCTCCTCCCAGCCATTGTGCCCGACCGGAGGCGATACGACAGTAGGAGTCACCTTCTCCTCCCAGCCATTGTGCCCGACCGGCGGCGATACGACAGTAGGAGTTACCTTCTCCTCTTTGTGCCCGACCGGCGGCGCCACGACAGTATGCGTCACCTTATCTCATTGTACAATCACGTGCTCGTCTATTGAGGGGTTCCTTCTTGCCCTCAACTGCGAGAGTATAAAAACAGCTGCCCCCGGACGCCAAAAGGGAGGGCTCCGATTTCTTCTGTTGAGTAAAGTGCTCTCCCGTCTCTCTACTTCGGTCAACCTGACCGCCAACTCTTTGCGATGTTAGAATAAACAAGTTGTTTTGTTGTTACCAGTCGACTCATGCTTTGCCGGGACCTTCGGATGCTTCCAGTTGTACCCCAGGCCGCCAGGCCAACGCTACCCTTGGGGCTTGCGACCCAGGTGCAACCACGGGCGTCAGCGCCGAGTTCCCAACAGGTCGTACCATCGGTACGACCACAACAACCGTTGCCATCGGTGGGATTCAAACAGCACAGATTGTTCGCCTCTCTACCACCAAGGCCGGCCGTCGAATACTCGAGATGGCAGGTCTGGCAGCCATGGCCGAGGAGTCGTGCGCAGTCCCGCTCTGCGAGGGTGAAAGGGACGCCTTTCGAGTCTCCCCCTTCCCGAGGAACGTTCATCCACAGCACAACGAGGCCCGGCGCGCAGCCAGAGCCCGAGCACTCATCAAGACTGCCCTGCAGAACCCAGAGCTCGCGTCCTTTGTCGACGCGGCGCGGTATCCCGGATCAAACTCCTACGTGGCTGCGGTGGTTGACCCCCAGGACAAGATCCTGAATGCGGCGTCTATACAACGTTCGACGGCGTCCGTCGCAGAGCAAGTCGCAGTGGCGCTGGCTCTGTGCGAACCCGGGCGCACGCAGATCTTCACGGACTCCAGGTCGGCGGCGATGGCCTTTCTCGCCGGCTCGGTCTCGGCCGAGGCTGCAGCAGTGCTGAGGACCCGCAAGATAGGCACGGCCCGTCATGTCATCACTTGGTTCCCGGCTCACATGGGCCGGGACGTCTCCCCTGGCTCGATCAACCCGAATGAGCTGGCCCACGACCAGGCGCGAGGTCTCATCAACCGCGTCGGTCCGAGGGGCCCAGCTTCGCAGGGGATCGACCGAACCACGGACCCGCGGCTAACTTTCCACGAGATAACTGCTCACTACCAGCTGGGACGCAGACAGTTTCCGGCTCCTCACCCGAAGCTAGGCAGACCCCAGGCGTCGGTGCTGAGAATGCTGCAGACGGGCTCCTTTCCGTCTCGCTCAAGGCTGAGCCACTACACTCAGAGTGTGGATCCCCGCTGCCCAGACTGCGGCGAGGAACGATCTACTTTGAACCACATGCTGTGGCAATGTTCTGTGTTGCGCCACTCGCCTTTCAACAGGCAAGAAGATTGGGATGAAGCCGTCAAGAGCGACAAGCTTCAAGTCCAACTTCGGGCTGTCCAAAGGGCCTGCGCCAGGGCTGAAGATCACGGTCTTCCGCCCCCGGCGCGGGTGCGGCCCGCGACTACGACAACGTAGTCCCTTCGGACCAATTAAAGTTTCTTGTCAGTCTGTCTGTCTGTCTGTCTGTCTGTGCATATCCACAATTCGCAAGATCGAGGATCAGCAGGATTTCATTAAACTCACGTCCCTGGCAATTCGCGCACTATATATACAACGCATCGTTATCTACAGTGTCACTTCAAAAACTGCATTCACACCGGCGGCTCGCAAAGGTGGCGCGACCACAAATCGACCGCAAGGCGGCCGGTCGCAAATTGTCGCTTCAGTCGAAAAAGCAGCAACAGTTCTGGGTCCGGTCGCGAACCTACTGAACCAATCAGCGGCGCAGGCGCGGGACGTTCCTATACGCTTTCCGCTTATTTTACGCGGTGATGGAGGTGCGATGGCGGTGCGCGAGAAGGCACTAACGGCGTCAATCGCGAGACAAGTTCGGCGCGCGCGATCACGCAGGTCGCGTTTGCCGCCCAGTGTGAAGGCCGGTCACCGTGAGTGGCTCCATGCTGGCCAGTCGCGGCGCGACATCGGTCAGTCGCTGGTGTGAATGCGCCCTATAAGTGTACGCGCGACGCGAAGGAAAGCACGACATACTGCGCCCCCGAGTCCCGATTTCCTTGCATTGTAGCCACCGAAGATATTCGATCAATGCGGGTGCGAAGTGATCTTGTAACGCGACGTTCGACATCTGTTCGCCCACCCAAGAAGCGAGCAAGCGCATCTACATAAACAGAAGCAAGACCCAGCGGTTGCGGAACAAAAGCGTTTGTGGCGGCGATGCATTTATGCAGATGGGTTATGCAGATGACGACATTATCTGCGCGTTTCGCAAAGATTCTATCGTTTTGTTTTGAGCGGAGAAAAGAGACAAAAAAAAGATGATGGAAGCGAGTTGCGACAGAAAAGGTATATGATCAAACGATTGAATTTACTGTCAGTAGTGAGCTACGCGTTTTGGTTACGCAGTGACACACACACACGCACAGAGAGAGAGAGAGATCTGGTGAAAGAGTTGTGAGAGCTGTTTGCATAATTAATGTAAGTACTGCGAAATCTCGCGCGTAATAAGATGCCTTTCTTGCTTCCTTGTCTCGAGTTACATCGCACGACAAATCAGGCGGTAGGCGTCCTAATCGGGGCATCAGTTTAGAAGTTGTTTTTTTTCCATATGACACAACAGAAAAAAGTCAGAGGTTATTCACCTCCCCCTCTAGTGGGCCGCGTTTGTACACGCCTGCTTTCATGCCTCCAGTTAATCAGTGAAAACTGCCAAAAAAGCGACATTTTAATGGCACATGAAAAGTAAGATTTATGACCCTGCGCATTAAGCGCAACAACAATCAAATCAAATAATTTTATTCAACTAATACGAACACTGGGACTGGTCTTTTTGGGCTATAAGCTACACAGGTAGTTTGACTGTGGCCCAAGAGACCTTACGCAGCAGTAGCATCTGGAACTATTTACAAAACGCAATTAATGTAAACAATGTAGGAAGGGAGGAAAACAAAAAGAGGCGAAAGGGGGAGAGGTCAACGAGAATAAGTGTCCAGTCGGCTACTCAGCACAGGAGAATAGGGTAAGGGCAGAAATGATAAGAAAGCAAGATATAAAAAAAAGAACGCAGCAGTTCCTCAGGCAGCCTACATAACCATGCACACGCAAAATACACGCTGATAGATCCCACTTGATGCTGTCAAATATACTATAATCATCGAAATTACACGAGATGCACAAGTTAGGCTGATCGCTTCAGCAATGAATAACTTAGGCTAATAACCCTACGAAATTAGAGGCTTTAACGCACGTGCTGCGATTGCTCAGAACTGAGCCCAGTCAGGTACTCAATTGCGATTAATTTCGTTATATCGGGTAATTTTCCACTTCGGTGATTCCCTACATTGAGGCTCGGTTGAATGTTGAAATAGCGGCGGATATATTTCGTTATATCAGATTATTCGTTATATCCGAGTTCGCTATATCGGGTTTCGGTTTTCTTAGCCTTACATTTATTTTGTTAAATATTGCATTTTTAAAAATATATATACTCGTTCGCTACATCGAGATTAAGCGGAATTTTCTCATCTCTCGCAATTCGTTCCACAGAAAAGCGGCTCATGTACCACCCATCATTATTCGCGTCGTTATAATTTTAGGGACCAAGCGGCTTTGGAAAAGGTTAAACCAGGCCAATCATCCCTTCAGGAAGAAAAAAGAGAAAAAGGGGAAAGAGCAAAGACAAAAATAGACACAGAACGTCACGAAAACGATATGACCTGCTCAGTCCAAGGTCAATAACAAGGTCTTCCCCCCTACCCCCTGCTCCCTATTACGTGCGCTCCATCTCTCACATTATACAACACGAACGCGCACAGACGCACGCCCCGGCACACACCTTTCTGTACGTGGTCACATACACGTACCCGCGCTGTGGTATCTGTCTCACCAATTGCACGCAGTGCACGGAAAGCTACGGCGCTTCTCTCGTCAGCCAACCAGAAAGGAATCAGCGGCGATTTCGCCGTAAATGCGAGAGAAATGCGTTAGCGTTACGTCGCACCTCTTTGGGGTCCCGGATCCACGATTTAAACCGCGTTCATAACATTGCAAAGTGTCGTTCGGGAGCTCACTCGATTCGAACGCGTCCTGCCTCTTCGAGGAGCGAAGTGTAACCGGCGGAGGCCTGGAGCAAACTAACGTCGGATATATATATATATATATATATATATAAACGAGAAGAAAGGGGGTTAATCGAGGGGCCCGATTTTTATTAGTCATATCATGAGAAGCCAACAAACACTGACACCAAGGACAACATAGGGGAAATTACTTGTGCTTAATGAATGAAATGAAGGAAAGATAAATTAATGGAAATTAAAGTGGATGAAAAAACAACTTGCCGCAGGTGGGAACCGAACCCACAACCTTCGCATTTCGCGTGCGATGCTTTTTCATCCACTTTAATTTCCATTAATTTATCTTTCCTTCATTTCATTTATTAAGCACAAGTAATTTCCCCTATGTTGTCCTTGGTGTCAGTGTTTGTTGGCTTCTTATATGACTATATATATATATATATATATATATATATATATATATATATATATATATATATATATTGTTGCGCGAGGTGCTGGGATCGATATCCACCACCTCCACCACTTGTAAGGAACCGCTTTATTTCAGCCGAGCTCGTGCTACTACCACGAGGATGAAGCTGTGCTGCTGGTGATAATATATACAGATGAAGAAGAAGTGCAATGGTTGATGATTTGTGGAGGTGATGAAGTTGAAAGTCAGGCATGTGTTGCGCTCACAATATATATATATAACGCCCGCCTCGACCCGACTGAACGGAAAAGCTTCACGGAAGAATCAGCGATGCACAATGGGCGATATCCCTCCTCACTCTCGTCCCTTCTCAGAACGCCGCAACCGGCTTTCGTCACAGTCTTGCGGTATTACACTCGAACGGTCGCTTTCCATGCAGCGGTTCTTTGTTGTTGTTGTTGGTTTACTTTCGGTTGTCGAAATCGAGCACTCGGTCGGATTACATTCTCACGCGGTTGGTTCGGTAGAGAGCCGCGCGCGCCAGTTCATAGCGTTCGGGAAGCTCTCCCACCTTCAACCTGCAGGGAGCGCGATGCGACGGAAGCTCGCGATCACGTGGCTACTCACGATTGTTACGGCAGCAGCTAGCTAGCACGTTCGGCTGGTGCAGCTATCCTTTCTCTGGCTCCAATCTCGAGACGGATCCTCATTGCCGCGAGCCGAGACGGAGCGCGGTGTAGGAACCAGTCGAATGCACCGTTAATCTATTTTCGTATAGGATTCCATAAGTGGAACATACGTGCAAAATGTGCTCCGCTTACTCATATAGAACCCGCGTATAGAACATGTTTCTTTTTTTTTTTTGATAGCATCGGCTCTTTCTCCGGTTGAGCATCTCGTACGTGCCCGCCCCCTGTTGTGTATATCGCTCCCACACATTAGGTTCCACCAAGTGCAACCCATTCGCAAGAGCGTTCCACTTATACAGAACACGTGCGAAAGATATTAAAGTGTTTACTGATTGGGGTGGAAGTCGTGGGGAGGGGGGCGGCAGGAACGAAACGAGCCTCGTAGCCTCCGCTTCACTGCACGGAGTTGGTAAGACAAGAGAATGTATACCTGTGCGCAGCCTTCCCCTAATCGATACACGCGCGTACGGAGAGGTGCGGCTTTGACGGACCATATATCACCGGGGCGGGCCGGGGCCCAGCAGCCGAGAAGGGATCGCCGGGTCTAGCAAAACCCCCTCCCTCCCTTTTTCGGCCAAATCCCTTTCCTACTACGATGACGACGACATCGAAATGGGCGTGCCTCACATGTATCCGCAGCCCGTGGCGTCTTTTTCACTACATACCAAGAATATACGTAGCGTGCGTGCGTGTGCGTGTGTGTTTGTCCCTCCCGGTTATAGTATAGCACATTCGGTGGATGAATGGAAGGAGAAGAAAGCCGAGGGGCAGAGGGGGGGAGGTCGTGTCACTGCGGGAAACACGCCAGGTAGCGTGCTCGGCGCAAATCGGGAGTCGGTCGCGCGCTAAACGGTCGAGCGAACGGTGACGTCATCTTCTTGATCGCGCTGCCGGCCGGGAATGACGACGTGACCTTGAATCCCGCGCCATCAAGATCGTCGGGGTCGCAACAGCAGCAGCGGTATACGGCGGAGTCCCGAAAGCTGGGGGGTTTGCTGTTTGTTTACACGAGGACGAATATGGAAAGATACGCGTATATAGGGAGGTTGATGACCCGGCCGATTTCCGCAACATCTCCCATCAAAATGTCTGGAGAGCACGCCGGACGAAAGGGCGTGACAGGCGTTTTTCGTGACGCCAAAGGGTTATGCGACCATCATGTGTTTCTGTCTGTAGGCGACCTGAGTCGCAGATTGGAGACGCATGTTGAATGAGACCAGCTATAGTCGCTAGACAATGCTGTCTTGAATACTTTTAAATATATAGGTAATAATCACGTACGCCCTGCCAGGAAGCCTTTATTTCAGTTCAAAGGAACACCATAGGGCCCGTATTCACAAGAAGTTACCATACGCTGGAATTTTTTCGTGGGAGCTGGCGTCATATATTACCGAAGGCAGCGGGCCACACTGGAAAGCGGCACTTGCGAACGAAAAGCTTTGTGAATTCGGCCCCAGCAATTTCCTCCGTGTTTCAACGAAAGCCATGCGATGCCTTCAAAACGTCCGTTTGCGCGTCACAGCGGTTTCATTTGAAACGAGAGAAAAAAATATACGCACAGGGTAGCACGCCCTTAACAACTGAAGGTGATGTCTTCAAGTGTATTCTACAAATCTTCGTTGCAGTGGCATTATGGCCATCAAGTGAATAACTAATTATGTTATTTACGAATTACTATATTAATAAGAGCGCGAAGGAGTTCACCGACGATCAGGATACTGCCTAATGCGAAATTTGAGCGCAGCTCTATACGTGTTTACATATCGCGATATGTTGTCTGGCGCGCACAATCTGTCTCGTGCGGCACTTTGCAAGCGGAGTGAAGTGCGGCGCGACTGTATCGCTAATCGGGAGAAAGACCGACAGACCTCCGCCGCAGACAGACATCCGCTCATGCAGCGCTTCGTTTCCATATACGGCATCGGCGGACGCGCTCGCCGCATGCCATCGATGAACAGACGACGGCGCGCTACACTAGCGCCATCTCGTAGTGGCCGTCGCCGCAGAGCACGCCTTGCGCGGCACTACGCTTTTCTTCTCGCGCTTTCGTCATACCCTGCTCCTCCGCTTTCCGATTCATGGCTCCGGTGCGCCCTCTTTCTCTGCTTTCCTCCTCGCGTTCTCTTCGCCATCGCCGTCTTTCATCCCCTGCTGAGCTCCGCTTTAGCTCTTTGAGCCTTCGCTGTTGCTCGCTCGCTCGGCTACACCGCGGAGCTACGCCGAGGGACGCCGACGCCAAACGCAGGAACGGGCGCCTAAGAGCTGTGCTCTAAAAACATTGGAGGCTTGACCACTGCTAACATCATACAGTCAATTGCTTTCCTCCACCCAGAACGCATCGCTCCTTTTGTTAAAGCTTGCTCCCTATACCCGGCGATGTTTTAAGATGAAAATACTAGTTTAGAGACACGCCAGGTTACACGCCTGTAACATTCGCTTGGTTACTTCTAGCACGATGCTTCTCTGCACTGCGAAAGAAGGTTAGCAAGTTATCTTTCCGTCCCCTTTTACGCCCCTTTAGCCGAATATCACATTTCCACATCTCAATTAAAGATAAGATATATATATATATATATATATATATATATATATATATATATATATATATATATATATATATATATATATATATACAAACGCGAAGAATTGAGTCAGTGTATTATGACGTCACGGCACAGTCATCCCCTGTTTAGACAGAAACTTTCTCGTGGAAACAAGTGTTGCATGGCAAATAACTTAGAGCGCTCTGGTGCTTTTCTGTATGTCTTTTACAGTTTAGAGGATGTGGACATTAATTTACCAAAAGAAAAAAAGTCGTAAATGTCACGTAAGCTAGTACCCCTTCAAGTAAGGGTCTTCCAAGCAAGAGAAAAGAAACGGGAACGAAACAAAAAGCAACCTCATCTTTCGCTACGAGTCCACAAAACTGCCGCGAAGAACTTCCAGGCTCCTTCCTACCAACCCATGCGGGTGACGGTCGCAGTTTCTAAAAATAGACATACGCTGCGTCTCACAACAATGGCGTCCCATCACTCGCTCGCAAAAAAAAAAAAAAGGAAATGCCTGCCCGTCGCCCACTGCAGCGAACCAACGATGACGGCAGCAACGACGGTGACGACGACGACGAAGAGTACGCGGCAATTCAAGCGCGCTGTCCTACATATCGTCTTGCTGTACTACTTTCACTTTCTGTTTGTAGTCGCTTTCTTTTTTTTAAATCTTTCTCCTCAGCGCTCCCTCGTGCGCTCCTTCTAGAGCAAGAAAAAAGAAGAGAGAGAGAGATGCCAATTGCGTCCGCTCCGCCCCTGGACATCCATTGCGATAAATCGGCGCAGGTTGCGTAGGCGAGGAAGGATTTTCGCCCTTTCCCACTCGACTCAAATAGCACTTTGAAAGCTATAATGTTCCCTTTAGCCAATCAGACGACCCGGCACCGTTAAAGTGTGTGTGTGTGTGTGTGTGTGTGTGTGTGTGTGTGTGTGTGTGTGTGTGTGTGTGTGTGTGTGTGTGTGTGTGTGTGTGCGTGCGTGCGTGCGTGCGTGCGTGCGTGCGTGCGTGCGTGCGTGCGTGCGGAGGGAGGAGGCAACCTACAGAGAGAAACCAGGGATAGTAGATCAACAATTAAGCGGTCGAACAAGCAAGAGAATCAATCCCCAACCTGGAGCTAAACACATCGACGAGAGGACTGGTCTTGATCAGGGCAGCAGCTGCTATTCTTTTGTCGAAGACAAACGGACGACGCGAGGACTTGAAGACAACGGGACCTTGTCTTCGTCAGGGTAACATATATTTTTGTCCTTTCCTTTTGTTCAAGACAACGGAGCACAGGGTCAATGGGACTTATCTGCGTCACGGAGCCCCACTTTCTGTCCCGCTGCCGAAGACAAATGGACTTGAGAGCAATGGGAGGACAATGAACCCTCGGCTTCGTCAGGATAACAACTCTCCTTGTCCCCTTACCGAAGAGAAAGGGACACCGAAACTGAAGACAACGGGGACGAAGACTTGCGTTGCGCAGGGTAACCACGAAGTCCCCTTGTCGAGGACAGAGGGATACAGAGGGACAGAGGATACGATAAAATGAAGACAAATGGACCTTCTTCGTCAGGGCATCAAATCCACTTGTCGAGGACAGACGGACACGAGAACTCGAAGACAAGGGGAACCTGCCTTTGTCAGGCCTAACGAAGAGACATCCCCTTGTCGAAACGTGTTGCATGAACCCTTTATTCTTCTTTTATGTCACCGGCTCCTGCTTACAGCCTCATCTAGAGGCTATAGCAGTACTGTATAAATAATACATAAAATGACATGCTCCAGACTGAGTATTCTCTTGTTCGGCCTCGTGTTTTTAATCACTGCAAATCGCACATCTTGCTGCGGTCACTATGTCTTGTTTCAGAGAGCAGAGTATTCTAGCATACCCCCCTTACCATTCTAGCGTTACCGTTCTTCCATTACTATTACCGATACACCGCGTGCCGCAACGATTGCTCATGCGAGGTGTTTACTGCACATGCGCAGTAGGCGGCAGGCTGTATCGGTAGCTGCAGTGGCATAAAGGCAACAATATATGCGCTTTGTGGATGCGGTATTTTTCTGGGCTAGTTAGTGGCATACCGACAGCTTCGGCCAGCATAACGGTAAGCGATATTCTAGTTTCCTCTCTACCATCCCTGTGTAACGTTATGCTCGCCGAACCTGTCGATTCCAGTACCACAATAGGCACGATCATACGTGCGTATATGCGAACACAGAGGTTGTTATACAGGATTCCATAGGATCATATAGTATTATGGAAATACGGGAGATCATAGGGAGATTTACAAGCAGAAGCAATTGTTGAGAAAGAAAGACGAAGAGAAAGAAAGAAAGAAAGAAAGAAAGAAAGAAAGAAAGAAAGAAAGAAAAAAAAAGAAAGAAAGAACATGCATTTCCTGCTTCGATTCACTGCCGAACCACGGACGGCTACGATCGAGCAATAAGTGGCCGGCGCCCTGACCGCGATGGCCCAGACTGAGCGGGCACCATAGTTCAGCGTGTTCCCTTCCTGGACCAGACAGATGCACGTGCTTTCCTCCATGCCATCACCGCGGCCCCGTAGATCGCTCCTTCCCTCTTCCTACGTCATTACGGACCGTTTGTCAGCGAACCGACAGGGGAAACGAGAGAACGAGAGAGAAAGTATGCGGACTCTGGCGAAAGACAGGAGGCGAAAGGCGGGAGCAGATAGAACGAGCTCAAACATGAGGCGTACAAAAGCACAGAACTATCTCCGGAGCGCGCAGAAAGCCAGGGGTTGAAAGAAAGAAAGAAAGAAAGAAAGAAAGAAAGAAAGAAAGAAAGAATGCCAGGCAACAGTAGCGGAGGGGAGGGGGGGCAAGGGACAGTCGGAAGCTGGACATGTTAGCCGGTAGCCAAATGCCTGGCATGCACCGCGCTAGAAGATTACGGTGAAATGTTAAAGAGATTAATGGAATTATTTTAAAACGAGAAGGAAAGGCAGGAGCAAAGCTTTTTTATAAAGAAGGTGTGGTGCAAATACATTCCGCTCATATAAGAAAGTAGAAGAAAATAAAACGAAAAGCTTCGATAACAGAGATATTTACGGGACTTGTCTCAAGCCTACAGGTGTGTCAAGTCGAGCGCCTTAGGAGTCGCGCGCAAAGCATGAAGCAGCTATTACAGCGCTGCCGTCAATTGATCCGACCGAGGACGTGACGCAGTTGAAGGCGTGCTTAGCAGGCTCGCGTAACAAAGATAGCACGACGATTTGTTATGTATATGTAACGGGACGTCCTTCTGCGTGTCACGCTAAGTGTACGACAGAGACTCGCAAGCGGACACACTCGCTCGTAAGCACACTCACTCGTTTTCATGCGGCACTCACGCACTTCCCATGCGTCAGAGCCAGTGAATGCGAAAAGACGTGAGTGAACGTAAGTGACACCGTGACGGGATTTGAGCGCCGGTGAATGTCGGTGCAGGTGAGTGTGTGAGAAAGGGGTGAGTGTGAGCGCAAGTGTTCCATTGAGTGTAAGCGAGGCGTGAACGTGAGTGTTGTGGGTCAGCGTGAATGTGAGCGAGCGCCAGTAAGCGTGAACGCGAATGCGCCCTAATGTGTGCGAGTCGACGTGGATGCCAACCACCAGCGGATTCAGAGAGGGAGTCCAAGCGGTCGCCCCCCCCCCCCAACCCCACCCTTCAACGCCTCCTCCGAAGATTACCCTGGATCCACCCCTTGTGTGAACGCGAGTGAATGACGGTGAGTGTAAGAGTGCGAATGAGCGCATGACCCGGACAAAATGATGGTGAGTGAGTGAGTGAGTGAGTGAGTGAGTGAGT
The DNA here is from genome assembly GCF_050947875.1 of Dermacentor variabilis. Classification (NCBI taxonomy): domain Eukaryota; kingdom Metazoa; phylum Arthropoda; class Arachnida; order Ixodida; family Ixodidae; genus Dermacentor; species Dermacentor variabilis. The sequence continues at coordinate 141,030,941 of NC_134574.1, read as the reverse complement.
GAGTGAGTGAGTGAGTGAGTGAGTGAGTGAGTGAGTGAGTGAGTGAGTGAGTGAGTGAGTGAGTGAGTGAGTGAGTGAGTGAGTGAGTGAGTGAGTGAGTGAGTGAACCCTACTTTGTCCACATATGCGCGGCCAAGTGGTAAATAGGCACGCACACAGCCAACAGGCAGTGATGACCCAGAACACGGCATGAAAACTACATACCCGAGAAACGACGTTCTGAAAGGTGGCCTAGAGGGCGCGACCAAGACTAAACGCGCATTGCTCGCTGCTACTCCGGCGAGGCTCGCTGAACAATCCCGGAAAGGAACCGCGCCAAAGTGAAACGTTAGGGGAAAAAACAACAGAGCAACGGTTGGTGGGCTGGCGCGCAATTCTTCCTCGTTCCACGGAGTCAGAGGACGCTGCTGCTTCCACATGGGGGGCGCCGGTGAGGGGGGAGGGCCTTTCAGCCGACACACCCGCAAGCCCTTTTTTCTCAGAACTTGAAGCCACTCGGCCTTGTTACTGTGCCGTTACAGATGTGTACGTTAGACTGAGCATACACGAACAGGCAGACGACCAACAAATATTCTGTCTAAGCAGCGGCGTATAAAAGCGCGTCGTCTGCCAAAACAAATGTCACACTAGCTCGCTACCAACCCAACTTCGTTGGCATCCTAGCGCTTGTGTTTTATTACACACTTGTTCTGGTTCGTGCGGAGTAACATAGGTGCGCATAACAGGTGTACGGGAACTGCAGACGACTCGCAAATCCTTATGTTGAATCGGTCGGTAAATATACGCAGCGATATCGCATCGTCTGCAATGAAGTAATGTGCTAGCTTGCGTTCGTGTACTTATCGTACGATAACAGTGAGTGTTTTAAATGCCAGTGCTTGTGCAGCGCTACAGAGGTATGCAGGCTAAAGTCCATATAAAAACCTCAGCGCTGACGTACACACGACGGCATTGCAGACGCATGGCTCGCCATTCTTCTGTCAAACGGTTGGTTACCAGAAGTGACATTGTGCAACCCCGTCAGATTCCGTCATGTTGTCTATTTCTGCAGTACATGGCGGCGTTCCGAGCCAATCAGAGCCGCCGTACCAGGCCTACGGGCCAATCAGAGTCGACAAGATGGCGAATTCGACAAATACGGCGGAATTTGTCAATTTTCAGAATGCCCCACTCCAGGACTGATAAAAAGCACGTAGTCTGCAACGCAACACGGTCTTTATAGTTAGAGCTCTGCGCAATCTTTCCTCGTCTGTCCCTGCATCGCTGCCCAACCACCTTCCGTTATTGCATTGTTTTCTTTTGCAGAAGAGATCGATCGTCTGCGCCAACGATAGGGACCAGACGCAGCCGACCAGTACCACCTCTACGACAACGTATACTACTACTACAGCGCGACGGCAACACGAGTAGCGGGGAGGGCAAGGCGAGAAGGTCGACGACTCCGCAAAACAGTATACAGTATACTCTAGCGCACGCGCATACACAGGAGCGGGAGTCGGGCTGGCTGCTCGAGCATATAGTATGTAGTCCTAGCAGAAGGCAGCGAGATGCAGCAGAAACGGGTTCGAGAGACAGACAGTGTGACGAAAGACAAAAGAGACACGAAGAAACAAAAAAAAAGAAACAAAGAAAACGAAAACTGCGGAGTACGTGGCTGCAGGAAAACGCTTCTCCCTGTTACACTCTTCTGTTTTGCTACCCCGTCTCCGTTTGTTTTTCGATTCCTTTCCTTTCTTTTTTTTACCTTTATGCGGACGCCACCACGCTGAGTGGTATATACACGGCCAGGAGGGATAGTTTGGGCCTCCTGCTCTTTGTGTGTGTGTGTGTGTGTGTGTGTGTGTGTGTGTGTGTGTGTGTGTGTGTGTGTGTGTGTGTGTGTGTGTGTGTGTGTGTGTGTGTGTGTGTGTGTGTGTGTGTGTGTGTGTGTGTGTGTGTGTGTGTGTGTGTGTGTGTTTCAGAGAGAGAGAGAGAGAGAGAAGGTGAGGGTAAGTGTTCCGGTGAGTGTAAGCTCACACACACACACACACACACACACACACACACACACACACACACGCGCGCGCGCGCAAAAAGAAACCAGCACAAATATGAAACATTCAATGGTGAATTTCATACAATCGGGTCAACGCCCCATACGACCCCTCGGTTATGACGTTTACATAACGATGCACGTAAATGCAAAACGGGCCGAGCTACAATGCCCGCTTCTTCCCATTCTAGTTCGCGTTGCCATGCGGTCCATTCCGAGCTTGAATGAAGAACATGAAACAATAAAAGAAAGGAGCCCCCACTGCCACGGAGATAATCGCATTTCGTCTAACGACGGCCCGCGACCGACCAAGGCTACAATCCTCCCTTCGTCAGTGAACCGTAATTTCGCTTGACTGCATCATAGCGTCAGGAATATATATATATCCCAATCTTTGCTGATGCATGCTGGAGAAAGAAATAAGTAAGGGAGAGGCTCAGAAAGGAGGCGGAAGGAAAGAACGAACGAATGGAAGAGAATGATTGAAGGAAAGAATGAATGAACGAAAGGAAGGAAAGAAAGGATCACCGAAGGAAGGAAAGAAAGAAAAAGAAGACAGGAATGAACGAATGAAGAAAGTGAAGCAAGACCGGACACGCTCTCTTCCGTCGTCCCGCTTCGCTCGACAACCCACTTCCTCCTCCCCCCCCCCCCCTTAATGCGTCCCATTTACTCGCGCGCCAGTCAAGTCAGTCACCATCCTTCCGACGAACCGTTAATGAACGTAAATTGCGCCGCGACCCCGGTTCGCCGATAAAGGAGGGCTGCTCGAAGAAGAAAAGGAAAAAAAACGCGTCGCGCTATAATATGGTCTCCGCCGGCAAACACGAAAGACCAGCGATTTCGTCGTGCCCTGCATTGTGCTGCACGGGGTACACACGGATATAGCTGTTCTGTGCAGCGCCCGCAGAGGAAGCCCGCAGTACGAGAAAAAGCAGCGTTGCACTCGATGTAGGGATGGATTTTACGAACGTCCCCACTTTTGAAATGATAATGCTGGCGGTGGCTGGTTCCCCGAGGCTAGTTATATAAGTTTATTGCTACAGCAATTACATGGACGTTCCGGGTGCATTTTCGCCGTCGGCGTCGCCGTGAGGTTCCGCAAGAGGGACAGCGTGCGAGGGTGAGCCGGCGAGCGCGGTTCAACCTTGAGAGAGGAAAGGGGCTGCCCGTGCCCTCTCCCGTCGCGCAGGACGCAGGGGCGTCAGGCGATGGAGGAGGGGCGTTCTTCTCCGGCGGCTGCTAGGGTGCCTCGATGTCCTCCTCGCCCGCCGCTCCGTATAAAGTGGAGACAACCGCGGCGTCTAATCGCAGACGCCGTAGTAGATGCCTTTGGCGGACGACATAGGGACGCGTTGCCGGCGCTTGTGCGTCTTGAAAGCGATCTGCGACGTTGTCAAAGTGCGCGCCAGCGCGGGCCTCATCTTCAAAGCGACCTGCAATGTTTGCACAGTGCGCGTAGAGCCGGTAGCTTCGTATGCGCTGTGCTTTCGACGTTTCGTTCGCGTTGAAGCGAGAGATACACAAAGGTCAATTCGACCGCTGCTGCTGCCGCGATTCCTCACTGCAACATTTTGACAGCGAGTTTCTGCGCTCATCGAGCGATTTGTGTCCACGTTTACCTGTGCGCGCGTGACCCCGTGCTGGTTAATTTAGTTAAAACACGTGGAAGGGCTAGTTGGTTTGAATCCATGATAAAATGTGTAAGCGCGACTGAGCAAAGAGGTGGATAGAAGCAGACACTCGAAGACAGCGCTGTCTCTGCACGTTTGTTTCTTTCTACGTCCTCGTTGGGTCACGCTCACACATTCTATCCTTGTTAATTTAGTTAGTAAGTGAATGTCTACAAGTTTATACGGCTGATAAAACTACTATCCTTACTTCGTACCGCTATCTACTAATTTTCTGTCGCCATCGGTGCTTCGCTTTTCGGGCGGAAGTGCGAATTTTTATTTTATTTTTTTTCCTGCTGCGTATACATTGGCGACCATTACTCGCCGCCGTAGCTAGCTCAGTAGTGGCTGTGGCGTAGCGCCGCTGAGTTCGAGGTCGGTGGTTCGACACCCACCGCGGCTGCCACCGCATTTTGATGGAGGCGAAATGAAAGAGAAAGAGAAGACGGTCGTGTACTATAGATTTAGGTGTACGTTACAAAAATCAATTTCAATACTTTTAATTTCGTTCACCTTTACTCAATTATCGTTGAAGTTCATGATCTCGAGAACAAGGTCAAACTATGTGTCCAACAGAGTGGATACTGCTTCGTGGTAGCAAAAAAATGTTCAACGGTATGTGCACCATTTCAACGCATTATTAGGCGTTCGCATGCTACGTCATCGGCAAAATTCTCTCTAACAACACTGCGTTCTCAAGAGATTCTGATTTGCATGCCTTCGAACGCTACTAGCGCACTGATCTTTGAATCATCGTAAAACGCTTCTTTTTTATTCCATTCTTTGATGCATTCGATATACTTCCATAGTGGTATCCGGGATCTCGGAAGCCACGCGCGTCGCCACCGGATCTCGGAAGCCACGCATACTTGCCTTGAACGAACTGGCGGGCCTTGTCACCTGGGAAGCGCCACACTGCGCACAACTAACTGGCCGCACGGGGACGCCGACTCGCGGGCGTCAAATGACGAAGACGCGGGTCCGTATACGTTTATTACTGATCGATCAGCTTCGGGGATATTACCTATTACTTTTAGCGCGCGGTGAACGGGATATATATGGGCCACTGACAGGACACCCGTAAAGCGCCCCTAATGACGCGCAACGTTGGGCCTTTGCGTCACACCAAAGATTTCACGCAAAGTTCTACAGACTAGGATAGAAAACTGGTCGAAGAACGTAGAGGGTAAGCGATTTATATACCGGAGAACAATACGGGCCTCGTTCGCGACGGCAGTCACTCGTTCTAAGAGAATTTATGGAGCTAGTTACGGCATGTTTGCAGACTGAAGGCGCACGAGGAGGGAGGTGGGGGGGTCGCGTCGGCCGAAGCTGTAAAACTACGGAAATGCGCTTAATCCTTTAGGCTATGACGTCGGACGACACACGCACAAGTTACCGCGCTGCAGTCTGACCATGGCTTCGTCGCGCGAAGATATAGCCCTATACGACGTATTTCGCTGTGTGTTATAGGTGCAGCCAACAGACACACGGCCAAAGACCGCCTACGAACGAACTATACTAAGATCAACCACAGATTGCATTTGCGATTCGATAAGGAAGTCCGAACATTAAAGTGCCGTTTTCAATTGAGCAGTTTCCTGGCGGGCCTCTGAAGTTTGTTCGAAGCGACGTTTCGCGCTGTGCAGCTATACAGACGGCGGTCAACCTCTGCTTCTATTGGCTTCGACGCCTTCTGACGTCACTAAGGCTTAAGTAAATTAAAACTTGACTAGTCCATAAACTTAAGTTCCACTTCAGCTTAGGCGAACAATTTTCTGATGTCCTCTGAAGACCGTTCGACGTCAACGTTGCGCGTTGTGGATGTATAATACAACGACAAGCACGCACCACCTTCTATACTGGCTATGCTGCCTTCTGACGTCACTATAGGTCTTAGGTTACTTACCTAAGACCAAGTCGCCGTACTGCCTTAACCCGGACGTAATCTTGTTAAGTTTGAAGAAAAACAGGCTGCTCAAAACTATGCATTTTTTCATATTGATTCGGGTAAAAGAAGTAACTCCTGAATTCCGACCCCGGCAAAAAAAGCGAGTGAAGGAGTAAAGCGAACAAGGAGAGCAGACGATTTGAACGAAGAACGCACGCCTGGCCGCTCATCGGCCGATGCAATGGCGTAATGCGCACACTCCTCAGAGATCGGGCAAGCAACGTGTAACGGCTTCACGAGCTCCACGGTTCGCTCCACGGCTCACTGCACGGAACTCGGTGCAGTGAACCGTGCGTGCAAGGAAAACAAAGGAGAGGAAATGCAGCAAGAAGGCGAGGAACAAGAGATTGGCCGGATCGATATCGTCAGCATCGCGACAGGCGGTGTATACTGGCGTCGGAACGGCCGTTCCCGCGAAAAGGAGTCTCGTATACCCACCACGAAAGAAGAAACAAACGTTAACGAAACACACACAAGACAAGTCGACGATGAAGAATAAAAACACGACGAATATAAGGACGAGTTGTGCTCCCAGGCGCATGCGCGTGGCATCGGTGTGCAAGAAGAAGCAGCACAGGAGGAGCTGCATGGGAGCAGCTGCATGGGAGAAATCAAAAGAAAAAAAAAAGGAAGGAGCGCCGTTACGGGTGTTCAAGCGCTCGTAGCGCCACCATGCGAGCGAAACAGCGGAAGTCAACGAGCGGCTTCCAAAACTAAGTGCGTGAGAAATTGCCCGCGCGTCGAGTTTTCTTTGCGCCGCAGTGCGAAAAAAAAATGCCTTGCCGTCTCCGTGCATGAAACGCATGCTGCGTAAACCTCTCCCCCCACCTGCTGGCTCTCTGCAAATGTAAATGCGCTATCGGTATGCGTGCGTCGTCTGTCCGTGTGTGTCGTCGGTCCGCGTGTCTGTGTCTTCTGCTTGTCTGTGCATCCGTGTGCTTATGTCGTCTGCATGTCTGCGTAAAAAGCGTCGCCTGCTCATTTGGTCACTTCCGGGTTCGCCTGCCTGTGTGATGCGCGTACGTCGATCTGCGTCGTCTGCGTGTCGTCTGCTTGCCCGCTTTTCTGTGTGTACCCGGGCATCATATGCTCTCATCTTACCGCATCGATCGCCTCCCACAGCGTCCAAGACCGTCGGTGCGTTGATGCGCGCCCGCTGATCTCGGATGTGTCACATCTCTAGCAAGTGTGTGTGTGTGTGTGTGTGTGTGTGTGTGTGTGTGTGTGTGTGTGTGTGTGTGTGTGTGTGTGTGTGTGTGTGTGTGTGTGTGTGTGTGTGCGTGCGTGCGTGCGTGCGTGCGTGCGTGCGTGCGTGCGTGCGCGCGCGCGCGCGCGTGTGTTTTAAGCTTTCTGCTTCGTCTGTTTCAGGCTTACACGTTGCAGACAAAGGTGTGGGCCTCGGCAAAACCGAGGTACGTGCTGTACACCCCAGAAAGCAGGGTACGTTGCCTGTAGGCGTCCACCCTGGAGCGCAAATCCCCGTCTCTCTCCGCTACGGCTGACTGCGGCGCTGTGAACGAATGCTCGACACGTCGTGGCGGGCAAAAACCACTGCGTGCTCGGAAAGAGTTAGCCGCCGGGAATGATTCACCGAGGTGGCCCCTGGGTGCTGTTGCACCCCCGCGGCACTCGATTTTCTTTTTTTCTCTCTTCTTTACACGACACAGACCCGCTTTCTGTGTTTCTCTCGACAGCTGCCCGCTCCCTTTAAGGCCGGCGAGTGTTGTGCCCCCTGACGGACGAAGCAGCACGCGTTTTTTTGTTTATGTTTACGCCTGGCGGTGGCAGTGGTAGAGCAGCAGCAGCAGCAGCAGCAGTAGTAGTAGTAGTAGTAGTAGTAGTAGTAGTAGTAGTAGTAGTAGTAGTAGTAGTAGTAGTAAGGATGCTAAAACGATGTTACTGTTAAGAGGAAGCTTTAGCTCCGGGCATCCTATCTAATAAATGGGAAATGAGAAATTTTTCTCGGCAACCACTACAGCAAATTTGGTGAGGTTTGTTGTATTTAGAAGACAAAGTTAAAATCTAGTGACTGTTGGTTGCAAATCTTATTCAGGTCGTGAATTTTTTAATATAACTTGGCAAAAAATCGCAAATTTTCAGAAAACGAAACTATGAAATTTGCAACTCTAACTCAGCAGTGGAAAACAATATAACAATACTGTAAATGGCAGCTGATAGTACATTTAAAGCGGACAAAATTAATATATTATACATGGTTTTCAAGGCCACCAAGCTGTCAGTAGAAATTTGGCAAAACCCCTGTAAACGATGCAACATACTCACGTAATATATAAACTGACACATTAAATTTGTCCACTTTGGATGGTCTAATGGATGCAGTTTACAGAACTACGATATCCTTTCTAGGTGCAGAGCTACAAATTTGTAAACTTCGCGCTTCTATATTTTTTCAAACCCATTTAAAGTCCATTTTAAAAATTCCATTTAAAAAATTCAGGCCCTAAATCAAGATTTCGCCGCCAACAGTCATTAGAAGTTAACGTTCTCTCTCAAATGCAACATATTTCGTTAAAATCGGCCAAGTGGTTATCTCAGAAAAACATTTCCACGTGTATTTGAACAGGCTGCATCGCAGTTGGGCCCGAGCCAAAGCTTCCTCTTAAAGTACGCACGGAACGCTATACGGGTGAAAGGAAGTTAATTCGTAGTTTGTCAACGTATCAGCTGCTGAAGGTGTCTCAGAATGGCAGCATAATGCCGGTCTTCCCACTGCACCAAAAATACAATTAGGGTTATTTTATGAATGAATGAAAGTCAGGCGGTTCCCTGACACATTTCCTCGAAAGCGCCAAGCAGTATTAGCGGTGACGCTTGTTTAAAAAGAAAAGAAAGAAAGAAAGAAAGAAAGAAAGAAAGAAAGAAAGAAAGAAAGAAAGAAAGAAAGAAAGAAAGAAAGAAAGAAAGAAAGAAAGAAAGAAAGAAATCGAGAGCAGGCATTACGCCACCAAAAAGAAGGAAAACCAGGTCACAAAGGCGGGAAGAAAACAAGACAGCGTCAAGTTGCGTACGTGGGCCACACAGAACAGGTTTAAACTAGCTACGATTTGCCCGCAACAGTGCGAAAACCAAAACGCCGGAAAATAAGAACGAGCTAAAGTTGCAAAACAACGTCAAAAGTGCAGTGGGTAAAGCAAGCTGCCTCACACACTCCGACTCCCAACTGCAAGCCAAAGCTTCAGATCGGCTACGGATGTGGCTTCAGCCAACAACGAGAGCAGACGAAACGGCGCGTGTGCACTGCTCGTCTGCTAGCACGTGCACGCGTCTGTACTGCTGTTCGGAACTTGGGCGAGCAGACGACACCGGAAAAGAAGGCGGCGAGCGCGGCGTCATGTCAAAGCGCTTTCTCGAGTTCGCGGTCGGTAATCGTTCGTCCGCGCAAAAAACAAAACCACTGTTTTGAAAAGCGCTCGTCTGTGTTATATTCCATCCGTGCTTTACATGTTTGTTTTGATTTCTATTTCCCTACTTTTTTTTTTTTTTTTTGGCTTCGAGCAAGCGGGTACGCCGGTCCAAACGCGGAACTACTTCGCGTCGCGCACTGACGCAGCACGCCAAAAATGCACAAGCCATTCAATGCGCGGGTAAAGCCGGCGTGTAACCTTTTTGTCTGACACGCTCACAGTACTATAACGTAAAACCAAAAGTAAACCGAAAGTGCATATCTTCCAGAAAAGTTCACAATGTTATCGTAAAATACCATATTTTGTTTCTCAGAGCTTTGTCGCGCTGACACCAATTGATTTCGCCGATTTTTCGTTTGCGTACAGCTTGCGGCGAAAGCGAAAGGGATTTGGATGCAGGTGCCGTCCACACGACGCTTCACAAAGCCCCCCCTGGACAGTCCGAATCTATATCGCAGTTATGCGTTTACTATAAGCCATATACGACAATAACGCTTCGGATGACAGATATAAACAAACAAAAGGGCGTTCAGCGGACGCACCCGGTGCACCGCGAACGTATACTCACAAACGCAGACGCAGGTACACACACAACGTGCACAGCTAGACGCAGCAGGAACTCATCTACAACCGTCGCACACAGCCTTGGGTGCGATGTGCTCGCACAAAAGGGGGGAGGGCAGGCGTCACGTCAAACTCGGAAATGCGTCAAGCGTGTCGCATTCGAGAGAGTTCAATGCCACGTTTAATATATATACACAGGCGACAAACGACAGGCCGCCGCACTTGACAAGGCCGGATGTGGACATACATGAAAGGTGTGCCTATAAACGCGTACGTATATGTCGCGTTTATAAATTGGCGTCCTCAAATTGAGGACGACACAACGAGCTATGGAAAGAAGAATGATAGGTGTAACGTTAAGGGATAAGAAAAGAGCAGATTGGGTGAGGGAACAAACGCGAGTTAATGACATCTTAGTTGAAATCAAGAAAAAGAAATGGGCATGGGCAGGACATGTAATGAGGAGGGAAGATAACCGATGGTCATTAAGGGTTACGGACTGGATCCCAAGGGAAGGGAAGCGCAGCAGGGGGCGGCAGAAAGTTAGGTGGGCGGATGAGATTAAGAAGTTTGCAAGGACGGCATGGCCACAATTAGTACATGACCGGGGTTGTTGGAGAAGTATGGGAGAGGCCTTTGCCCTGCAGTGGGCGTAACCAGGCTGATGATGATGATGATGATATGTCGCGTACGTGGAGGGCGCAGCTGATAGCTTGAAAGCCGCGCTATGCGAAATGAAGCGTACACGGCGAATCGCGCAAAATACTTATCAAGGCGCACTAATGAGATCGCCGACGCGAGCAGGCATTTTTAAAACGCTGTCTACAGTAGTACAGGCTAATCTCGATTTGGCGAAATTCTCTACTTAACGAAGTGTTTTCGTTTTCACGTCACGCATTTACAGAGCCTATAATGCGTTTAAAAACTCGCAACAACGAAGTGAACCCAACGTCTCGCCCGATTTAGCAAACATTTAGGGGTTCAGCATGGGGAACGTAAGGTTATGCCGAGTTTCAGTTAATGTGACGGACGCCGCTGCTCCCAAGAATAAACTCACACGCGCTAAAAGCGCATGCGCAGGCAAGATTACCCATTTTCTTCTTCTTTTTTTCTGTGCTTTCGATTAAACATGGCCCATCGACTTCATTAAATTAAAGTTTAAGTGTAATAGCAGTAGCATTATTAGTAGTAGTAGTACTACATTAGCAAGACTTTTCTCTCTTGCCCGGCATAAGCGGCAAATAACACCACGCATGCGCGGTCGATATCGTTAACGCCAACACAACCGTACGCCTGCAAACGGCTATGCATGCTAAAATCCTAATTGACAATTTTCGCCCAAGCACGTGACATATATGTACGACCGTCCCCAAGTGAAGTCCTCACCGACGTGCTAATGCGAGGACATCCACTCCAGGACGCCCGCAGTATATAGCAAAGCTACAGGACGCCCCAAAGGTGTCACGCGAGACCAACATCGCATTCTACGATTTCTAACGCACCAGCTAAAGAAAAGGAAAGTACGTGGCACCCGGCAAGGATGGTCACAGACAACGTACACAATTTCCACGGCGTAAGCACTCCGTCTACAGTCCCACTGCCGCTCCATCTCTTCGCCTATATACCTCCCTCCCGCTTTTCGCGTGGCTGTCGCTGAGTCAGTCCGGACGCAAGCAGCACACAAGTGTTGAGGAACGCGAACTCCAATGTGGACCCTTCGCGCTCTTTTGGTCTCGCTTTGGGTTGTAACCTGTATGCGGTGCGTAAACATAAAATGCTGCGTGAGGTTTCACGTTGTACATGCGATGACAATAAAGATCGTATCGCCGTTAATTGTACAACACAATTTAAAGGGGCCCTGAGCCACTACTCGAGCTTTGTGAAACACACACACACACACACACACACACACACACACACACAGTCCGCGAATAGCGTACGCTACTGCGAACATCTCATGCAAATTTCTCAGTCGCGTGCGCCTTTCAAACGCTCTCTTTTCAACAGAAGCCTGTGCTCCTCACTCTTTTCTGGGCGCGTTATTTCGTTATACAGCAGATTCCCATGCGCGGCTGCTATTGGCCAATGGCTGACGTCAATCAAAATGGGGATCTTTATCAGTGCGCATCTTCCTACTGTGCGCGTCTTCCTACTGTGCGTGCGTGCGTGTGTGCGTGTGTGATTTTTTGACGCAGTTTAATAAAGAGGCTGAACGAAGTAAGCGAAAATCTCATCGCTTTACACGACCTGCCTAACTCACAACGTTTACCCTTAACCGGAGACAGAATGTCAAGCCTTGTACGCGTTCGCCCTCTAATCCTTACGTGCTGCCGTCTTTTTGTCTCTTATCACCGCGCTTATTCAGCACCGACCTCAATTCACACCCTGAATTACCGTCGCTCATCGTCGCTACCGCCGTACTGACTTTACATCGTCACGGCGATGTTTCGTGGAGTTTGGATTGTGAACAATAAGTTTTTTCTTCCTGTAAAACCAATGCTCTATTTTCTTTTTGAGATATCCTTATCACGGTCAATGCGAGCGGGGCGTGAATCACCTTCCTGCAGTAATAACCGCCATAGAAAAACAACTACATGTTCTCGAACGCCTCATAGCTAACGTTGCATAATCAGAATGATTGATTTCAAAAGCACCTTGGAGTAGACTATAGTTTGTTGGTTCATCATAAACGAAGTTTTCTTCTTCAACGCAATCTACGTGAGGACAACGGGAACCCACATGAACACAGGACCAGCGCTGTTTTAACGCGAGAGCCCCCGTGTCGCAAAAAATCCGATGTCGGCGTCGGACGTCGCTTGGCGAAAAAGTCATTCCGAACCACCACCACGCAGGCCTTCCGCGTGGCGCAGAGCCTTTACTGAGTTAGTGAATTCATCAAAGTAACATACGTCAGAAAAATCGTAAAGTACGACTCAAACACAACCTACAGACATGATAGCGTCGGAGTTTTATTTGAATGTACGAGCAAACATAATTCTGTTACGTGGAAACCCAAACATAAACCCCCGCGCCGCTCGGTTCCTTATAATGCGCTCGCCTCCACGCAACTGCAAGAAAGCTGCGGTTGCCGGGAAGCGTGACAAGCAGTCAGGGATCTTTGAAATCTATCGCGTTCCACTCTTAACGGCGAAGCTCAAGCGTCATCCAAATTTTCACACTTGCTCTTGTTTTCGTGCGTTCTTTTTTGTTTTCGCTCCGCCTTGCGCGAACATTGATTAATTCGTTTCGCGGGTTTCTTTTTTTTTTTTCGCGCCTTTACTTGTTTCTTTTATTTTGGCCCCGATCGCTTGTAGCCCACCGTACACGCCCCCTAACGCCTATATTGTTTCCTAAGAGCGGATAGCAAATGAATAAACAAACCAGGGCGAAGTCTGCTCGACACCCATGCGCCGATGCGACGAACGTTTTCCACGCCGGGAGATGCTACGGCAACAACCCAAGACACGCCCAAAGACTTTCGCGAGGCCATCCAATATCCCACTTTATGGCAGTCATCGACGCGCGCGGAGTCATACATTACACGTATATAACGGGCAAGCTCGGCATGTCGTCGCCTATTCGACGATAAGGACACACCGAGGCAAGCAAAAAGAGAAAAAAGATTGCCGAGAAGGAAGTGGCTCCCGCAAGTTTTCGCGCCAATGAGCAAGAAATCCGCGTCCCCTACACCACCCCCCTCGCATCCCAACTCGTTGAAGACCGCCATCGTAGCCATCATCGCATCGGATCGGCTTGGCTTGGCTCCCGCTGGCTGCTTTCGCTCTTTCAAGCCCGACCGAGCCGGGGTCCGAGAACCCGGCCGCCTGTCGTCGCCCTCTGGAGTAGCACAGGGAGAAGGGGGGGTCTTGATCGCGTTATCATGACGCTGAGCTCCCATACTTCCGTCTAGACAGTTGCATGCAGTACGGCGAAAGCTATCGCGCGGGTCTCGTCAGCCAGATTACAGTTTCCTGCTGAAATCACTAGAGGGAGCAGCTGGCGCTGCCATCGTTCAGCTCCCAAGTTTAGGAACGACGAGTGCACTGCTACAAGAAGTTTACACTCTTGGGAGCGTACATCTGTCCCACAACAATGATCGTCATCTATCATGCATGCTTTTCCTACCCTTAACGCTGCGCGCCCGGTACCTTGCGGTCACGAAACGCGTTATCACCGTGACATAGAATTCTTGATAGGAACGTAGCGAGCGCAGAGTTTTCGACAAAGGAAACGCAAGCCAGAGATGACGATTATTGCTTGGGGACAAGATGCACCGCAAAGGGCGTTTTTTTTGTTAGAGCGTACACTCTTAAACAAATGTACACCTTTTGGGGTGTATATTTGCCACGCAACGAGAACTGTCATCTGTCTTGCTTGCGTTTCCTTCCTTGAAAACGCTGCACTCACTACTTTCCTGTAGAGAATGCTCGGTCATGCTGATAACGGGCATGCCGTTCGTTACTTGGAAGTACCGGGTTCGCCGCGCTAAAGAAAATGCGGACAAGACAGGTGACGAATATTGTTGTGTGGCAAAAGGGTGTAATTTTGCTTAAGAGCGTAGTACACGGACTTGTCTCATCTTCGCGCCTGTAGCCCTTTACCTCGACATTTCTACAATTCATTGAAACGTAACAACTAGTTTTCCCTGTGCTTGCTTTGGGTTCACTGTCCTTTCTGCGCATGGTTGTGACTTACAAAAAAAAATTTAAGAAATCGAGCCCCATCAAATCCCTCCATTTTACTCGCTCTTCGAATAAAGCGATACTTCGAATAAAGCGATATCGTAATAGCCGAGGAATTTACGCGTATTGAAATGATGCCTCTTCTCGTAGAACTGCGGCTCAAAGTACTGCAGCGATGAACAAGTTCACGTCAACCGACGCGGCACTCCACCCGAATACGTAGCACATGTAGGTTTCGCCGCGCTGCATGGAGTTGGGGCGCTTGTCATCGACTTTCGGAGGACGAGATGGAAACACGGGTGACCGAATCCCTCCCCTTCCCTCCTCTCCCCACATCATCCCCCGCCACTTATTTCGTTCCGTCCGATACCTACAGCTCTCTGGAGACGGGCATTACGTCTTTCTTTCTTTGTCATTTTTTTTTATCCCGTTCCTCCCTGTGATGGCCCTTTCCGTGTTCCTTTTTCTTTCCTTTTTTTTTTTTTTTACTTCTCCCGTCGCATTTCTTGCAGCCCTGCGGTCTGGAGGATTTCGACCCCGGGCCAAAAAACTAAAAAATAACGATGAGGAACTTTTCTTTTTTTTTTTCCATCGACCGGGGAAGCATTTCTACGGTTCGAATGTTCCTGAAACCGCAAGCTTGTTTCGCGCGGAGGCTAATATAATATCGGCCCGCAAAAAAAATTCAACATAAGAGGAAGTAGAAGTACGCGAGGTTTACAGAACGTTTTGGAGCGATGCGCGAACTGGTGGCGGGGGCGGCGAGGTCAACTGGAGCCTGCAGAAACCGTTACGCATATCGAAGTGGACGCGCGTACGCATTTGATCTGGTAAAAAAAAAAAAAAATAGAAAGTAAGCAAGAATGAACTCTGAGTTATCCGAGGTACGAACGCGCTGCCGCGAATGACTGCAACGTTTCGAAGCGCGTGAGTTTTTCGCAGAACTTAATATAATAAACGTTTTGTGTGTGTGTGTGCGTGCGTGTGTGTGTTCCACTTGCGAAGTTGTTGCGAGTTATCGCAGCTTAGGTTTTATAGACTAGTTTTATGCGCTGCTTGTTATCTCCGACGACAGCATTTAAATCATAAAAAGTAGACAACATTATAACTTCTTTTTCTACTTACCGAGCTTCTTATATAGCCGCTGTGGACATCGCAATTTTGCACTAACTGTAGTAGCGTGAAAGCTAATTTTATTTTAAATCAAGACTAGCATATGGGATAACCGGCACAGTTTTCAAAAGTTGCTTAGCAACAAATGTTTTTCAAAACGGCGAACTGCGCGAAATACAAAAGTTTCAAGTCGTCTGCGCTTTGTTCGCTTTGTTTACAAACATGCAGCTTCGCTGTTGCTGAGTTCAATGTCACGACGATGCTACGGCGCTGCTGTTAATTTCAGTATAGTGTCTCTTTGAAGGCAAGATCAACGCACACGCTTGACATATTTTTCAAAAGTCACTTCGCAAAGTATCGCTTAAAGCAGTGAGCAGTGCAGAAGAACAGAAGTCTCAACGATGGTCGTCTGCGCTTTGCCCGCTTTGTTAACATACAGGCAGCTTCGCTGCCAAGTGTGACGTCACGAAGATGCCGCGGCGTTAAGTATATAATATCCTTCTCTTTGAAGGCAACAATTGGCATAGTTTGCAATAGTTACTTTGCAAGCAAAGTCTTTCGCTCGAATCGGCGAACAGCGAAAGAGAGCAGAAGTGTCAAAGATAGTCGTCTGCTAGCAGTCTTCGTCTGCAAATGTGACCCCCATTGTATACGAACACGCAGCAAACGATTCCCCAACAAGGGTGGTTGCTTGAGCTAGTTGGTAATTCATGATCAAAAATAACGTACATCGCGAAGGACAAGGACTGTATGTCGTCTTCGCAGTCCTTGTCCTTCGCGCTGTACGTTATTTTTGATTCCCCAACACTCGCGGGCACTGCGCACGCGCTGAGAAAATGACGAAAGCGCGCCTCAGTGCGGTGCAAGCGGTGCAGATAATCGGCTAAGTCAGCGATAACAATGCGAAACAATGGCCGGAGAGATAACGCTTTGATTACCAGGGGAATGCAGTACACATTTCGTCACTATCAGTAGCCGCAGGTCGGTCGAATCGGCGTCATACGAAAGAATCTCAAGAGGGGGCGTGACCGCCCTCTCTTCAACGTTCAAAGGCTTCGCCGGTGAATTGCAGAGTGCATCGTCCGATTCCGCGCCAGAACTGGGGACGCTAGCACAGGACGCGGAAGTTGAGGGTGTATTGAAACACTTTTGGAACACGGCAAGGCGTCCGTAGGACATCCGAATCACATCCCAATGTCCATGCACCCTTTCTGAGACAAATAGAACGTCTTCCGGAGGCCCATACATACCACTGATGTTCCCTAAGATATCGCACAGGACCTTTTTCGGCATGCACGTGAATATTTGTCCTTCAATTGGGGACTTGTGTTTGGGCTTCCTCGTAAACAGAATTATGTTTTCTCGCATGTTCGAATTATACTATCCGATGGTATCACGTCTGCAACGCATGTTTACGTCGTAATTTACCAATTCGATGGCAAAACTTATCTCTAAATCTTCAGCTACTTCAATGAGCCTCTTGCGCTTGGCGGAAGGACTTGAATGATCAAGAGTATAATGCGCGTATAATGCCCGTGTGCGCGTTTGCGCTCTGCCCGTTGCATCTGTCACTGAGCGTGCGCTGCGACCGTAACAGACATAGCAAACACTGCACAAAAGGAACTGACATATGTTCCTAACATGTACGCAGCATGTCCCCATGATGGCCCTCGCGGACATGCAAGGGATGTCCGCAGGACACAGAAAACGGGGCCAAACTATCGTGTGAGACGTCCTCAGGACATACACTTGACACATCCCTAGGATATCCGTGGAGGATATCCATATAGGACGCCATTGTTGTCACTGGAAAAATGTTAGCCATCTTTAAACGATGGTGTGATGAACTTGCGAGCCAACTGAATAATGTCCCCCTGCACGCAGCAGGGAATCTATACATCATCACTCAGAAGGTCAAAGTTACGAGGCGCGCTAAGGCTACGGCTCTGGGTCGCTGACGAGCAAGGTAAAGTAGTTCCGCTTTCTGACAGTTCTTATGGGCCGATCGAGTCTATCACCGTCCAAAGACATCAACATGTACATCAACAGACTGACTAAATGTCACACCAAAATGTTACGGCAGGCGTCCGGCTAAACAAAATCGAAAATACTTCACAATGTGCGTACGCTGCTCTCCGAAGCGTACACTTATCTAAGTTTTCATCGTAACACCAACCAGACTACAGAATGCCCCAGCGTATTTCGGCGTCGCCTGTTATACGTATGCATTACGCCGAGTGAGCAGACGTCGCGGTTAAGGATGTCCAAGCTACGGAAGAACACGGTAAACCGTTGCACTGACTGCGCTGATTGGCTGACGCGAATTGTAACTTTGAAAGCAACGGATTAGGGTGAGTGGCACTGTTTTAGCAAATCAACACACTGCACTGGTAACAATGTGAAAATTTATTAAATCGCGGGGCGTATAACGTTCCAAAGTGACACTGGAGAGGTTGTGTCAAGGTGGAATGGGTAATAAAACATTGCGCTATTTATACCTCTGTTATAATTCGGCCCTTCTTGAACAGTTCTGCGGGAATATCTCCACTGGCAGGTATTCTACTTCTTTCAGCTCATTCTCAGTTTTGAAGAAAAGCTGTTGGGGGCAAGGCCTCTTTAACGTTTCTCTAAATCTAAACGCACGCAATCATTTTTGCAGTCCTCCTCATCTGAGCGCGGCCGCCGCAGGGGATCGAACCCATGACCTCGTTTGTGAACGGCAGCAGAACGTCTTTGCCCGTCTGGGCCACCGCGGCACGAAATCGACATGCGCCCTCTTGCAACAACGTAGCACAATACAGAGCGGAGCGGTTCATGAGTTCTGCGTCGCGGAGATTCCAGTAAGAAAGAAAGCGCATGCTTAATGAACTTCTAGAATTAGCACACACACAAGCACACAGAGACAGAGAGAGAGAGAGAAGAAGGAAGGAATGAAAGAAACGAAAGGGGTGCCTTTAACGCACTCATTGGATCGGTTAGAAACAGTAATGACGGCGCGGAAGCAGCCGTATCTAAAGTAAAAACAATTAAGACAAACAAAACAAAACAGACGGCACGCAACTCAAAAGACGCAGCCCGTGTTTACGCAGACGAGGTTCGCGGGTGTATACCGATAAGCCGCGTACGCAAGCCGCGAATAAGGAACGGATAATGGCCGGGCAAAAGAACGGGAAAACAGGAAACAAAATAAAGAACGACAAGACGGAGAAAAAGAAACACAAAACGATAAAGGAGCAAGAGGAAAGAAAAGGGGGGCGTTGAAAAGCATCCCCTCCCCCTCTCCCTGTGTGAAGGGCGTCCGGATTGTTCGAATCCAGGTAGCGTGTCATTCTTCTGCTCTAATAACTCGGCGCCCCGTCAACAGCGCGCAGCAAGAGTTTTCTTTCTTTCATTTGGTTTTTATTTCTTTAGTTTTATTTTTCATTTTGCCTCAGCGCAACATTGCGTTTGATTCTTTTTTACCCGCGCACCGCAGCATGCGAGCTCTCGAATGCGTGCTTGAATAAGAACAAGAAGAATAGGAGAGGGGAGCCAAGGCGGAACAGAATAACGGATAGGATATGGTACTAAGAACAAAAACTCTGTTGACGAGCAGACGACAGGAGAAGGAAAGGGGAGAGCGGGAAAGGTCGACATACAAACGCAAAACACAGATGCAAGAGCACGGCCTAGCCAGCTGTTTTGTGTCGCCAGCCGAGGAAGCGAGATCCCGCCTGCTGCGCATACGTCGTCTGCATGGGCACCACCTAGCACAATCGGTATAATGGTTGTCAGGTATAATATAACCCACCGCGCACACGCCTACAAAATGGTATTCCTCCGCGACCGTATGGCGCTACAGTGTAATGGCGCATAATCGTCGGCGCCAACACTGTTGGAGAAAGGGTGAAAGAAGAGCGACAAAATTTAAAAACAAACGGAGAAATTATCCTCGCACCGTGAGTCACACACACACACGAACTCGCTCTGCCGGAAGCTGTGCAGCGCGCGCGGAGTTGGCTGGTTTTGGAGGTGCCAAGACCGTGAGACTGCAGAGACTGCGGCGGTATGTATGCGCCAAGCAGCAAGAAACCCAACGAGCCGCGAGATACGAGGCAGCAACGTCGGGTTCTCGGGCAGGCATGAGCGCAATCTTTCTTTTTCTCATGCGACGAGTCACTGACTCTGGAAACGGGACCACGCGCCGAATACAGATGAAGGCGTAGGAGCCGGAACACCGCCTTTGGTAACCGATTTCTTGAAAGCAATGCAACCACAACAGTACGCCCCCCTCTGTTGCTTCGGGGTCGCAGAACTTGTCGCGCAGCGACCTAAGCAAACTCACCTGACAAAAAAAGGGAAAATTACCGCAGCCAACAAGATGATATGCTATGAGAACCGGGCACTAAACGAAACTTTCGTGTGCCTACAGTCGAGTACTTTACATATAAGAATGATCTCGCCTGCAGTCACGCATGCACCACCAATGAATGAATGAATGAATGAATGAAATCAAGCACACAGTTTCGGTAGCGCTCGCGCGCACAACACGGAATGGCGCTCTCGCATCTGAGCACTACGTAGCAGACAGGAAATAAGCGCTGCAATACGCATGGCTTACGCTAAATCCTCAGCCGCCGCACCAGAATGTGGGACGCGAAACCCCGCCGCATAACCATCACGCAAAACTTGCACGAGAACTAAGCGAAGCCGACGGCAACAGGAAGGAGAATAACACAACTTTTCAGTACTCCAAACGATCGCTAGAACAGTACGGTAATAAAAATAGCGTGCGACAGTTTTGGACAGTTAGGTACCCGATTGTGCCAGCGGCCGTTTCATCGGCAGAGCGCGTCATAATCGCACATCGGGGCGAGCTGAACAACGTGAGGTGTATGACGCGTCTGTCTTACGCACAGCGCAGGAGGGGCAAAAAAAGTATGCGCGTTGACAAAAAAAATACGGAGCGGTCGCTTCGCTGGCGCTTGACGTACTGCTGGTGCAAAGACGAGCGGACGAGTTGCCCGTAGAGCCGTCCGTGAGGAAATCACGCGAGTCGCTCGCCAAGCCAAAGCTTTTGGCCGCAAACCTGGTCGCAGATCGTTACGGCAGCAGCCCAATTACCGCGCCGACGCAGACGGGAGAGCGAAAAAGAAAGAAATGCCGAAGGACGGACGCGTGATACGGATTCGCAAAATCGGCTGTTCCACTTTCCGGATGTCCCTAAGGATTTCTCCCTATGAGAATAACGGCGGGAGTCTAAAGGACTGCGTGAAATAAACGATCGATATGTGTGCCAGACACCGGCCGTAGCGCTTCGCGAGAAGTGTTTTGGGGCGATCGCAGCTGCCCACGGCTCGTCGCCGCAGTGTCGCGTACGGCGACTTCCAGCAATCCTGTTCTGTTATTTTTTTTCTCGCCGATCGGGCAGCTAGTTCTAATAGCGCGATCCGTAGCGAAAGGGTTGACAACGCCGCCCAGAGAAGGCGTGCAGTGCTTACCTCGGCGATTCATCGGCCGGACACGCACGGCCACTTTGATCTTGTCAGTCGTCATGTTGGGAGAAGTGGTTCGGTTTGCGTCCGATGTGGGGGTGCACGCACAAACAATTAAAACGGGCTAGGAACACCGCAGACGCGTAGGTCTCATGCGACCGGGGTTCACAGCAGCGGCTGGCTACATCATCCCGGAAGGTCCAGCGCGATGTAGGCACGAAAAATCCGGCGGTTTCTCACACGCAAAGCCTCCGCACGGCACGGGAGGAAACTCGCCGACCATGCTCCGACGCCATGTTTCCGAGAGATGGCGAGAAGTTGGTTGGGAGATGGCGCAATCGATACTCGAGCTCTCTCTATTTCTCCTCTCGAGCGCCTCTGCTCAACGAGGCGTAAAATATGAGACGCGAATGTCAAAGTGCTACTTGTTTCCAGAACTTTCATTTGTTCTTTGTAGAAGAGACGGAATCGTTGTTCAACAGCTAACAATTTGTCACGTTGCTGAAACGCTGCCTCAGCTCAGCTTTAGCGGCAGAAACATTTGCGTCAGGCAACGTGCGTTTAAAACGCACCCCGCTCTGTTTTTTTTTTTTGTAACATTGCGCGCTTGTAATGTAGTGCCATCAAATAGTAGTGCGTCTGAACAGTCTTGCAGTCAACTTTAGGAAATGATAAAATGAACTACACCAAACTGTTGTTTCTGTTGTCGAAATTGGGGAGATAATACTTCAGCGCTCGCACGCATGACAACGCCGCGCAACACTTGCGATGTCGCCGTTTGAAACGACCGCTGGCGAATAGCGGTAGGATCTACGTCGTCTTTAACCGGCGTCGGTAACTTTCGGCGCGCGTGGTTTTTGCCCAGTTGTGTTTGGCCTGTGATCAGTGTCGACGCCGTAGCCTCCAGCACAACGAGGCAAGGAAACGATTTGACGATGATGGAAGAAGACAGCGCAGGCTTCGGCGAGCTGCTCCAACAGGCGGAGCAGCTAACTGCCGAAATCGACGACACGGGCCTGCCGCGCGTAACTCGCAACCTGAAGCAAATCGTCGAGGAAGGCCAGCAGCTATGGTCGCGCACGGCTCTTCTGTCGGCCAAGGACACGAACGAGGTGAAGGCTTCCATTCTTCTGGGTTCGAGGGGCTTCGACCTGCCAAGGGCCTCGCAGAAGCTCGAAGGCCTAGCGGCGGTGCCGACCTTCGAGCCGATCGAGGAGGCTCGCGAGACCGACATCCAGGCCTTCCTGCGCAACGAACGCGAGAACGCCATTCTCTCCGTGTTCGCCGAGTCCATCAAGGCGACTCAAGAGGAGGTCGACAGGTTCTGTTACGATGCCTTCGCCAACGAGTGGCAGCGCGAGAAGCAGCGCGTCCTCGACTCGCTCCTGGGACCGTCGAACGACGTCATGGACGTGAGCACGGCCGCTGCCGACACGAGCAGCATGGTGGGGTCCTCCTTCCAGCTTGACACGAAGACGCGAAGCGCCATGTCTGCCGCCGAAATGCCGTACGCCCGCGAAGTGGCCCGTTACAACGATCAGGTGATCAGTGGCGGCACGCGTCCCAAGCTGGCGGAGCGCTTCCGCGACGTCGCCAAGGAGCTCGATGACCGCAGCGCGACGGACATGTGGGACATGGTGTGCTTCCTCCTGGACGCGCCGCTCAGTGCCACGAGCGACGTTCAGCGCACCTGCGCTCTTGTGAGTCAGTCTCGCAAGCACCTGGAACGCATCTACCAGAAGTACATGCGCTTCGTCATCGATGGCAACCGCGGCTACGCGCGCCTGGGCGGCGAACTGGGCACGGTCAACCTGGTCAAGAGCTTCCTCAACGTCAAGCTTCCCGCGATGCCCGCTGAAGGTTACGACGGCAAGCTCGAAAGGCACCCGGTGTGGGCGCTCATCTACTACTGCCTGCGCTGCGGCGACCGCGAGGCGGCCGTCGAGATCAGCCGGCAAGCGCCGGGCACCGCGGGTGAGCTCACGTCGGTGTTCGAGGAGTACGCCGCCTCCGCGGACGGCCACCTGGGCGCGAGCAGCGAGAACCGGATTCGCCTGCAGTACGCCCGCTCGGTGCGCGCGTCGGAGGACCCGTTCAAGCGCGCCGTCTTCTGCATCCTGGGCCGCTGCGACGTCGCCCAGGACCACGCGCTGGTGTCGACGACGTGCGAGGACTACCTGTGGCTCAAGCTGTGCCTCGTGTACGCCGAGGAGCCGCCGTCTCCCGGCGAGGAGCAGCAGGAGCAGGCGCGAGACCACCTGACGCTGTCCAAACTGCAGCGCTCCCTGCTGGAAGAGTACGGCGAGAGCCACTTCGACGCGATGCGCCAGCCGTACCTGTACTTCCAGGTGCTCTTCCTGACGGGTCAGTTCGAGCACGCCGTCGAGTTCCTGGCCCGCATGGAACCGCAACGCGTCCACGCCGTTCACGTGGCGCTCGTGCTGTACGAGGAGAACCTCCTGACGCCGCCGGCTTGCGTGCAGCAGCCCCTGGTCTCCAAGCCACTCACGGGACCGGGCCTGTGCTTCAACCTGGCCCGCCTTGTGACGAGCTACACACGAAAGTTCGAGGCGTCGGATTCGTGCAAGGCCCTCGGTTACTTCTACTTCTTGCGCAAACTCAAGGGCCTCCACGGTGAGAACCTCTTCGCGGCATGCGTCAGCGAGCTGGTGCTCGAGACCAAGGAGTTCGAGGCCCTGCTTGGTAAGATAGAGCCGGATGGCTGCCGCCGGCGAGGCGAGGTCGACAAGTTCAACTTTGACACCGAGCGTGTCATTGAAGCCGTGGCAGCAGACTGTGAAAGCAGAGGCTTGTACGAGGAAGCGGTGCGTCTGTACGACTTGTGCGGAAAGCATGAAGATGCCATCAGGCTTCTCTGTCGACTGCTTGCGCAACACGTGCCCAGCGCATCAGGTCCCGCTTGGGAGCGGCTGCGGGACCTGGCCATCGAGCTTGCCACCCGATACCAAAACCACACCAGCCACGCATCGGCGGAAGCTCTGTCGTCCCTGTGCCTGCTGCTAGATTTGGGGACATTCTTCAACCTTACACATCAGCACAAGACTGCGCTTGCCTTGGACACGATGCGCCAGCTTCGGTTGGTCCCATTCAATCCTTCCCACGTGGAGGAGAGCGTTGCGGCATTTTCGCGAAGATCTGAAGACATTCGTCGGATTCTGGCCGACATACTTTTGGCGGTGATGAACCTGCTGTACGGGCAGTACAAGGAAATAAAGGGGCCAGATGAGGTCCAGAAACGGGAGCTGCGTTCACAGGCGAGGGCCATCATCATGTTCGCTGGCAGTATCCCGTACAGAATGCCCGGGGACACCACTGCCAGGCTTGTCCAGATGGAAGTACTGATGTGCTGAGGTGTCGCTTCTCTCTAGCAGTTACCTTTATTTTAATTGGATGTGAATCAGCATTTGGTGGCCGTAATAAACGTGCTCATTTCTAGTATGCTAAAAGTGTGACCAACAGACCGTGTGCATGTTTGCAGATGGAAGCGAGTGGTCTTGCCAAGCTGAATGTATAGACCAAAGTTGTACATGATATAAAGGAAGTGCTTCTTTTTAAAACTTTCACTCAGTTTATTTGGCACATCATGTCACATAGTGACATGTCCATGTTTCATGTGACTTGTTTTAGTCCATGAGCCCTGAAAGTTCTAAACCATTAATTAAGCATTCTCCGGTTATTTAGCTTCGTGTAGTGTACTTGTTCAGAACCTCCAACATACACAACTACTCTCGCTTGTGCATGCACTGGCCAGCATGTTCATGACACATTCATATTACTTCTGTGCTGCCTGTAATCGGGCTATATGTTTATCAATGAAGCGGGCATTTCAACAGATACAGGATAGAGTGATTGGTTATTTGCACAGCCGGCATGTCTGCAGAAATGGAAAAGAAAAAGAAGAAGCAGATGCATGAATTGGCTCCGCAGTTCTTTGCTTTGAACACTGTTTTTAGTGCCTGACTTCTGAAAGCCTCGTAAGACATATTGAAATAGCATTCCTAGAAAATTTGTATCGCCAACTGCGGCACCACAGCAGGTGTGGCCTTCTGCTGCCAAGCTTGAGCATGCGAGATGATTCCTCACCACGGCGGCTTCATTCCTATGGGGTGGAATGCTTAGTATAAACCTTTGTATATACTTGGGTTTAGGTGCACGTTAAAGAACCCTAGGTGGTCTTAATGCGGGACTTCTCATTATGGTATGTCCCCCAAGCCTATATGCTGACCGGGGACATTTAAACCCCACAGTATAATTTTTTTAGTTTATATTTGCATCGGTAGAGTTTGTAATAATTGCATGCTTATAGGCCCAAAATATGCATATCACTTGGTAGGAAAGGCCATCGCTTTGAAATTATTTTGCAAGCATGTCAAAATGTGTGTACCTTAAAAAATGTACAAATGCTGCTCGTGTGCAAGGACTTTATTGATTGTTGCTTTTTAGGGGCCTGATTTAGCCTGGGAAAGGAACTCTGCATCTTGGCAGTGCCTTTCTACGATTGATAATGATCAAGGGCTGGAGACAAAAGGATAATCCTTACTGACCAAACTTCGTAGCAGCGGTAGACAACTTGCGCAATAAATTGCCATTACGGTTAACGAAATTTCACAAATTATTGACTGGAGAGGCATGTCATGTGATTGCAGAACTAAAATTGGCCACTGCTCTAAGCATGACCATTTGCTAGCAGTGTTGTGCCTTGCACCAATTTAAGGAAATTTGTACTCGAAACTTGCAACGATATTCATTGGTAGACGATGCTAAAATGGTTCAAATGGCTGTACAAATATCTGAAATATTGAATATGAATTGAATATTGAATGCAGTACTATTCAATTTGATTCTGCTGTGTAGAGCTGTGCTTATTGCAAAGGAGAGCCATCCTTTAGCAAATGCAAGGAGCAGGCAACTTTAATACAGTAATTTTCACTCGTTGAATAAAGATGACTCGCCTTTAGATATACTAGGAATTTGTAGCTGCTGTAGACACAAGGCATTCTTTTTTACAGCTAGTTTCATAATGTTTGTACATTTACAAAAAAATGTGCAGTATGATAGTATTACACATAGCTTTCTTATTAAGAGTACAACACTCGTTATGATGTCTATTACTTTGTGTCATGACTATAATTTTTGTCATGCATTAGGTGCAATCACATTTAGGTTGTTTCTCACCTGCAAGTTCCCCACAGGACATATATCACTGGACATACATTTGTGTATAGCATTACATGTATCGTATAAGTATGCCTATAATTTATCAAATGGACTTGGCATGACTGTGATAACTGTGATATTTTACTTCACTTAGAGATTCAAAAATACTCAGTACAATATTCGAAGGGCGTTTGTCTAGAATATTCAGATTTGATTAAGAAATTTTGCCATTCAGGTAACCCTACTTTAGTTATGATCGTATTTGCAATCGTGCGAATTGTATAGTCCGCAACTGCTCGAAACCCACGGCCAGCAAAAACTGTCATTTTGCCACCTGTATTTAATAATTAGGCATGTCACCACTGAAACGCCTGGTATATGCACCTTTATAAACAAAGGGGTGTGGCATACTGGAGGCAAAAAGAGCAGGCAACTTTGACACCACGTTCAGTTGGTCAATCTCTGCAGAGTAACTCTTCAGGACTTGCCCGCAAGCATTGATCTTGCTTTCGCTGGAAAATTTGTATCAGTTGAACTTGCTGAAAGTTCCTTTCTGCCTGCCCTGAAATGGGATAGCAGCATTGTCGCATCATTGTCTCATCATGCTATGTAGTTTGTCCATAAAAATTTAGTTGCTTACATGTTATACATGCATACTTGTTGACACAACTAGCTACCACTATTCATCACCATGACGAGCCATCGTGCTTGTTAAACTCAGATTTGGTCGTTGTCATCATGATAGTATGAAATCATCGTTAACACTAATATTTAGCCATTGTTGTCATGACGGTAATACTTACATTCGGGCCATGAGGTCAGTATCCCCCGGTAGAAAGCTTTAGCCTTTGTACTGGAACACTAGAGACACAGTGTGGCACCACCTTTGACGCTGAGGTCAACTAGAGCACCCACAACTGTAACTGCATGAACGTGCTCTGCCTATTAGCTGGTGCAGAAGTCGTTGTAAGCCCTGCAGGCTTATGTGTATCACAACATGACGCTACTAGTGCTGCTTCTGCTACTGTGAAGATGTACAGTGCTCCAGCAACCCATAGACTGTAATATGTTTACAGACGTACTAGAATTTTAATGTTAGCGACTAGGGTAGTGTAAATATTCAGTGTGAATGTTGAAAACTTTCAAATAACGAATTGAATGCATGTTGTCCCATTCAATTTTGTCTTCGAATGAAATAATCATTATTTGTTAATATGCACATATTTTGAACAGTCTTCGAATACTTCGACTTGTCTACGCTACGTGAATAAGCACATAACTCGAGCAGAAGTGCGATGAATTTCATCCTGGTGGCCATACTAGATGTAAAATACAGCAAGTTACGTTGCGGATCATGCTACGTCGTTCAGAGTACCCTTGCCACCTCTCCGGCTAAACCATCATTCACGCACACCAAGGAGTCCTGAGCATGCGAATAAATTGCTTATTCGTTACTAATGCTTCACTTGTGCTTTTCATAAACACTTCTAACATGGACAGAAACTTGTCAACATTACGATTATATTGGGATGTGAACATCCTATATTTAATTATGAAAAATTGCTGCTTTTTTGAAGAGTATACCATTTGATTCTGGCACTATTCAATTTTTATTTGATTCGGTTTCGAAAATAGCTATTCGCACATTCCTATTAGCCACGAGAGTGATAAAGATCCACTTCTTCAGATGGTTGTCTCCAACTAGTTGCTTCTACTTTCGGAATCGTCTAGAAATGACCAGCAACTTGAGTAGTTGTGCACAAACACATGAAATGAGGGAGAAGGACTCCTGGAAGTGGAGCACCTACTCCGTTCTCTCCGAACATGCTGAAAACTGTTGTATCTGCAAATACACTGTGCTAATATTGTTGGCTTGCTCTTACAAGCTCAACATTTGGTTATGTTGTGCTGGTTTTCTAACTGCTTGCAGCATCTTGGACAGTCACATTCTATGTGCAACTCTTTAAGTACTGAGGACACAATGTAACATTTTAATTGAAACCTAAATGCATGGACGTCTGGTCAATTGAGTTTGGTGTTTACTCGATGGGCTGCATTAAAACAGTGCAGGGGAATGCTGCTATGTGTGGATAGGAGACTTCGAAAGCATGCCTTTCTTGCAAAATTTCAGAATACTGGAAAAAATGGTAAAGTGGGTTAACAAGCACACCTTTTTTTTCTTGATGCCTGATGTGCTGTCTTGCTACCATCGGCAGTGAAGCTAGTCTTGAAATGCAAAGCGTCACCAAAGACTCGAAAGGACGAAGCGCGCTTCGCCAAAAATGAAGTCTGAAAAACTAGCCCATTTCATTATCTTTGACCACAGAGAACTACCGCCATGACATCTTTGACTTACTGTTCGTTAAATGAAGGTTATGGTACCCTTGTTTGATTTTTTTATGGATACTTCCCCTTAACCTCCAAAGAGTTGATGACAGTTAAGGGACATCATTGCTTTTCAAGTCGGTTCTTATTTCCAGTTGGCAAGTTAAGAAACAGAAGAAAAAAAAATATTTTTTGTTTATATACCACGACTAGGTACGGAGGTACTGAAAGCTGCATTTCAAAAATAACTGTCTCCTCATACTTTGTGGGAATCCATGCCAAGACGGTCAGCATGTGGAAAACGTCTGGTGGCTGCAAACAGGTTTGTGGAGAGGTGGGGGAGAACTTCCCTCATACAGCACGTGCACGGGAATGTCAAGCATTATTGGCATCACCAGGTAAGTCATGTGAGTTCCTGTTGAAATTGTCCGAACCTCTTTGGTCTCCAGCAAGTGGCAAGCGCAGAAGTCTGTGCGACCACTCCAGTCATCCCGCACATGGTCAGCATGCCACGTTTCTGCCGTGGCAGATGTTGCAGCCACCCATACACGCACTGGCAAGTCGGGAACCCCTCTTTACCTAGTGTATTTTCTTCAAGGAGTGCCTTAGCAATGTAAACTATACAGCTAACTGGCCTGCTTGAAGTGTTAGTTGCAAGCATAATAAATGTTTCAGAGTTCACATGTGGTTACCATCCATTGTTTCATCGAGCTTGAACCGAACCGCGGTAGTCGAACATTCGTGCACCACTGCCATGCATGGTATGTCTAGACTTAGCGCCGTTGGCAACCCCCCTTATCCCTACAACTTAGGGCAAGAACTGCTTTTCTTTGCCTAAACATGGAGATTAAGATGCAACATTGTGTGGTGGGAATTGCCACCTCAGTGCTGCATTCTGGATTTCCACATTAGCTAGCAATATTAAATATTACGAAAATTAATTAGACATCGTAATAGAAAGCTACAGTTTAGTTTGACTGCACAAAGCTGTATTTGGAGCCATCAATTTCATTTGCCACTCTTATTTCCTTGTCTACTACCACCCTGAATGATTGAGCTTTGGTGATAAAGTTGATGAGCCAGCGGCATTCACACTGACAACACATGGTAGAAAGAAATCAAATGAATTGCTGCATACAATACAGTCCCTGGAATTCCTGAACTTCACCTAAACCATTGCAGTTTTGCATGCCGCCTCTGTTGGAATGCAGCCCCCCGTGGCTGGAGAGTGAACCTGCAATGTAGTCCTCAGCATCGGAAGAAAACTGCTACAGCCCATGACTAGACAGACATTGTAAAGGCACGAAAAACATCACATTGTTCAACAGCTACACACGAGGACCAGATATTAATGCTAATGGCTGCATGCCGTTGAACTCCTTGTGCTTCCTGCAGGGATACAGTGGTCTAGTCTAGATTCCGAAAAATGGCAAGTGCACAAGTTCTTCATGGGAACTGCCTAGTTTGGCAAAGCTATAGCACAATGCCATTCTGCCACATCCGATATGTGGAACATGGAGAAAGACACAGATCTCGCGCATTGGAGAAGACGAGGTCCCTGACTAATCATTTCTCAGTTTGCCTATAATTAAAGTGTCCTACCCTGTTTTCCCAGTTCCTGCTGTTTGTGCATCGCAACACTGGTGGAGGTGCTGGGTAAATGTTTGGGACGCCTGTCAACAGCCATATCATATCACACCATATCATATCGTCATTTCTCCCAAATGTACGGATACGTCATCAGCGACTCGCACTCGGCCATCAGAAACTACGCGCGAGGAAGCTTGAATATTGCCCGAGGACCGTTAACATACTCCACGCGGGAAGGCCCATGCAGATCATTATCGTCAGATGAATTCGAAGAGAGATACATCATTTTGTTTCCAACCCACACCTCCTGTGAATCCACCGCTCCCAACCTCAACGAGGAAGCCCACTGCCTCGCGCAAGGTTCCCTCGAAGTTCCCTTGAAGAAGCTTCCCTCGAAGGAACGGGAGGGGAGGCCTGGAAAGAGAGGGACATAATATGTCCAGATTCTGGGACGTCGCCTGCTTCTACCAAAAGTCGAGGTGCAGATTCCCACCTCCTAGCTCCAAATTAGACAGATCTCGGGCGGTTGACTGACGGCGACCTCAAACCAGAACCTTCCCCAATCCAGTGCATCTACATTGCATCTACCCATAAATGTACCCAAATGACTTGCGTAAACTTTGTAGCACAGCTAGAACACGCCACCATAGTACACATTCTATGGGAATGCGCACATGTACAGAATAAAAATGAAGTCTTTTCATAACAGCTTGGGGCGCGGTGGAAAGCCGCGCTGATCTGCAAGACGGCCATCCAGCGAGCTCGAGAGGCGGCTGGGGGACAGGGTCTCTCTACGACGTCTCTGGCGCGGCTTAGGTCCAGGCCTCAATCCGCTGGTCTCTTCAATATTGTTGTTTCACTCACTCACTTACTCACTGTCAACAGCCCCACATCCAGCCCAGGACGATTTCCGCGTATCGAAACACTCGTTCACCGCGCCAGCCGGCGCCTGCTAGGCCTAAGCCCCGAATTTGGTCCCATATCGGGAAGTTTGCCTGTTACCACGAGTGTCCAAGACATGGCAGACTCAGGCCATGCACAGGTGACTCCTCAATCTCCCGTGACCTTCCACGGCAACGCCTACTAGGATGCAGAAGACTGGCTCGAGGAGTACGAGCGCGTAGCCAAGTATAACAAGTGGCACGCTGGACAGTAATTATTCCACATGTCCCAGGTGAAAATATTCAACTGGAATCCAACTGGTATTGACTGGGACCAACTGGTTCCAGTAGGAAACCAACTAGTCCCAGTTACAAGCCAACCGGTGCCAGTTATATAGAAACCAACTGGGATGCAACTGGTTTCTGTTGGGATCAGAAGCGGAGAGTTTTCATTTTTCCTGAGGTATTTCTCGCTTGAAGACGGAGCCCGCACGTGGTTCGTAAATCGCGAGGGAAACAAGTGACCAAGCTGGGATGAGTTCCGCCACCAATTCGTTGATACGTTCGGGAGTACCTAAAGGCGAGACCACGCGCACAGCGCCTTCTCGAATCACTGATTCAAAAACCGAACGAAACTCACCATGTGTGCCGAGGATATGGCTCGGCTTTTTCCTCGTGCAGAACTAGCTGATGTGTCCGAGGCAAAAAAAAAACAAAAAAAAACATCAGCCACTTCATGCGGGTCGTAAAGGAGCAGCAGGTTGGCACACGTCGAAGTGCCGAAAATCCCCCATTACCGTCGAACGAGCCGGCGATAGAGCAGGACGATTTGACGACAGAGGAAATTGTTAGCGCCAATGTTACTGTTTCAATTAAAGGCCAGGACGAGACGGCGCTATTGGAGACTGGCGCGGACTTTTCAATAACAGGTGAAAAACTTGCGGACATCGCAAAGTGAAAATGGAGTGGATGGGGCCGCACATAAGAGGTGTTGGAGGCCAACTACTGTTGCCGACTAGCGTCAGTAGCTGGTGTACTGGTGCGTGTACTGGTGTCTGTGCTGGTGTACTGCAAGTATCAACATAAAAGATTGATCATTCGTCGGAAATTTTGTTATTCTTCCCAACTGTTCCGAAGATGTCATCTTAGGTATGGACTTACCTATGCGAGTACGGTGCCGTTATCGGCATACCAGAAGGTAGACAAACCGTTTTCTGTGGACCAAAGTACAGGGCTACAATGCAAGTCCTTGCGCATCGTAGATGACGTGACCGTACCACCGTTATGTCGCCGTCTTGTGTCCGTCAGGTGCGACACAAAGTGCAATGGAGGTGGTCTTGCCGAGCAAATAATTACACTTTCGCTCACTCAAGGTGCTATCATACCCAGAAGTCTCGTCAAAGTAATGCATGGGCAAGCGAAAGTGCTGCTGACAAACCTCAACAACGAATGATGACACATTGTAAAAAGCGCAGAAGGTGCTTACCTCGATGAGATTGTGGAATTCCATGAATGCCTTGCATTACAACAGGGAGAGCAAGGCACTTCGGCACTGCTACCTGTCCTTGACATGAGAGCAAGCTTATCACCATCGGAAAGGCAGTGCCCTGTGGACCTGCTGCACCAGTTTCACGATTGCTTCTCGTCAACATCCAGAGTTGGTCAGATGCCACTGACAAAGCACCGGATTATCACGGAGGGGACAGTGAAATCAATCCAACAAAACCTGTACCCAGTGGCAGAGCTAGGTCGTCTGGCACCCGGGGCCCATATGGGTCTTCTGTAACCTCCTCCTACACCTACTCGATAACCTACTCATTACTACGCCACTGCCTGTACCGTGTAGCACCAAAATAATGCAAAGCGATCCAAGAGCAAGTGAAGAAAGTGCTTGACGATGACGTCGAACCATCAAAAAGCCTGTGGGCATCGCTGGTAGTGATGGTCAAAAGGAAAGATGGCAGTCTACGTTTTTGTGTTGACAGCCGTAAGCTGAACCGGGTAACGAATAACGACATACCCATTACCGTGCATCAACAATTCTCTTGACTGGCTGAGTAAGGCATGCCTTCTACTTCTCGTCTATGAACTTAAAAATCAATGGCAAATAAATGTTGACGAGAGAGACAGAGAAAAGACAGCTTTCTTAACAACTGATGGGCTTTACGAATTCAAGGTCCTGCCTTTCAGTTTATGCTCAGCTCCAGCAACTTTTCAGCGACTCATGGTTGCCCGAAGTGGCAGACATGTGTAATATGCCTCGACAACATCATCTATTTTTTGGAAACATTTGAGGAACAACTTAGACAGCTGCTGGCGATTTTACAAATGATACGGTCCACCGGCCTAACAGTGAAAGTAGAAAAGTGTCACTTTTGTTTCGAGGAACTCCAGTTCTTAAGGTCAAGTTGCGAGTCATCAAGGTGCCCACCCTGACCCCAACAAGATCACGGCCGTCACAAAGTTTCCAGTACCAATGGACAAGGCAGTGAGGAGTTCCCTAGGTCTCTGCGCATATTGCTGAAGAGTTATTGCCAATTTTTCATATATAGCTTCTCCGGTAACGCGCCTTACAAGATGTTGCCTTCGTATGGGGCAAAGAACAAGAAGCAGCGTTTAATGATCTTCGGTGGCTTACTTTGATGAGGATGCTCATAACATAATTCACACAGACGCTAGCAATGCAGATCTTGGTGCTATGCTTGAGCCGTGGCAAGACTCAGCTGAGAGAGCAATTACATACGCAAGCAGGACGCTCTCACGGGCCAAGTCTAATTACTCAACTACAGAAGAGGAGTGTCTTGGTATGGGCAGTTATGAAGTTTTGCCCATATCTCTATGGCTGTTCCTTCAGTGTCATCAGTGATCCTCACTCACTTTGCCGCCTCATGATCCGTCTGGTTGACTAGCACGTTGGAGCCTGAGGCTTCAAGAATTTGATATGATAGTGGTGTACAAGTCCGGACGGCAACATAATGATGCTGACTGCCTTTCAAGGTCACTGAGTGAGTAGGAAGTCACAGATGTTGACGAAGACGTGGCTTTTATAGGAGTTTTAGACACGGCCGCCATTGCTCGTCAGCAGCGGGATGATAGTAAGCTTCCACTAATTACCTTTTAAAAAGGCTGGATTACAAGCGTGCCCAAAACATTTGCAAGCTTGCCATTATTCTGCTTCTGTAATGATGTTCTCTACAACAAGAACTTCTCTTCAAGCAGAAGCAGCCACCTGCTTGTCGTCCGAACGTCTATCCGTCATGAGGTCTTGCAAACCTGCCATGATGAACGAACATCTGGCCGCCTCGTCTACATGCGAGCACTGGCCCGAGTTGGAGAAATATTGCTGGCCAAGGATTGCTGCCTTGGTGAAATATTACGCGCGCACATGCCTCGATTGTCAATGACGCAAGCCATTACATATGAAACCAGCATGGCTACTACAACCAGTCCAAGCGCCCATGATGCCATTTACCCAAATTGGTATGGACCTTCTCGGACCATTCCCGGCTTCGAGTACTGAAATAAGTGGATAATAGTTTCCACCGATTAACCTGACATGCTATGCAGAAACCAAGGCCCTTCCAAACAGCACCACAGTCGAAGCAGGGCGATTCTTTATTGAAAATGTGGTTCTGAGGCACGGTACGCCAACGGTGATAATAACAGACGGAGGGACTGCCTTTGTGGCTACACTCCTAAAGACAGTGCTTAGCCACAGTGGCACAGCTCATCGAAAAACCACAGCCTATCATCATCAAACAAATAGCCCAACAGAGTGGTTGAAGAAGACTATTGTGGACATGATGAGTATGTAAGTAGACGTCGAACACAAGAATTGGGATGACACTCTACCGTACATCACATTCACTTAGAGCATTGCACAATAGGAAACAACGCGAAAACACCATTTAGCCTTCTTCTTGGCCCTGAAGTGACGATGTTCGATGCAATGTTACCACAGGATTGCAGTGATAGAGGCATGGACGCTGAAGCTTTCGCTCAATGGGCTGAAGAACAATACTACTTGCTCGTGTCAGAACCACCAAACAACAGGACTACAACGCTCAACATTAAGATATCTGGTACCGATACACCACCTATCAGCCAGGTGAGAAAGTGTGGGTTTAGTCCCATCCGTCGGCGAGGGCTTTCAGAAAAGCTACTTGGGAGGTACTTTGGTCTGTACAAGATTGTACGATGCCTCAGCGATGAGAACTATGAGGTTATTCCTACAGGGTGAGGCAGCATCCACCAGAAGTCGGGCACATTGTGACTGAAGCCCTATTGTTTGCAATGGAGTGCAGTGTCCACATGTTGTCCGACACATCTCCCTGTCGTTCAGTGAGCATTGGGACGATGCTCTCTCTGGAGGGAGGCAAATGCCATGTTCAATATGGCGAACATAGAGAAAGACGAAGATCTCGCGCATTGGAGAAGATGAGGTCCCTGCGTAATCATTTTTCAATTTGCCCAATTAAAGTGTCCTACCGTTTTCCCAGTTTCTGCTGTTTATGCATCGCGACAACACATATTCTCCTATATCGTTGCAGACAGCGACAGCCTGAACCAGTAGCCGGCGCTGACCCAGAGAGATTTTGACGACAGTCACACGTGTATCACAAGTTCAAGTTAGGCGAGCTCTGCCACGGGCATTCGGCTGCCTTGGCAAGCAAGGAAAAAGAAATCCGAGGACACCTAAGCACCTTAGGAGTAGTGAATGCAAAAGCATTAAAGTCCAACTGAACG
Organism: Dermacentor variabilis; assembly: GCF_050947875.1. NCBI lineage: Eukaryota > Metazoa > Arthropoda > Arachnida > Ixodida > Ixodidae > Dermacentor > Dermacentor variabilis. The sequence continues at coordinate 140,995,307 of NC_134574.1, read as the reverse complement.
CCACTGAGTGGTCCTTCAAGTTATGAACTCCTCGCGGGCAAACAAGCGTGTTGAGGTGCTTGGCAAACCCCTCCTAGACAGATGCTACCTTGTCCGATTGCCACAAATTCTAATGGGTACACGGCCGAGTAGCCATGGTGATTTTGACGGGAGTGCTTTTTGTCATGCCAGGCTTGGCAATGGAACTTTCGGTCCAAGTAGCATGATGTCGTCAAGCAGAGTGCACAGGCCTGCAATCTAGGAGATGCTGGTTTAGCCAAGTGGGTAAAACACTACTTCCGAGCATGGGGTTGTAGGTTTAAAACTCGGTACCGCCAACGATTTTGCGTTTTCACCGAGTAGAAAAGTTTCACAGCGCAGGCCTGTCGCAACACTCGGAAATCTTGTGTGCTTGCTCTGACATCAGAGCTAGCCAATGCAGTTAGTTTTTTTACACTCCGATCTGCCGTGTGCCAAGGGGTTAGTTGTGGTAACCACCACTGGTTGCATTCATCTTGTTTTCGTGCCAAAACACACTACGATTGACACTGGCCCTAAAAGTGCTCTGGAGCCTCAATCATTGCCCTTGTTACAGTATCACTCTGGATAGCAGTCTTGTACTTTTCGAATTTATTATTTATACAATAATTTAAAGTGATTACCTAGGCGAAGTTAGAACGCAGGCGAGAGCTTGCGAGGACACAGAACGCATGGATAACACAGGCTTCTGAGAGAGAGTGACATGGCGTTGTGGAGATGCCCTCTCCCCTTATGCAACACCTGGGTTACCAGTGCAGCAGCAAGTGTAGCTTTGTGTAGCTTTTCGCCCGCTCTTCTCCATCGAGGCATGCACATGACTTGGCATCGCAGCCAATGGGAATTTAGTTGCTGTTTTGCTGCTACAGATGCCTGCTTATTTCATTCAACAGGCAATTTGACGCTTTTCTATCAATAAACAACCAGCAAGACACATTTTTGCTCGATAACCATAGTTCTTTTATACATAATGGATGTAGTTACATGACATGAGAGCAATGACAAACAAAAATACACAATCATAATCTGGCGTTTGTCATGTAGTACACATTGCTCCATGAGGATGCTTCACTAAGTTGCACAGCCTTTGACACTAACGATGCTGCCTGTGGCCCTGTACAGACATCACAACTCGCGTAGCAGCAGTGGATTGAGAGGACCAGCCATGACACACCATGTCCTCGCTTCTCGTCGCTTTTCCAAACGACGACAAGAGCTGCAAAGGTGAATCGTGCGCGAGACAACCACAGCTTCAGAGCCTCGGAAGTTGGCCTGACACACACACACACAAACAGGTTAAAATCTTCAGTTTTCTTTTTTTCTCTTAGCAGAACTTTGGTTTCGTCATTTCCAGAACAGACCCGTGAACCATTCCGGAAAAGAGTTTATCACAGTCTTGTTAAAAAAAAAAAATGCGAGCAACGCACTTCAGCTTTCCAGAAACTGTCTATACACTCAGTTCAGAGACATCTCCCGAGGCACCCGCATCAACTCTCGTACAGCGTGCGTGTCAACCCGAGGCTCAGATGATGTGCATGCTTTAAAAACACACCGCCCTACAACATGTGGAGGAGAAAAACAAAAAACATGGTGGTTATGGACGATGACGGTGATAAGTGGCGAACAATAAATAACAAGGCGATGTCATCGCAACAACCTAGGAACATGGTAATATATATATATAGAGAGAGTTCTAGCTGGTACATAAGTGTTTCAGTTAACATTTTAGCAGAATACCAGGATGTATCTGCTAACAGCAGCACTAATATGCAACATCTTGCGGCATCATTTTCAATCAAATGGCATGGGCCTTTCATCAAATCCCGCAGCTGCGTAGACTTCGGACAAGGCCAAGCAAGTTGGTAAACAAAGAACCAAGAAAAAAAAAAAAAACTAGTGAAAAAAAAAATCATATATGCAAGAAAAAAAAAGTAGACAACAATTGCTGTACTAACAGATGGAGTTTTTGGAGATTGTTGAAGCACGTAGCACAATGTGATCATGGAGTTGCCTCTATGCTCGCAGATGTGCATGGTGGTACCCTTGGGCAAGTTCACGTCAACAACTTTCATTCAGTTTTTAGTCCAGCAATTGTGCCATGTACGTCTCGCCTCATGTAGGCTTTCTTTTACAACAACTTTTTGCCTTTGTGAAGGATTTTGCAGCAATGGGAATTTTCCCAGCATCAAGCCACTGTCGTGCCAATAAGTGTCACACAATCAGACATTCGTACCAAATAAGTGTTGCACAATAAAATGCCACAGGACAACCCTGGTTCACAAAAAGCTGTCACGAGATATTACACCCAGTGCTGCTACTTGTTTCTCAGCCCAGGCATGCCATTAAAGTGCTAACATTAATACACGCACATACCAGCTAGAGCCCATTCTTTTCCACAGCAAGCCCAGCCTCAGGTACAGGTTGCCAAGACTCGTCATGGTTAGCACAAACAGTGCAGTGAAAGGCTATCATAAAGGCTACAGCATACAAACTGTTCAGTGGCACATAATGACAAGAGATTGCCTCCATGCCTTTTGTTGCATCTACTGCAGTGCTGTATGTGAGATCAAGAAGGGAAGCGTATGAAGAATGCCTTTAGAGATGCGAATGATTAAGCTGGATTTAAATGACGGGAAAGATTTAGATTTACGAAATGACGGGCATCACGACATGTACAGCTTCTGTCAAAAGAAACGAAGTCACTGGACACATGACATCTGTTGGCTTCTTGGTGTTCAGCTGGCCTCGAGTGGCATCCCCACTATGCGGAAGTGCCATAGAGGGAGGCAGACTCCAGTCCTTACTGTCTAGGGCTTTCCAGGGCGAGAAGTTCCATGGGCAATGACCGCCGAAGGCTTCATGCCACTGTAAAGCCATGCCTCCTTTCGTCGGCGGCACAGCCCTACGCAAGCTTGATACACTTCGAAACTATGTATGGCAACTGGAGCTGTTAGTGCGGATTGAACACTTGTGCAGTCTTTCTGTGCTCAGGCATTTGTTCTGGTAATGCACTGCATGCTACTGCATTTACAAAGGCATACTGCCCATGTGTAAAGAATTAAGGCATGTCAAGATGTGATGCAGATGAATAACCATGTCATAACACGGTGCACGGGTAGACCTTGTCCCGTCATCTGAATCCAGTTTTTACAATTATGCTTCAGTGATGCAGGCATGAAAGGAAAGATGATGGTCTAGAGAAGGGGGCACAGAGTGGCAGATGAAAGCGGAGGGTGATGAAAACAAGAATTTAGTTTTGAACAGCTAGTGTCGTTAGCAAACAAATCACATCAAAAGAGAATGAATGGAACAAGAAACTGTTCAATATTTAAGCGCGCGCAACAGCATAGGCCTGTAACAAAGCTCCAGATGAGAAGCAGTCAACAGTAACAAAAAGGAGATGCGTCGAGAAGACACAGGCAGCTTCGCCAAAGGCGACGAGAGAAATTGAATAAATACTGGCCAATGCAACCTTGCCATCAGCCTCAATAAGGGCTCTTCGGTCCTGTCGGATGCAATGCTTAGTACTCGCCATCAAGGCATCTGCCTCCTTTTCTGTTTGGACCCTAGCATTCGCAAAATCAAAGGAAGATCCGGCACAGCCATTGCTTTTTCTGCATAAAACCTCTGCGCCATCAGCAATCACACAGGAATGTATGCTACATTTACCAATGTCAAACAGACAACTGCCATTGCTCGCAGGCAATGCTAAAAGCACATTCCCCACACTGAAACGCCGACGGCTCAAGAAAGAACTGAAAGCCAACCATTACAGCATGCCCGACCCCACGTGCGCAAGAACAACCCTCGAACCACACCAGCAGTTCTGCATCCGACAAGACCGAAGAGCCACACATCCTAACACAGTCCATGTGAGCATGGACGCAGCAGAGTAGAGCTGTCGATGCCAGCCCCGCACACGCCCTCAGCGGGTCTCGTCCATGGTGTTGGCAACCCTGTCGGGCTCGAGCGAACCGCAGATGGCGATGCCCTCTCCCGCCAGTTTGTCATCGGTCTGGGCACACTAGGAGCGCTGCTCGGGCAGGGGAGCCAGCTTCTCGTACATGAGAAACACAATGCAGATGTTTGGGGTCACGTGGAGGAAGTAGGCCGTGACGCCCTTGTAGAAACCTCGCAGGCCCTCGTACCTGTGAGCACATCAAACATGAGCGGGGGTCAGTGCGATCGCGAAATATGGAAAGTAGCAGTGGAAATAACGCATTTTCACATGCATGACCCACACCAAAATTAAAGAACCCTGTAGCACACACTTTGTGTGTTTGTATGTACGTGTGTGAGAAGTTGAAGGATGGGGGTCGGGGGAGGTGGACGCACGTTATAAGTAGAACCACATTATAATGAAGATATCAGACTTGAAAATGTTTTCACTATATATCAGTATTCGTTCTACTGATATATCTGTTACACAGGAATATCAGCGAGGTACATTTGATTTACTGTGCTACATCCAACAACTCATATCTGCATTCATTATAACCAAGGTTAAACTTCGTGCATTTTTCTGTCGAAAGCAGCTCCGCCGCTAGGTGCCAATGCATAACAACAAAGCCTAGCCTCGAGGCAAGATACGTAATGCAGCGAAGCCGCACAGCGATTCGACACTAAACACAAGGGTTGACTGGTCATTCCAAAGCAAACTGCTTCCAGAAATTTGCTGTGTGCCGACCATTGGTCCAAGTTGCTTTTAGAAAGGTTTGAACACCATTGCATACTGGCTGGTGCAATGGGTGCAAGGTGGTTGGTCGGCTGGTGTGACTGCCTTAGGCAGCTTAACACACACAAACAAAGGAAAGTCAGGAATGTCGTGCCGATATGTCTTTAACACGGTTATTAAAAAGAAAAACAGCGCAAAAGGCAAGGACAAAAACTTAGTAAACGACGCCACGAGCGCTGATTTCTATTGGTTTATTCCAAAAGCAACAGGAATACGGTAAGTAAATAGAAAACTGCAACAACACCAAAGAAAAGCATATCTATAAATCAGTGAGAACAATTAACAAGTAGATTCAACAAGAAGTGGTATTGGGTGCAAACAAGCAACAAGAGCAAAGCTGACTAGCCAGCTCAAAAACCGAAGCACTTCTGGAGGTATGGCAATTCCCCCGGCAATTTGGTGATCAACGCTTGGTTGACACATTACCCTCAACAGACATGAAAAGTGCTCTCATGATGTCTCTCGTTAACTGAAACACATATCGATATTTGATTTGAGCCTTAGAGAACATGGGGATACAATGACACAGGCAGCAATCAACGACCAAACAATACAAGTCATACGGACCACTGCACTTCCCTGTCAACCCTATCGACCATGTGCCATTTCTTCAGTGCTTGTGTCATTTCCCAGGTCTTTGTCTGCGTCTTTCATGCTGTTCTTTCATATAACACATTCTTGCCAACTAGCTCAGCTCAGTTTTGATGCTTTAGCATAGCACAGATTTGTAGGGCTGGGAAATTGGTCCATTAACCTCCTGATTAATCAATTAGAGCTTTAATGGCGAGTAATCCGTTAGGTTCACATAACCAAAATCAGGAGAGTGCTAGCAGTGGCGCAGCCATTTCCCTTGCTTGTTATGTCGCTTGATGCCCATAACTGACGACCACTTGGACCTCGTGAAGAGGTCGCAAACGAAGAGCTTTCTTCTACTGGACATAATTGTGCTTGTAAAAATGGTGATGCACACCCCAGGAACATCAACGTCACGCAAGCAAGTCTATATGGCTGGTATGATTTAAGGGGAGATGCTCCTTGACAAAAAATTTTATACTAGAGATTTGAAAATCCACCCACTTATTGAGCATCACAATCAGCTTCAAATGTGTCATTTTCTTTGTAGCCGCTATAATTCTTGAGTTGTGTCCTACACAATGGCAAAATAGAGCGATTTTATGGGCACTTTATTGTGTTATAAATTTTTGCAAAAAGCCTTGCGCTGTAGCTAATTTAGTCCTTTGTAGACCACTAAATGCCAATATCTATTCAAACAGCGTATACAATTAGTGCAACTATGAAAGAAAAAGTTAGGACATTTCAACTACTGTTTTCACAATCACATGAATATACCGTATTTACCCGCGTATAACCCGCACCCCTAACTTTGAACTCGGCGGAAAAAAAAAAAAAAAAGCTCGCGTATAACCCACACGTTTACCTGAAAAAAAAAAAAAAAAATGAGCGCTAGAAAGATGCAACTCACACTCAGTGATCATTTCGTTTTCAGAACATTTATTCAAACGACCGCCACCACGTCACTGGTTATCCGATTCTTAATCGTCGCCGCTCTCACTACTGCCATCCGAGGCTTCATCGCCACTCTCAAAGACGTAGTCGTCCTCGGAACCATCCAGACTATTACTGATCGCACATTTTTTAAAGCTTTTGCGCACCAAATCGGCCGGTATCGCTTTCCACGCATCCACGATCCACTGGCACAGCAATGGAATATCAGGCCTTCGCACGCGTCCCGTCGGTGTGAGGGCGTACATGCCGTCGGCCATCCACTGGGCATACAGCCGCTTCACGTGTGCCTTGAACGGCTTGTTCAGGCACACGTCGAGTGGCTGTAGCATGGACGTCATGCCGCCAGGTATTATGACGAGGTCGGTGCTGGTCTCGGCAAGGCGAGCCTTCACCGCATCAGTGCAGTGGCCTCTGAAGGAATCTAGTACGAGCATCGACCGGCGTGCCAGCAAGGCACCTGGTCTTCGCTCCCAGATTACTCGAAGCCAGTCACCGACTAGGCCACTGTTCATCCACGAATTTTCTTCCGCACGCACAACGATTCCTGGGGGCAGTGGAATGCTAGGTAGCGTCTTGCGTTTGAAAATCACATACGGGGGCAGTTTCGTGCCGTCAGCCAAAGCGCATAGCATGACTGTGCAGCGCAGCTTGGCATTTCCGCCGGTCAGCACGCTGACTGATTTGGAGCCCTTTTTTTCCATGGTCGTGTCCATCGGCATCTCAAAGTACACAGGTGTTTGATCAGCATTTCCCACCTGAGACAGCAAATAGCTGTGCTCCTTCCGAAGTGCGATCACATATCGTTGAAAGTTCAACAACTTTTCCTCGTAGGCTTCAGGAAGCCGCTGGCACATGGTTGTTCGCCGCCGCATAGAAAATCCATGTCTTCGCATGAAGCGCTGAAGCCATCCACGGCTTGCACGAAACTCACGTGGAATGTTCAATTCCCGGGCCAACTTCAGGGCTTCCATTTGCGTCATCTCAGTCGAAACAGCGTGGTCACGACTTCTCTGCTCCTCAATGAACTTCGCAAGCTGCGTCTCGAGGTGGGGGTACGCGCCAGTCTTCGGACCCCGAAACGCTCGCCTGTTCCGGTTCGTTGCTTCGAGACTCTCTTTTTTCTTCCTCCAGTCGCGAATGCACGACTCGTCGACGTCATGCTGTCTTGCAGCAGCTCTGTTGCCGATTTCTTCGGCAGCGGCTATAATCTTTAGCTTCTCTTTCGCTGTGAAACACTGCCGTCGAGTCGCACTCATGATGCCAAAACAAAGCAGGCAAACAGTGCAAACTGGGGTAAGTACACTAAACAGCGCCTAATGCCCCAACCACTGGCACGCGCCGAAAGCTTCGGCGCGCGCTGGCAAGCGAACGCGTCGCTTCGCTTCGGCTGTAGGGAAAGGGCGCGCAACCACTGGAGAAAAGCTCCGACGCGCGCCGAAGCTCGCTCCTCGGCTGCGGCGCACTGTTGCTGGACTATTCCGTCTTCATCCGTCAAAGTCCGGCCTAAATCAGCCTGCTGTAAACTAAGCTTGAAACAATAAGTTAGTGATCTGTATGTGCTTTTAGATATAAAAAACACGTTTGAATAATGAATATACACCTGCCGCAACAGTTTGTTTTTATTTTTGAAGTAACAATAGCGTACAAAATATCGGCATCAGCGCTCGCGCGTCGTCTGTCTGCAAGATCGCTTTGCGAACACCTGCGCGGCGATGCCATATATCAAAAACTGTTGTACCATTTCATTCTTTGGTAGCTTATTGCACAGCCAACTATGTAAGAATTAGGCGTGCAATGTATAACTGAAAAAATCTGTGTTGGAAATATTGCCACGTAGTAGTGACGGTAAATAAATAGTGCCGGCTCAATCGCAACGATAGCGGCGAGCAATGTCGGCAATCGTAGAAAATCTCATCTGCGGGTCAAGCGCGTCGGTTTGCATACGTCAGTCGTCGAAAGTTACAGCCTATTCGCTGGTGCCCGCGCGCCTTCCAGAAACTACAACACAATTCGTGTCGCGTATGCAATCAGATTAGCAAGGTTCGTCGACAACAGACAGAACCATCGATAACATTCGCGAAACTTCCGATACGTTCAGGCGCATCCTGCACCGAGCGATAACGTTTAACATTTTTTAGCCGGTGAAATACGGTAACCGGATACAGATAAAGCATCCGTGTCAATATAATTATGCTTGTTGGTGCATGAGAAAAACGTGAAAAAGTGGGTTCTGAGAAAATCAGCACAACAGAATTGAAACACCTGTAGCACTCAAAAAAAGAAAAAAGAAAAAAAAAGCTAGAATAGCTAAAATGTATGCAATTCGTATCTTGTCACCCCCCAATTCTTGATTCTGCCAAATTTAGCCCATGGAGCACCTCTATTATTCTAGGTTGTTTTGATGCATCAACACCGCATCCGGAGGCCTTCACATTGAGTGTATTGCTACAAAACATTTTCACAGTGTAAGGGCCATGTTCTATTGTAACTGGTTTCCACATATCAAGTTTGCCTTTCTTTAAATTAATGAAATGACATACCATCAGATAATACAAGCTTGAGAATTAAAGGGTTTTAATAGGAGTCTTTCGTTGCCCTTTGCCAAGTCGTACTATTGAAGCACTTATTCGAATGTATGGGAGCAGCTCATTTGCATAGTATAAAAAATATATAAACAGGTTATTTTCACAATTTATACACTTCGACACCACAAAAAGAAAAATTGCAGTTTATTGTTTTCAGCCTGCTATGATGTTTTGACCGAGAAAGATATATTCAATTTTTTCTGCGAGGCACGGAATAATTGCTGTGGCATATTATTTTATTGCACAACACTGCATACAGTAGCCAGCCATTATTAAAACTCAGAAGAAATCAATAGCACAATGCATATGATCAGGCACATAGCATATTATTGCACTTTCTTAATTCATGCCAGAACGACGACCACAGGTGTCCTTCTCCAACAAGGTCAGCCTCCATCGTGCCTCCTTACCATCGGGCTTCACACCCTCAGCACGTTCAACCTCAGCTTTGTGGTGTTTAAAGCAACTTCAAGTGTGTCTTACGGTTCCAGGGATAAGAAAGAAGACCGTCCTGCCTACCTTGGCCTTGAAGCAAGCAGCTCTGGATTGTTTGCACACTTTCTACTTTGATCGAGTCCACATATATACGGATGGTTCTTCCACTCAGACCAGCTCCACCAGCGCAGTGGTTATATCATCATGATCACTAAGCATCCAATACAAGATTTCTCACTTGACAACATTGACCGGTTCGGAGCTTGTTGCCCTTCGAGGTGCCGTTGATTATATTAATAACCAACCGGCTAATCGGTGGGCAATATTCTGCGATTCAAAGGCGGCCTTACAATGTCTTCTGTCATCTCTTCGTCGCGGGTCATGTGAACAACTCGTGTCGGAGATACGAGAAATGCACCATCACGTGAACAAGAAAGGACACGACGTCGTGTTTCAGTGGCTGCCTGGTCATTGCGGTATCTCCGGCAATGACCTTGCTGACGAAGCTGCTAGGAAAGCCCACGAAGGAGCAACCCTTGTTTCTATACCTTTATCGCGGACCGACGCAGCCCAACACTTAGGCAAGCTAGCGCACTCTTTTGACATTGGAAAAGTGGCACACACCTGAATTCACGTAACATCGATTGCATTCCCTCGATCCCTTTATGCAACTGCGGCTGTTACCAGGTCTTCCGCGAAATGAGGAAACAGTGCTGTGCCGCTTACATTTGGGCGTCGCATTCACTAATGCATATGCATTTTTGATTGGAATGGCTGATAGCGCCGAGTGCAATGCCTGCGGTGTCGAGGAAACCATAGAACACCTACTGTGCTGCTGCCCATCTTTTGAAGATGAAAGGCAAGACCTCTGCACAGCTCTCAATCAGCTAGATGGAAAGCCGTGCACCTTGAACAAGATCTTGGGACCATGGCCTCGCATATCGTAGCTACAAAAGGCCACAAAAGCGCTGCTGCGATATTTGAAAGATATCGGATTGAGTCAGCGTCTGTGATCCAAACGAAGTGACCGACTGATATCCCCAGTGGACTTTCTCTTCTTTTAATCTTTCCGTCCCCCTTTCCCTTTCCCCAGTGTAGGGCAGCCAACCAGGCTCAGTCCTGGTTAACCTCCCTACCTTTCATCTATCATTTTCTCACTCTCTTCTTAATTCATGCCCTTTTTTTAATTGCACAAAAGCTACTGCACTAAAATAGTATACTAGTACATACTTAAAAAGCACAATTTTATACTACGATAATAATCAATCATTCAAATTTTTATTGTAGTGCCCAGGAACAGCTAGAGAGCCTTTGTACTGGTGCACTTAACGAGCACCATGTGAGACAAAATGTAGAGAAAACATGAATGTAGTAGACAAAAAAATGGAAGATAGAGAAACAAATAGGGAAAAACGGAAATGCGGAAAAGTAAAAGGAAGTTAATCCTACGTGATCATCTACAGATACACAATACACAGGAAATGAACTCTGAAGTATGTTTTGGAGTCGAGTCTTATTAGCACAATCTTGTAACAAGCCCAGGCTACGAATGTGGAATGCTACCTGGTATACTGTTGTGGCAAAAACAAATGCATATGATCAAGAAGCTTTAAGGAATGTATAATGTCATGGACCACCTTATACAGGAACAAAAGGTGCAATTAATTAAGACTTGAATCTAGAGGTGCGAGTTGAAGTATATTTGAGAAGGCTCAACTGTGGTCGCCAGAATGGCAAAAGTGGTGCTTGAAGATAGACATCAATTTATTCTGGATGCGTTCAATGAGGTCAGAATTAGATTTGCTCATTGCAGCCCCCTGCTACACAGGCATACTCTAGTAGTTGGAGGCACACAGCAGAATTTCAGAAACACAACAGGTAAGTGGAAATCATGCAATATACGGCATGCAATTCCAAGAGCGTGAAGGGCATCTTGTGTAATTATCTATGTGAAGAGAAGCTTAGCATTTTGTCGAAGTACACACCAAGATCTTTCATTTCATCGACCCTAAGGAGTGGAGCATCATGTAGGGTGTATCAAAATTTCACATGGTGCGTTTTGTGCATATAACTTAATGCCATAGTGTTGGAAGCATTTAAGAGTCCTGCTGTGCCCAATTGTGTAGACAGCGTCTCAAAGGGGTAAGCTCTGTGGAGGAAATGCCATCAACACCACAAGAAAGGGAAAGTTTAAGGCACTTCATATACTTGGAAACGAGGTTTTCATTGACTGTTAGCATACACTGTGCCAGACTGAAAAGGAAGGTTACTTGAAGCATATTTCACACGATGTAGCAAACAGAAATGTTCTGCAAAGGCATCAGCAGTGTTCGAGACAACACCACTATGTTCATGAAGAAGACGTACATCTTTGGCACTCCTTTTAGAAGAGAGAGCCCACAAAGCTTCAGAAATATTTTTAATTATGTGTCACGCTGGCTTCAACACAATCAATGTGGTCGAAGTGATGATTCTAATAATAATAATAATATTATTATTATTAGTGGTAACTTGGCACACTAGACTAAAAAGAAGGCTGATGCCTGTATGTTAGAGCATCTGATAACCAGCCATCTAAAGCAGGAATTTGCAGGATGCAGAAGACACTTCCTTCCCCTCCACGTGCATACACACTTGCTCAATAACACAGCACAGCACACACGCATACATTCGACAGGTGCACAACACACAGGAGTGCCAATGAAGTCTGGTTCCAAGGAAGGAGAATCCAAATCGCCAGGGGGGTGGAGAGAAAGCTCTGCATGCCAGATATAATCATGGAGTTGTGGTGTCGGGCCATAGAGGCGTGATGAGGGCTCAGGCTGTGCTGACCGCTTGTTCAGACAAACTGAAGAAAGATTAGTGCTGTCCAGAGAGACGTCAAACACCCTGCAGTATAGACTAGTGCAATGTTGCGTTGGTGTTGCAGGGTGTGCTACTTGAGGGGTTTGAGGCAATCCTCGAAGGCTGGCATGAGCTTGTGACAACCGAAAACACGGGAGTAAAGGGTGCGTATTGTCCGGCGCTGAACAAGCTTAAGCTTGTTAGCGTCACGAGTTTGGTACGGGAACTATACTGATGAGCAGTACTCAAGTCGTGACAGAATGATAGAAGTGTAGAGTGCTCGGAAAACCTTAGGTCATCAGGGAAGGGAGACACGGGACACAAACCCAAGAAAGGGCCGGTGCTTACATACAGTGCTGGTGACATATGCGGAAAAGTTGAGAGAACAGCTAAATGCTACACCCAGAATGGGAAGGGCCCGAACAGTCTTTATAGAAGTGCCTCCAAGGAAGAAGGTTGGACGTGCAGCACTTTCGTTGTAGCTGATACGCATGGCAGCCCTTTTTACAGTGCTACTACAAAGTTTGATATTGTAGGCCCAGTCGTTCACCTTTACGGAATGTATTTATTGTAAGCACATATGCTGTGCATCGGCATATTGTTGTTGTGGAAGCGTTAACTTGTTAATCAAACACATTCTCCGCAGATGCATTAGTAACTTGGTTTTGAGTAGATCTTTGTCCTGACTACAATTTATAGTATCGCAGCAAGAAACATTTAGTAGAGGCTGAAGGGATTCCAGCAGTTTAAGCATACCGACTGCACAAAACACTGATGACACCTTTTCACCTTCCCCACAATGCACTCACACCATCTACACTTTCCATAAGCAAAAAGTGAGATAAAAAATCAATTACAGTTTCATTGACTCAGTACTTGCTGCTTCTGAAGCGGGCATCGAAGCAATCGTGGTATACGCTGCTACATGCATAGGTCTTGCATGATGCAGGTCCTGCTATGCACTGCACACAGGGCACACGTTGCAAACAGATAATTTCTTTTTGCAGTGCTCAACTATAACGACACACTGACTCAAACATGACTGCGTTGTCACGTATGCTTCAGTGCGTCAGTGTTCTTGATTGCTTCACGAGCGATTTATGCCCGACTAGCCCAAAAGACGGACGCACTAGAAAGAAGTGAGTGAATGAGTACAGTGAACTTGTACTGAACTGGATTCACATGCCGAATAGAAGAGCGCAGTGTCAGCTGAAACAGGCGGCACGGCTGATTATGTAAGTACTTCCAATAGTTCGGCAACTAGTGTATTTCGCTTTCGGAAGTTATCTTTACCACTGGAAACAGCGCAGAGCTTGCCCGTTAAACTTGAGTCAACCGACACCTCACGAAACACGCCGCGGTTGACCAACCCAACTTCGACACGGTTCATTCACCACATCACAGGTCACACGAAGTCAAGAGTGCCATATTTTAAATCACTGCAGCACCAAACGGACCTGAAAATTCATTTCCTTCGACAGAGTTTCTCAGGTGAGTTCGTTCACTCGCCAGTTACGAACTCGATGGACGCGCTAGGCCTACGCGTAACGTAAACAACATCGGCAATGGGCGAGTGTTGATTATCCAGACTTCGGAGCTCGTAAACGTGTTTCCATTCGTTTTGAGCACAAGAATATGCACATACAACAAGCACAGACGTTGCGGCAATCGTGATTCGGTTGGCTGTTTTAGCAGACGATCGTACCGAGCCCGGCGGAACCCAGTGGGCAGGTTGGATTAGTCGGCGTCGTTCGAAGTCGCTTCGGATCCACGTCGCACTGCCACAACCCACGGTCGTCGGTCGGTTGATCGTGTCGTTGTCGGCCTACTATCACAACACTGTCTTTCAGGAACACTGTCGCGCGCGTCGTGCGTCCAAAAAACTCGGACAATCGTTGGTGCCGGCGTCTCCGCACGGTCGGCCATTACAGGCCTAGCAGCCGGAGGCTCCGCAGCCTCCGATTGGTTGACGCCTGCGAGGCGTCGCAGCCTCTCATTGGTGCACGCCGGCGCAGCTTCGCCGCGCGTCGGCAAACTTCTAGCATCGGCAGTAGACATAATCGCTGCGCGACGTTCCGCTTCAGCGAGTTCCCGACCGACGCTTTGACGCATTTGACCCTTCGGCGCGCGCCGAAGCTTTCCAGCGCGTGCCAGTGGTTGGGGCATAACGCGAGGCTCAACAATGCTTGGCCTTTCGTTGGCCCTTCATCGGCTTGACAAGCGTCGATGACGATGGGGATGGCGGACTACACGGGGAGGCTGCCGCACATTGCGGTGAAGCCGACCCCCCCCCACCCCCCCCCCCCTCCCAAGGAAAAAATTCGCAGATAACCCGCACCCCCACTTTTTAAACGCGTTTTTTCACATTTTGGTGCGGGTTATACGCGAATAAATACGGTAAGCTTGTACATTTATAATTGTCTTATACTACCAAAATTTCACATACATACTCTTGAAGACATGTACAGTGCTGATACCTACTTGAAATTGGAATATCTCCCAGCAGTTGTTGTGAAAGTACAAGAACATATTTCGGGGGAATTGAGAAAAAGATTAGTTGAAATGCTCTTAAACTTTTTGCATAGTTCCAGTAATTGTACACACAGTTTGGCTAGATATCGGCACTGTTACTTACAAAGAGCTAAACAAGCTACAGCAGGATGCTTTTTGTGAAACTTTAGTACATAATAAGGTGCCCACAAAGATGACTATATTTTGCCATTGTGCCTCACATAACTCAAAAAACAATAACAGCTACACAAAAAGTAATGACATTTGAAATCTGCACAGAAAGCTCTCTAATCAGTTGAATTTTGAAACCTCTAGTACGAGTAATAAAAGAAAAGTTTCGAGGAGCATCTCTTAATAAGAAAGCCAACCCTCTATTACCAGATACTGTTACAAATTGCATTACCTCTGCAGCTGAACCTGCAATAGCGTTTGACTTTCACATGCTTGAATGTACATTTGTGCAGCATCGTTGAAGCAATAACAAAGACCAGTGTTCTTTTTTCTTTCTTTAAAGTTTACATGCTGTGATAAACCACCGGCTTTTATTCATTTTCAGCTTATGCATGTAAACACACAAAACCAATCAATTGATTAAAAGGCGCCAATTAACAGAGTTACAATATTTAATCAACACCCAGCCCTAACTGCGGAGCTAATGACACCCCTCGAGGATGACCGCATGACTCACCGAAGTGTTCGCACGATGACTTCCTTGAGGCCCTGGTAATTCTGGTGCTGATCCTGGAGGCGGGCCCTCATCAGCTGATATGGATAAGTGATGCTTGCAGAGAGCAGCTTGGATAGTGCAGCAAACGTCAGGTACTCCAAGGTACCCTGGAAACAAGACAAGATCAATGCAATGTCACCCGCCTCTTGCAGTGCAGCTACTATCACGCTCAACACCCAACAAAAAACATGAAAAACATGAGCACAGCTTGGCTGTCGTGGTAATCCCTAGCAATCACGCGTTTGGCCCTGCCCATGCATGAAGAATATCAAAGTCAGTTGTCGAGGAACACCAGTTTTCCAGTGTTGGGGAAGCGCCGCGTGCCGGTTTTCTCTCTGCATTTGTCGCAGTGCCTATCTGCAACCTCTTCAACTATTCACAACTGCACCTTGCAGCGTCTGGGTATGATGGCAGCAACTTTTCTTTATCGGCACACCTGAAGGAACTTGTGCGTGCTTTTTGTGCCGTGAAGTACCAAAAGCATGGCAATGCGGTCTCAGCGCGCAGTTTACAAAAAGAACTTGCATGATTTTCGTAAATCTCAAAGCAATTTTCATGCCGAGTAGATACACTGGCTTTACATGAACAGCAACTTTCTTGGAATGAGAGCACTGGAAAAAGAATAATAAAAATAAAACGACGAGAACCTGAGGAAAAATGGTTCCTGTAGTGGCCTGCAATCTGATGCTAGCTGGAGACACTATAATCCACACGTTAGCCTTACGAATAAATTTTTTTTTTTAGAAATAGGAACATCACCACGTGTTTGTTCACAAGAGTGCTCTTTTTGTGCAGTGTTGAAAACGCATGAAACAGTTGGACTGGTGTGACCACAAAGTTCGTGAAATGCTCATGGCTGCAAAGGGTTAACAGGTCTGTCCACAAATTCAAAATAATGTACCCTTTATATTATGACAAAACGAAGCCTCTTGTCAAAAGTTTCTACACTTATTAGAGTGTGAAACATTTTTAAACAGACTTTATCTGAGAGTTCGCTTAATTATAAGTGTACGGATGTTTCCGAAACTGACTACTGAAAGCAATGGCAGTAGTAAGGTGTAAAAGCTGAACACAATTGGGCGCAGCTTTTGTAGCAAGCAACACCTTTCTTTAGTGCTGCCACACGTGCATTTGTATTTAATTTTTCAATAATGACTGCTTCCACCAAATTGTTATTACGTAGCTGCTTTATGTAACACAGTCAAACCCACTTATAACGACACCAATTTCAACAATATATCAGTTATAACAATGAGAAGCTGCTGCATTGTAAACTTTTGTATCTTTTCTTTGGTGAAGTAACCTGCTTACTACAATGCTCCCATGCTGCGTTATCGGTTACAACGATTAAGTCTGGCTACTGGGTGCCCGTACCAAAAGGTAATGAAATGCAAAATCCTTGAAAAGAAAAAGAAATTTGAGCCACTGCACAATAGCTCGCCACCCCAACAGCCACCGCACACTCATTTTCAAGCCTTCTCCACATCGCCAGCCTCGTGCGCCTCTCAAATTGCCCTTCTCCCCCTAGGACGCGAATGGGCAGTACCCATAGCTCTATAATGCGCCACCCTCCAAAACACAAATGGACTACGCCAACTGCGCTGCTCCCAGATTGCTCCCTGGCCCCTCATTCTGTGTAGTTCTGCCAACTGATTAAGTTTTTGAGCTCATCTTTGTTGGTTGCGTCAAAGTCATTCCTGCCCCCCCCCCCCACGTGGTTTCTCAGCCTCGTTTGACTCTGCGGAAACAGATGATGGCTGATCTGCCCGCTGATCATCAGCATTGCAAGACGTTGCCGGTGAAACGAAAGCACACTGCTAGGGAAATTAAGTGCTTCTATCGGATAGCAACAACAACCACGGCAGTGACGATATGGTAGGGCAGGCTGCCTTAACATTGTCTTAACTTTGTCCTCACAGGAGGCCCGGCAGACGATTCAGTCCCTCATGAACTTTGTTTTCGCGAGGAACCTTCTGCTGCACTAAGTGGAGCACCTGGATGCCTTGGAGAAGAATGATGGCTAGCTTCGCATAAACTAGCAAGGCTGACGGACATGGGGTTTTCTTATGTAAACTAGCAGGTGGCACGGGTAGCGAGATGCTTGTGGCAATCTCACCCCAGCGTTTCTTCCAGATTTCTCAAGCTAACAGGCTGCCGCGGCAACCTTCTTGCATTTTTTTTAAAAGAACCTTTTTGGAGACACCAAAGCGATGCCTCGGCGGAGCTCACATATCGCTTGTTGCCCTTGACCCCTTTTTTCAGTTGTTGCAGCTGTACCATTCTTGAATGCGGACAGCCGCAGCTTGTTACACGCGATCGTAGCACGCAGGAAGCAGAGTTAAATAGTTAAACGAGAGAACACAATCTGCAGCCAGATAGAGGAAGGAGGTGGGGAAGGGCATTCAATATAGTTTTCTCACAACAGCTCTGCCATCCCCCCCTTTCGATTTTTTTCATGGAACCAGGTTATAACAATTATCGGTTATATCAATGGAATTTTCATGGAACTTGAATACTGTTATATGCGGTTCAACTGCACACGTTTGCTGTATTCAAAGCACTGCGAGCATCATCTGATTGCTGATAAACAGGCATTGGGGAATACACAGCTCCTTTTTTAAATGTTCGCCTTGAATGCATACCATTTTAAGGGACACGTACACACATTAATGATGATTTACATTTAGACCCAGCACACACATGGGAGCAAGGTTATGACGGCACAACCTGAGAAGCAACATACTGTTTTTAGAATGCAGTGATCTACCCAGCGACTTTGCCATTGTTGATTTCACCTGCTTCAGGAACGTGTCTGAATAAACTTGCTCGAATCAGGTGCCTCTACAGTGTCCTTTCACAATTGTAAGATATCCAAACGTATGGTAGGAGACTGGTGAGCAAAGCCTCTTCATGCACAGAACTTCTGGTAAAACTTGAACATTTGTGAACTCGTAGAATGAGGCCAAAGTGGTAAACCTTACGGAAATTCGGGAAAGTTGGCAAGCATGCGCTACATACCAGTTTGGCCTGTGGCGACACATTGAAACGACTGCAGTAAGCCTTCTTCATCTCCTCGTACACCATGAACTGCAGTGCTCCATGGGATACGTTGAACATGCCCGGAACAAAGCCCTGCACGAGGAAAAATAGAAGCAGCACTCTTTGGCGATGACTTTGTAGGGCGTGCATTACAATTACAGAATGCAGGGTCTGGACCACAAAATTGTGCAGTTATTAATAAAGGCTCATGAACCAAATGTTGAGCTTACATTACGAATTCAGATATCAATATCAACTTTCCCCACTTTCTAACAACTATTCTGAGTGGATATGCTGGCCTGCTGGTCTGTGACATGAAAACGATCATAAAGAGTACAAACAACAGCATGAGAGGAATATTGAGCTTGTTCTGCGTTCTCGAAGTCCTTTGTCAATAACCACGCTGGTAGGTTAACGTAAACGCATAGACTATAACCTTAGTTAAGCTACAATAGCATTTAAGTAAACTAAGATGCTATTTTTGTGATCATGTCAGACAATTGTATCAAGGTGTAGTTCAATGAAAATTTTGAAATACTAACTGTGTTGAGAGACTTGTTCTTTTTGTATTACTACATATTTCTCAACAGTTCAATTTGTATTTCTCTGTCTACGTTATGCCTTTCTAATTCCATTCTTGGAACTCTGTTGACATTTTCCACGATATGCTTTTCTAATTCCACCCTTGGAACTCGCTGTTGAAATTATTCAGGACTGCGTAATGCTTCTGCAGGCTGTATCTTTTGCTGGAAGACAAAGAACTTGTCAGGCAACTTGTGCTGTAGTCTTGCTTCCCACAGGAATATCAGTCTTGGCATTATCACTGACTTGACTTGGCCTTGTGAAAGAAAAGCAGTAGCAAATGGCTCTAATATATTGAGTTCCATACAAATTTACTAGAATGAAGACTGCCACTGTAAAGAAGGACTTTCAAACCCAACGAACCAGTTCAGCAATGAGTAGGGCTGGGCATTGTTAGAAAATTTCAAAACGGATTCACATATACAGGCAACTTCCATTAATTCGACCCTGATGGGACAGATGAAATTGACTGAATTACCAGGCAGGTAAAATTAAACAAGATGCAGAAAAAATGCCAGAACACACCGCTGAATCATGTGGCAGCATTCATCAGATACTAACACATCCCCGAATCAAATATGTGCCTGCTTTCTATGTGTCCAAAGCCAAAAACTAACATATAAATGACATTAAAGCTTTTAGACAAAGTAAAAATTGAATGCACACCAAAAATGTTCTTTTACAAGAAAAATTGGCATATATCTAACATGCGTTGAATAATGCTGGCCAGTTTCTAAGTTACTGTCACTGCAATACCGCTGTGTATACAGCAAGGCATACAGGCAGCACGAAGGCAGTTTAGGTCTATCTACAGCCAATTATCAACCCTAGTTACAAGGGGAGCGGGGGGGAGGGGGAGGTGTACATTAGAATTGAATAAATAATGTAATCTGATATTGAGAGCAACCATTATAGCTTGAAAATCTTCCTAGGGCAGGCGGGAAATAGGTGTTGTCAATGGGAGGTGACGTGTATTCAATGCATTCACTGTCCTCTAAGCTCCGTGGAGACATGCTGCCACTGAAGGGATCACCAAACTGGTCAAGTTCATATTATCTGGCAAAGGCCCATATTAAGGCCGAAATAACCAAAGTTTGAGCCCACACAAACGAATTGGCACCGACCGGGAGCTTCGGTAAAGATCTAACCAGAGTCAAATTAGCGGAAGTTTACTGCATATGCAAGCAAAGACCTATCTAGTGGTTTATCTTTTAAGCATTAAATAATAATGATAATAAACGTTAAGCTGTGCTACTGATCAGCAGCTGTAGCCTTTAACGTTAAGCCAATGACACAAAAATTTGAGTTAGTGTGCATATTAAGCATATCAAATCCTACGTCCAGAGGCAGAGACTGAAGTAGCTTGTTAGTGTTCTCTGGCAGTCTCATCATAGAATCTGTGTGCCTTCTTAGTATGCTGCCAGCCCCTTGTTCAAGCCCACATGTTACTAGCAGCTGCGGCAGGGACTAGGTTCCCCCCTCTCCTGGCTTGAACAGCAGCAATGGGTGGCTTTTGTCCTCGGAGACCTAAATGTACCATTTTAGTAGGAACATTGTAGCTCAATCTGTCGTTCCCTTCCTCACTGCTGAAGTGCTGATACTCATATTACCCAATAATCATGTTCAAAAGTTAATCATGAATAAGGCATTCGTGGACTAATTGCGATGTCGGGCAATCAATCAATTTAATGAGCACTCAATTGTTTTCGATGCTACCTGTTCAATAGGAAGAAATTCACAATAATTTCATTCCTAGTGCCTCTCTATATTTCCATCTGCCTAAAGACAATGATCATCCAATAACCCGCCCTACAGCAGTCCCCGCAGACCATCGTAGACTCTCCGGGACGCTGGGTGGTCAGCAAAGAACAGTTTGAAGAACACTGTACCAGGGGGCCATTACGCTCCTTACCCTGTAGAGGCCGGTGACCCCTTCATACTTGTAGACCTTCTGAAATGCGTCCAGCATGCCCGAGTAGCGACGGGTGGCCGGCAAGTCCATGTGGTGGTCGGCGTACTGGAGGCACATGCGTGTCTTCACCATGGTGATGGGGTTCGTGATGACTAGAGTAAGCAGCCCTGCAATGCACATTATTGTCGCCCATCTTATCCAGATGGAAAAAAGAAAACTTGAAATGAGAGTGTGCTAAGCAAGTCTAATTTTTAAAGAAGAAAGGTAGAGTGATCGAATGACAATGTTTACCATTCCAAAGTAATACAATTTGGGTCGTGAGACACCACAGTGAACTGTTATGGACTAATTTCGACCACCTGACATTCTTTGATGCAGAGCTACAACTTGATAAGCAATTCCCTAATCTCTAAATTCTGCAGCAGGGTGCCACCAATGTGAAAATTAAGACCAGAGTGAAAAGCTTTCGACAGGGGCCAAAGCGCACAATTTGTGCGCAAACCTGCAGCACACTTCTGCCCAGCCAGCAACAAACAGACTTCTGAGGAAAGAGAAAGGTTGGCATTACAATCAGGGCAGTTGCATCTCTCTCCTTTTCTATGTCAAAAAGTACCATGCTCACAATACATGTACTGCTCCTCACTGGATGCTACTGCAAACGAGAACAGCTTGCCGAACTTGCGAAACTCACGTTTGACAAGCCTTTATCAGGAGTCTTTTTGTATGACAGATACGTATTACCTTTTTATTATGCATTTGCATTGTATTATTCAACATTCAACAGTCCCGGCAATGTGAATACGTACAAGGTACATCATGCCATGAATGTACAGATACGAATAAGCACTAATTATTGTGACGTACACAAAAGACTAAAGAACTAAATTAGCTTTCTGTTAAGACCGATTTGTGTTTGAAAAGGATGTCACGATTCCTTTGTACACACACAGTTCCATCATAGACTAAACAGGGAGGATGATAATAATGAAGAATCGCACACACACGCTCAAAAGGCATACAAGATCGACTTTAGGAAAACTCACATTTTCCAAATAATGTGAACTTAATCAAAAAGCTTCCTAACGCCTTTGGCAGAAATGCAAGGACTCTTCTGCCAACAGACTTGGCAAAACAATTCAAGTCTCAAGTTACACACGTCAATGTGATGACAAGCCCAATGACGTCTGGGCTTTCAAGCTATCGAAGCGCAACATGGAGCTCGCTGTCTTCAGTCCAAAGCAGCTCAAGGTTTCTGCCACTGAGATTAGATTTGGATAGGATGCCAGCCTGAGATGATAAGCAATGTGGGGTACTACAGCGAGATAAGCGTGGAGGATTCCGAAATGTCTGCTCAGATCACCACACCAAACACAGAGGAAGGAAAAAAAAAAAAGAAATAGAAAAGGGAAGAGAGAAAAAAAAAAAGAAAGATCGCTCTTTGTGCACAAGATACTATGCCACTCGAGCCCCGTACAAAGTTGACGGCACGCACGTGTCGTGCACAAATTCCACAGCACAGAGGTCGGACGAGATACACCATCTGCCAAGAGCAGCACGAGTGTTAGTACTCGACGAGTGCACATCACGGAAAAGTTGGGACAGGCATAGAAACAGTTTCTGGATGCGAGAGATAGCCTGACACAATGGACAGCCGTAATTGCCGCAGTAAAAAAAAAAAAAAAAAAAAAAAAAAAAAAAAAAAAAAAAGAGAGAAGAAGATGGTGCAAGGATTGAGCAAGTGCACGAATGAAAGCTGGTCAAACAGCCCGAAGCCCCCAAAGACAGGAAGCACATCCCGGCTGGTCTTTTGAAACTGACCGACTGAAAAATGCATTGCATAAATAATAATTTCAGTGATTGCTGAAAAAAAATTTCTAAATAGTACAGGCCCTAAAATTGTCAGAGGAACTTGAGAAACGAAAACTGGAAAAACTCATGTTTACATTAATGTGGCCAAAAAAAAAAAAAAAAAAAAAAAAAGTGACACACACAGCTCAGAACATCCATCTATTCTGCGAACAGGACATTAGCAAAGCTTGCATGGCCAAGGCAATTTCATGTCGGCGGCGAATTGAAGTGTTGACTCTTACACATTCGGCGAAGCGCAGTTCGTGGAATTTTGATACCTGCTGCAGAATTGTAAACTGGATGTCTGCTTTAGTACATCTTAAACTGAGGACACGGAAAAAAAAAAAAAAATCCGGACAGGCAGGCTTTTTTGCTACTAACTTAAATGCAACACAAATAGCACAAAAAGATCAGTTAGGCTATTGCTTAACAAAAGCATTTCTGCGTTTCACATGTATTTTAATAAAAGAGGCTTAGTTGTTTTTTTTTACCACCAATAGGAAGCTTTAACCCAACACTAGCAAGACTAGGCCGCCCGCAAGCAGGCTAACAGTTACCTTATTTAGAACAAAGTGCTAAAACTGTATCAGCTGTATCACAGTTTACCTTGTGAAAGCATCCTTGTCATCTTTATCACGGAAGCTGACTGTACATACTAGGCACCTAAGTTTATTTCAGTCGCTGACCTCGTGCATTTCGCAATGCCCATGGCAACCCATGAAATGCCTGTGTCAACCTAGCAGATTTCCTATGCAACACACAATGCCATTTTCCCTAGCTTAACGCCTCACAAAGTACAACTGTTCTCTGTGCACTGAAAAGAACAAATAAAAGAGATAACAAAGAACGTCAAGAAGTGAGTGACACTGCAGCACAGTGTAAACAAGATTCTGTTTTAAATACACTTGAGCTTAGAAACACAATGAAGCTTGTCAAAAAAAAAAAAGATAGTCATCAGCATTGCCAGCAGCTTTCTCACAGCATCGACCTTATTGCTACACAATTACAAGTTCAACATACTAGATCTCTCTATAGCCCATTTCTCGACATGACAGGCGACGCATATTCAGTCGGGTAACCTCAAGTGCAATATGCATGGAGGTTTCAACAAAAACGGTGCAGAAATCACCTCTGATGACTACAAAGATGCAATAACGTGCTAATTGAACAATGCATAAAGCCTAGCCTACGGTGTCTAGTCCACAAAAAAAAAAAAAAGTGACTCACCGGACTCTGCAGCTGCCATCATGTGCTTCCCAGGACCAAGCTGCTTGTCTGGGCAGCCATCCAGCATCCATGTCTTGATGGAATTGTAGCTGCATGGGACAGATGGCAATGATAATCATTTACGATCAGCAAGAAGACCCAGCAAAAAAAAAAAAAAAAAAAAAGATTATTGAGTGTGTAATGTTGTTGTGAAGAAGCCAACACATCCCAAACACCTTCAAACAAAGCCTCACCGCGACACTTAAAAGGATACTTAAGATGAACACTAGACCAGTTCTAGACTGATGAAGTAGCCTTTCAAAATTATTTTAGTTAATCTTGTGGTAATAGGCGCACTACTAAAATGGTAAGAGATAAAAGACCCATTTTGTAACACCACAGATTTCAAGGTACCCTTTTTTTTGTATTCAGGCCATTGTGGGGCAGCAAAGCTCTTGAAACTTTCGAAGTTCAGTATCTGAATCTAAGAGCACAGTAATATGGTCCACCTTTTACCGGTAGATGAACAAGCCACAGTGGAAACCACAAGCATCTATGATGTCACGGCAAGCAGGTGCCAGAACTCCCAAAGTGGAATAACAACCCATCTTGTTTCGGCACGTTTTCTGGATTATCAAGCCGCTCTTGCCACGAGAGCGAGGGCTCTAATGGAAAGAGTGGTTTTTCAGTAGTATTCGCAGAAGGGCAATTTACAATAAGGCTCAAAATATCTTTCTCTTCACTGTCCATTTAAGTTTGCTTGCTTTCATTTTCCCACTGTCATTTTATGAGCCAGAATGAGCCTGATGCTCCAAGCCTATCAGAGTGCCATTTTTTCATCACCCATAGACGTCTTCTAGCCATGTAGGAAAGAAAACCCACAGATAACCAAAGTTACACCTACACTATGTGGAATATCACAGCAAGGGCTCCAGGTTACGCTATGCAGTTGTACGTTACAAAAAATTTCAGTACATGAACTTTTGTCAATTTTGTCATTACTGCAATGCAGCCAGTGTGTGCAGGAATCAAACCCAAGACCTTACGCTTGGCAGCAAATTGCATTGGCCACAGCACTTCGCCCGAAATCAAACTAACCATATTTGAACATGCACAACACAGTCAGGCAAGGGTGCAGTGTGAAACAATGCAAATTTAATGCATGCAACTTAAGACTTAAAATGCTGACTGGGACTAGAACAGGAAATGGGAGAATAGAAATGGAACCAAAGGCCGAAGCATTGCGCTATATTAACTCTTCATATATGCAGCAGATGCAGATCATTCGCTATCAGCTTCGAGATTTCAATAAACACTACAGAGATTCGAATGGCCGTACAATGTAATCCACGTATGCAGCGGGTACAAAACATTGGGTTAAAATTAACTATAAGGCATGCTGGCAGGGTCACAGGCCAGAGCTCCGAGATAACTGTGTTTAAAGAGGAAGGCAAACATTAGTAGAAAGATGCAGCAGAAAAAAAGTGGCTGACAATGGGAAAAAAAAGAAAGAAAGAAAGAAAGAAAGACTCGTAACTCAAAATTCATGCACAGCAGTTTAAAAGAGAGATAATCGTGAATGTTACGTTAAACTTTTCGCGAGTGCTCGTGTTGCAACGAACCTCATTTTAATAAGCACATAAGAAAAAAAAGATAAGTTAATGAGCCCAGCTGGATGCACTGCAGGTGAAAAACAACATGTCATTGCAATCCACAGGACACAAGCCCCATGAGGAGCAAAAGAGACGTCGCGCAATAATAATGCGTCACATGCCACAGTGCCTCAGCAGTAAGCAGCAGGCAAATACCACGGTTGAGCGCACAAGGCATCAGGTATTGTTTACAGCAAGCCTCGCTTCACCGTGCTGTAGCAGGGCTTTTGACGACATGCTGCTGAAGGTATTGACAGACTTTACAGCTAAGCTGTGTAGGTCCACAACATATACACTCAAATTATTTATAGATTGATCTAGTTTTTCTACGCCGCAACAATAATCCATTACTGTGCATTGCACTTCCTTTACATTATGTACAGCGCAGCATGCAATGCCATTATGCGCATGCAAGCGTTACTGACGCTGAGACACTGGTCAATCAAAAAGCCCACTAGAACAGCAATCATTACTACAGAGTGATGAAAGTACCTGTCGAAAGACCGAATACTACTTAGTGTCATACTTTCAAGTTTCGCAGGCTTCCACAGCATGGGCATTTATAACAGTACAACAATAAACTGAGGTAGAAGCCAAAATTATGATCTCATCATGAGGCACACCATAGTGGGGAAGTCTGGATTAATTCTGAACCCCTGGGGCTTTCATAACATGTACCCGACGCATGGTACGCGGGCATTACCACATTCGGACCCCATCTAAATGTGGCTGCTGCAGAATCAAATCTGCAACCTCATGCACGGCAGCGAACAATAGCCACTGAGTTAACACACCAGGTAACAATACAACAATGTTAAAAGGTTAGAGGACAATGTGGAACTGTAGTCAAAAGGTGTAGAGCGTCCAGGGTGTTATCAATGAGAATGGTGCATAAGGTCATCACATGCAGCAGCACATTTATTGTCCACTGCAGGACCTTTCCTGGAGATCTCCAACTGCCCCTGACTGCAAATTTCCTAAACTCATCACAACACCCAGTTGTCTGCAGTCCTCAAATATGTGTTCCTTTCCCCCATGGCGTCCATTCACTAACTCATACACCATTGGATATCTGTCCCACACATTAAATGACCAAGCCAACTTCTCTTCTTCCTTTTATAAAAGGGATTGTTCGGTCTTGGGCCAAAACAACTTTCTTTAAAGAGCATTACAGTCCAAGTTTTGGTGCTGAAAACTTGTAAATATATGGGAGTTGAAGAGCTTACTTTAGATAGCAGGTTCATTTTTTCGTTATCTCATTCAGTTCCGACGACTGAGCAAGCCAGACCGAGTGGCAAAAATTTCGTGATGTCCTGCTCCCATGTGACCATTTTCTGTGTCACCTAAGAAACAAAACCGAAACTGGCTCATAGAAAAGCTATTATAGTAAATTATTAAGGACATTGCGAGGCTTGCTAGTATACGGTAGGTAGTTGCACGGTTTAGAGTTGCAGGATTTTCATTTAATAAAAAAAACATGCAGTCAAAGATGTGATGTCAGTACTCCTTTTAAGGCATGGCATTTTCTAAAACAGTGTTAAAGTGCAAAATAACTACTACGCAGTGCAAATCCCTGCATCCCATTAACTTTTGTGGCTGACTGCACTTGTCGTGGTGCACATATAAAACAGGAATCAAATGGCAAATAAATCAAGGGAGGTGACCACGAGGACACAGTGCTGCATGTCCCCATGGTACCTCCAGTGATGTGCTAATTTATTCATTTGTATTGAAGATGAACCATGCACAGCATCTTTAATTGTGACAGAAGGCAAGGTGCGAACGGCAAAGTGAAATGTAACAATGAAAATAGGCACCCATATACAGCAGGCTAGCACGTACAAGAGAAAGTAGAGGCCCCATGAAGTACCAGCACCCCAGCAGTTTGGTGCGACACCACGGTAGAGACCCCGAATTCCTTCTTCCCTGATGATTGTCGAGACGGCGTTGAGGATGCCTCCATACTGCGGCCGGCTCTTCAGCTGCCCGTCATTAACTGTAAAAGGGGCATGGGGATGGCAGATAAAATGAAAAACGAGGTGCATTGTCCCTTTAAAGACGCAACAATAAAGTATACAGTGCTGCACAGATGGCAAGAGCATAGGGAGAATGAAAGAACTAGACTGCAGCTGTTTACGGCAGTTGATGCAACACGCATGGTACTGCAGCAAGGCAAGGACAATGAATGCACGAAAACAAAAAATGTCAATACCCATACGAATTTTATCTTTCGAGCATCATAACTTCAGTGGCCATAAAGGGTGCACCAATATGAAGCAAGAAAAATATTGGTGCTTAATCAACAATCAACTGCAGAAACAGCGGAACATGTCGACCCCACATGCACTGCTAAGCCATTTGTATTGGACAGATTCAAGCAGTGCTTTTTTTCACAACAAAAAAGAAATAGAAAAAAGAAGGAGCAAGAGATTATTTTGTGCAAGCCAGGCATTTCCTTTCATGATGAAACTGTGTACATGGCAAACACCACATGCTGACGGCAGACAAGTTAAAACAACAGGACGGGTTCCGTTCGTGCTGTTAAACATTTAGCACAATCAATGAAAAACTGAGTGTCGACTATTGTGAGCATTCAATTGGCAAACATTTTAACACCGCAGATATTTATGTTGTTTCTGGTGTGCTGTTGCCCATCTCAAAAAGCAACTTGAAAACAGTCACAAACAAAACCCTTGCTCACAAAGTGATATTCTCTGTGGGAACTGCAGGGATTAGCTGTGCATATAGACTCCCATCTTATCAGCCAAGATAAGCAAACAGAACACTGTTGAGCTGCAAAATGGAAAAACCAGCAGGAGAGTGTTGTGTTGTATGTAGCCTACCTTGTATGTGGTATTCTTGGTATGTCAACGGTAAGGATATCAGAATCAGCCATGGCATGTCAGCTGTACACACTGGGCCCCATGTTATCAGCCAAGCCAAGCAATGCCCTGTTAAAACCAGCCTGAGAACTGCTACAAAGAAAACCCTGCTTGCCAGATGCAAATTTTCTTGTGTGACATTCTCTGCATGCCGACGACAAGGAAGTTAGAATGAGGCACACAGTATTTCAGCTGTGCATCTTGAACCCCATCTAATCAGCCAAGTTGAGAAATGCCCATTATTAACAGTAACCGCGTCAAAGGAGACCTCTGCTCGAAGGACGAGCTGTGCGCCATGAACCCCATTATACGAGCCAGATAAGCAGCACGCACTGTTCTGCATGTCAGCAGGCTTTGAAGTATTATTAAAATAAGGATATCTACACTCAAGGCCTTTGGCTCAAGTGCATTTGTGAGGAAGCACAGATCACAGAGATGGCCGCATTGACCTTGTAATGCCAAACGTACTAAACTATATCCTATGCCAAGATTGATATATACATATTTCCTGGCAACTGTATGGTTAATTCAAGGAATCTACATTAAAAAAA
Organism: Dermacentor variabilis; assembly: GCF_050947875.1. Taxonomy (NCBI): domain Eukaryota; kingdom Metazoa; phylum Arthropoda; class Arachnida; order Ixodida; family Ixodidae; genus Dermacentor; species Dermacentor variabilis. The sequence continues at coordinate 140,966,256 of NC_134574.1, read as the reverse complement.
TTGTCCGGAGACTCACCTTTATCAAGAAAGCACGGGTCTTGATAATGGCCAATTTTCAGGGGAGGGGACAAAGTGAGCACTCACTTTGTTCCCTTCCCTTTTCATTTCCTTTCTGCGCTAAGTGGCAACAATCTTACACTCGGAAATTGTTCATATTGAACTGAATAGCCCAGCAACACGCACTACTGAGTTACGTAGCTTTTTACATTGGTAGCTCAGCTGACAGGTCATAGTTTTAATACATGCACACAATATATTTTTGCACTTTACAGTGAATATTTTTAGGGCACTATACAGACGTTACATCTACACCATCTACGTCACTAACCACATACCATTTCTTGGCACTCTTAGGACATCACTGGCCCTTCTCCCATAAAACCCCATACATTGCACACCTCAAAAACCTGGTCTACGCACAGGAGGCCTATGTGTAGCATTTTTGATATGTTGGAGTGAACTTTCGGCTGTGGGTAGTTCAGAAAGCCAATTACTAATTAATGTACTAATTGAGTGTTATAAAATATAGTATATTGTAAAAATGTACTCTTCATGGCCATAAATAAAGGTAAACAGTTTGTTATAAAATTTCTTTATGTGTTTTTAAAAAGAAATAAGCTTGGAGATAAACGCCGGCTAGATGACAAACGACGTTCCGATTTAAGCACTGAAGCACAGCAGGGACGAAGACTGACGTAGAAAGATCATTTGCATTTCTGCACAATTTTCAGCCTCCATGAAAGTCGCGCTATGACGCTAACAACGATAATTGATGCTCCCGGAGTTAAGCTTCCCAAAGCCGATGTCTCGATATGTGACACGTATGCCGTGGTCCGTGTGTACCTGGGAATGCGGTGATTTTATCCTGCCCACCTGCTGTTATGTCACATGCGTTAAAGGACGAACGGGCGCGCATTCTTGTTTCTCTTTCTTTTCAGTTCCGCTGCAATCGAAATGCGGTCTCCGCGGCAGCTACAGAGTGTCGAACCCACAACCACCTGGCCCAGCAGCTGAAAGCCACGCCCGCACTGAATGAAATTTTCACTGCAGTCCCACCTCCACTACAGCTGGTTCCACAGTACGTAGTATTCAAGGCGGCTTTTGTTTGTTTCTTTTTTTTTTACGTTGTATTTTTTTTTTATTTATGGGAACAAAAACCCAAGCCTCGCATGACGTCAGCACTGGTGTTTGCAATGTGTACGCGCCACGCGTAATTCTTTCTTTTTTTCTTTCGTAATTCAGATACATATTTTTGTTTTCCGAGAGCCCCGTCGGAACTTGCGGCGGATTCAAAGCCAGCCAACCAACCAAACAGGTGGTGACGTTTTCCGCAAGTCGAGCGAGCCATATTCCCTTCGCTATCTGCTCTTACGTAGGTGGCGAAAGAAGTAATCGCAGAGAGACACTCGAATTCGATCCCCCTCAAACCCCCCCCCACCAATAAAAAAAATAAAGAGGAAAGAAAACAGGCCAGACGGTGCGAAAACACAATCAAAATTTCCCGGTGCGACGCCGATAAGTGCGCTGCACAGACGACAAACATTGCGCTCCGCGTCAGCAGCACCATCGTCTACATTACGCGAGTGCGATAAAACGTTGCCACGCGACAACCACAGGGTCAAAGAATCAAGCAACGAACAAAAAAAAAAAAAAAAATTGCACGCGACCCGTTCTTTCGTCATCAAAGGCGCAGCCGCTGCGGCCGGCGGACAGCTGCGAAGGGCGGCAGCGAGCGGCGAAGACGACGACGACGTCATCGTGACGTCACGAAAGGCTCGGCGACCTGACCTTGAATCGAAGCCAAGGCCCTCCCGCTCACTTGGCTGCGAAACGAAGCGCAGTGCAAAGAAAAACGAACAATGGCCGTCGTCGTGCTTGCTGTGCACGCCGAGGCCCAGCGGGTTCGTGCGAAAAGATTCTTGGCACCCGCCTGACGGCAGAGTGGAACCGGGCAAAGAATGTTACGCCAGCGTGTTTCCATTCGAAGCTCACGCGTCGAATCGGAACGGGGAAAATAAAAAGAAGTGTGCTCTCACGATAGATTCCAGCAACGGCTGGTAAATCGCACACATCTGTAGCGCAATGGTGTAGACACGATACAGCTGTGACACGTTTCCTTGACGTAAAAACCGAATTTACAGATAGCGGCGTCCATTGTTCCTCTAAAGGTCATTCAGGCACTGCGGTATAACGGTACGATTACAAACGCGCAGATAATTCGTGCCGCAGCGAAATGTTTGGTGCACCAGAATGCGTTCCCTAACCCACCCTCAAACATTTAAGCTCCATCTGCTACAGAGTGAGCTGATCAATGTCAAGGAGAATCGTTTAGCCACTGACCTAGCAGACGACCGCAACTATATCGATCGTCTGCAGCTGCCAAGACGCGGTAAGGAACTCCGCGAAAACGCTTCAGCTGTTGCTCCGTTGAGCGCGAAAAATATCAGTACACGCAGCAATGCGCCGCGGAAGCAGCGGCAATCAGTCAAGCGTTGACGGAAAGTGACGAAAGAACCGACACGTGCAACCTTCGGAACCAAAACCGGAAGCCCTTCATCGCGGGAAGCAACGAAAAGGGAACTTTCGTTGAAGATACTACGAAATGATACAGGAAGATACAACGTCGCGAGCGTTTAGAACGATAGCCCTTCAGCGCCGCAGAGACCAAACGACTTCGTAACACGCTGTATGGGTCGGCTAGAGATAATGGAAGAGCGGGTGACGCAACGAAGACAGCAGGATGCTGCCGGAGCTAGGAGGCTTGGCAAGCAGGAGCGCGCCCGCTTTTGCTCGCGAGTCGTGAGGTCTGTGGCACTTCGGGGAAGTTATTTTCACAGCCCGACCCCCCTCTTCAGTCACCCCCCTCCCTGCTTCCTTTCTTTTCTTTCTTTACCTTCTGTTTTGCGAACCGCAGCCAACGCGCCTTTTCGTTTCGACGAAACCGTATGACTGTCTCGTCCGCGGTGTTTGATGCCGTCTATAAAAAAAGACGCTCGTGTCTGGCGAAGATATATATATATATATATATATATTCTGCGTTGTCCCTAGGCCTGGTAATGTAGACCACTTCAAGACAGACCAGCAATTGCACGAGAGGACTTCTGCACTGAATGAATGAGGAAAAAAATAAATAAAAACGAAAGAACGGTGTCAATGAGCGTGGCGTCCTTCAGTCAAGTCGTTCCGTCGAAGTCTTCTTTCCAACCTGACTAGGACGAGGTCTCCCCATTCTTTCCAACGTTAAACGCGTTCGTTAATGCGTGGTTTTGAGCGGCGCGCGCTTTCTCGACAGTCAATGCAGCAGCGGCGGCGGCGGCGCACGGCCGACGGTGTCATTGCGATGATTACAGGCAACAACGCTCGCAGCGTATTTTCTGACCGGCTCGAGGAATGAACCAGTTAGAACCAGTTCAGGCTGGAGTGACGGACGGCCGATCGTCTGCCCAAAGCATGTGCTACTCGTAAAGGGCTTCCTCACAGAGCAACAGTTATCCGGCGTTGGTGAGCCGAGGGAAACATCTCCGTTACGTTCGGAGGAACGGGGAAAATAAAGAAAAGGACGTGGCAAGCGGATCTCTGCGCATTTTGCCCGGCTGCCTCGTGATGCTACCGCGAGGAGCAGACGACGAGAGATTCGTTGCCGTTCTTACAAGGTGGGAGAAAAAAAAATCGGGACATACATGAAACGGCCGCGCTGCCTGCGTTGAGACGAAAGATGCAGCGGTAACGGCTTACCTGCCAGGCGGATCTTGAGCAGGTCGAGCGGATGCAGCACCAGGGTCGAAGTGACACCGCCAGAAATGCCGGCCAGGAGGTGTTCGTACCGCACCTGAGGAAGCACGAGGCTCATCGAAGTCCGCCAGCGACGGTCGTGGTTGGCAACAGCCGACTCCTTCATGGTCGTCGGGCTCGACTGGGCTCCCGTCACAGCAGAAGTCGGAAGAAGTAGCGCGTGTGCTTTACCCACGCGATATTCTAAATATATAGGGGACTGTCGAGGGTCAGCTCGGTCCGCAGGGTTTGGTCAGTGAAAACTGACGGCGCATAGTGTAGTACGGCCGCTGGTTACCAGCGCCGTACAAGAGCGAACGACAGGCGCGGGAGCGCGAATGAATGGGAGCAAAGATTAACGCCGGGCGTACCACTCTGCGGCACACGCGAAAGCTCTCTCCGGCCGATGCCTGCTTGCCGGAGGGGGGGGTACGTACGTTCCGTACGAAGAATCGTTCCCTTCCTTTGGTTCTGCTGCGCCCTCCCTCGTTTTACGCCGATGCCCTACACCTGTGTCCCCCGCTGCAGAAAAAGGCTTGTCAAAAACAATTGTGACGTCACGCAAAAAATTCTGACACTTGTGGCGCGAGCGACGTGCTATCATTTTTATATCTATTGCCGCTTCTCTTTGTTGTATCAACGTAGTAAACGCAAACAATTTGTATTATTATTATACACTATACAAAAATTAAACATTACACTTGAATATGTTTTAACGTTTGTTTTATTAAACGTAAGATGGATGAACACCAGCGTCCTCTATGACGTCGCGGTACGTATAGAACGTTAGGAGAGTCCTTTATATCGTCTCCTCTCACGTGGTGGGAAGCATAGGTAAGCGATTGCGCTGGAATGTGCATTTTGTGCGTATTTTTCGAATCCGTTCGCTCGTGCCCGTTGAAGAAAATGTTTTCTTAGCGTAGCCTGTCGTAACAGAACCGGCAGTAACATTCCGGCAAACGGTGCTTGATGCTTCGCAGCTGAGCCATCTGCGTCGCTGTCGGTCACGCCGGCTTGAGTGGTGTCAACAACATCGCGATTCTCTCGGAATCCCTCGTTTTCCTGCAATTCTCGAAGCGCAGGAACGCCCTTGCTTTTCGCTCATTCGTCGTCATAAGTCGTCGTTACCGCGCTCGAATCGGCGAGCTTACGATCACGCGATTCAATGTCCGGTTTCGGAAAGCATGTCAGTCACTGACACGCTTTCCTGACTGGCTGACTGACTGTCGGTTTGACGTGCCCCGCGACACCGTTTTGTGTCTTGCATCACAGGAGACTTCAGCATGCCCGAGACGACAGAACCCGCAAAGATGGTCGGCGACGGCTTCAAGCTTGTCCAACGCCGGGCCAACCGCAAGCGCAAGATGGCTGTTGACGACGAGGAACCCAAAAAAGGACGGCCTCTCTACCCTCCCGCAAAGCAGGAGAAACTGGTGCGCTGTGCCCGAAAATAACCCGTTTTCTAATGTGCCCCCGCCCTCTCCACACACACACACCGGAAACCGTCGCGAAATTTGTGGGAGTGGGACTCTCTGAAATATTGTCGGATTCGGTACTTGCATTTCGAAGCTCCCTCCATCACCCCCCAGGATGACTTTTTGCTGTGTTATCGTTCTATTGTCGGCCGGAAGCTGCTGTGTTTTGCTGGTGTTTCCTTGTGGTTTTTGAGTAGTTGGACTTGGGATAGGGACAGAAAACCGCTTGAAGCGGCAGATTCCAGTGAAACTTGCCCAGGTCGCTTCCTTAATTGTTAAGAGAAAAAAAAGAAAAAAGAAAGGGTAATGGCAAAAGCATGCGTAACCTTGACCACAAGAAATGACGCTAAACGAATCGCTAGCGCCAGTCGAAATTCCAGGAAAGTTGCTTTACCATGCCCCATCAACAAGGGGGCGTGTCCCTAGGTCATTAATCGTAATGGCTTAATGTTATAATATTAAGAAGGGGGGGGCAACAGCTACTCATCTAAACTGTAAATGCTATGTTTTGAATGCATGTATTACGCTCTTTGGCCACACATGCTAGTCACCACAACGGTAAGCTCAACTGTAAGATCTGCTAGCGGAAATGAATGCCATTTAGAGTGTTTTGAATGGTCTGGCCTTTTGTCTGCTCTTTATGTGTGTACATTTTTTGACAGTTTACTTGAGTTGTCATTACCTCGCCAATTTCGTAGCCCTTCACAAATTCTTTTCGTTGTAATTGGGATAAAAACAGTAGGAAGAAGAAAAAAATCGTCTACTCATTGTATTTTGGGCTGTGTAGTGCTTCAACTCTACTGTGTTTTGTTTTCAGCCCCCCCTCATGTTATATTTGGTGCAGCTAACTCTAACAAAGTTTGTTCCACTATCACAGGTTGAGCTAGCAGTTGTGGTTGATCTCATGATTTCTGACGATAATGCGATATGCTTATGTGCCATACTTGAAGTGTGTTCTTGTACATAACTAGTCATAACTGTCACGCAGGAAGGCAAGATCGAGATCCGGAAGATTCCCGTGCCCGCGCACCGGTACAGCCCGCTGAAGGAGAACTGGCTTAAGATCTTCACGCCCGTTGTAGAGCATCTGCACCTCCAGATACGTTTCAACCTGAAGTCCCGTTGCGTTGAAATTCGGGTGAGCTCTGAAGTTCGCTTTTGTTGCCTGGAAACCTCGATGCACAAAATCTGCCTTTCGCTTGACCCGTTGTAGTGAAGGACTGCACACTCTGTGTATGAATTGACTGATAAATTTGTTGGCATGAAATTCTCACTAACGTCTAAAATGGCAGCATCCAAAGCCTTCACTTACTACGTGCTTTGCACCTTTCTTGACAGTAAACATTGAATTGAAGTTGCATCAACAGCGTGTAGTATTGTGTGCTGAAAAGTTCTTTCCAGGGGAGAAGCAGTGGTATAGCGGTTAACATGAGGGACCACAAATAAGTTGCTTGTGTTTTGGCATACTTCCAGCACATCACTGCCTGATGTCTGAGTTTGAGGCTGCGTGATGATGCTGCTATCTTTATGAAGAAAACGCTTACCATCAAGTATCTGGTTTATTGGGCAACCATGTTTAGCTGGGATTGATCATCTTGGAGCATTATAGTGCGAATGGGATGTGCAAACACTAAGCGATGCCACTTAGTGCTAAAATTTGTTCCAACTGTTTATTGTTGCGCTGCTTGTCAGGCATCGTCCTGTCACACTGTAAAAGCATGCAATGTTAGTGGTATTTCTACGTGTCTGTGTCAGTTAGCGATATTTGTGAATTTTATGAATTGCTGTATGGTGTTCTTGCTCGAGAAAGAGAGAAACATAGAATAAAACAAAATTTGAGGTCCCGTGGCTGGGGCCACTAGTCCAGGGTGCCACTGGCGTGCTCGCTGGGCTTGGTCCAGCTTGGTTAAAGAGATTGTAGTGCTTAGCTACATCTCTCTTTAACCCCCCCCCCCCCTACTTTATGCTCATCTTTGCAGACATGCAAGGAGACTCGGGAGCCCAGTGCTCTGCAGAAGGCTGCCGATTTTGTGCGGGCATTCACCATGGGCTTTGAAGTTGATGTGAGTCGCATTTCGTTGCTTTATATTTTGCGCATTATGTCGCTGTAGATTGAATGTAGGTCCTTAAAGTTCTTGGCCGGCAACTTGTCTTGTGTTTAAAGATCCTTGCCATGTCACAAAATGTTCATTTTGTAACATGGGTTCTACTAAACTACTTTGATTCTAGTCTGAGGCTAAGACTGTGGCGGCTAAGTACTCCCGAGTGTTCACCCTGCACGGCTGGGTCGTGGAAGTCCAAAGGAAAGCAGGAAACAACACTACAGCAAATGCATCTCACCCCAAGCCAGCTTTTATTTTGCGCACCAGTGACGTTGCTAGGTACAGGTTGAGGAGGTTTATACTTGCGGACAGCTGTTTGTTACGATGAAGGGAAGGCTGTGGAGGAGAGGCACTCACAGGATAATGCTCTTGAATATAGTTCCGCAGTCTTGTTTGTTTAAGCTTGGAAAGAGGAAATATGGACGTTCCATTTACTGCAGCGCTTTCATTAAAATGACGCGAAACACACCACTCGGCATTACATTTGAATTTTGTTTTTTCACATTGCTCTTCCACGTGATCACATCAGTACTTGGCCCACGTAGCAGGCTGGGCTTTGCCCCCATCTCCCCCGCATCAAACTGAAGACAGAGCCGTTGACAGACCAGAAGTTGCTAAGCAGAAGCCGAAGCATATTGCACAGGCCACACATGTTATGGAACTCTCCTATGTTGCTTCATGATAGACAAATAGGGTGAACTGGTTCTTGACATCATAGTTCTACCAGGTCTCTTAAAAGAAGCTTTACCTCTGGAGTGTCAATCTAAGTATATTGGAATGGACAAGTTGTTTTGCTTCGCATTCACTTTAGTGAATTTGGTAAAGTTTGTTGTCTTAAAAAAAAATTAAAATGTGGTGTCTGCAGGGATATTTTTTTGTTAGGCCATTGATATCTTTAAACAAAAGTTTGTGAAATTATAAAATTGAAAAAAAAACAAGGGAGGTACGAAGTTTTTAGCACTGTGATTCACTGATAAATAACGATGTCACAATTCGGTAAACTTCATTTATTAAGACACCTAAAAAGGACAATATTGATGTACTGTACGCCACTCTCAAATATGTACCACTAATTTACAAGTATGCCTTTTGTAAAAACCTTCCCTTTACTATTCCATGCAAGCTGTAAACATCTATCAGATTTCTGTTTAGATGCTCTAACAGGAACAGTTTACACAACTGAGGTCTGTTTTTGATATAGTGTTACAAATTTGTAAACCGCAGGCTTCAATTAAAAAAGTTTTTAAGATTATCGATTGAGTTGAGATTGCTGTTATCTAAAGCTTCCCCTTAACCCGGTCACACGGAAGATTGAAATTTCTTGTGCGGGAAGCAACAATAGAAGTGGGAAGCTAAAAGGCTAGTTGTATGCCATACAGTTTCTCCTTTCCCTTGCTCTTCTTTTTCTTTTTTAAACCTGAGCATTCATTGATCTTTTTCTCTTGTACGCTTGACCACTGGGCTGACTGTGCTATTTCTGGTGTCGCTTCTCCTGGCAGGATGCCCTGGCTTTGGTCCGCCTAGATGAGCTCTTTCTTGAGTCTTTTGACATCCAAGATGGTAAGCCTGTTTTGCATCATTGCTTTTTCTTGGAATTTACATTTTGCTGTTGCGTTAATGCGTTGAGATTTTAGTGTGCAGTCACAGGTAGCAGGCCTTACTATGTACTACAAGTTCTTTTTCTGTTGGATTAACCAAACTTGGGATTACACTTGCTGGCCTAGCTTATTTATTTATTTAAAATACCTTACATGCTTCAAAGTGAGGCATTAAGTAAGGGGGGCAGTACATAGAAAATAGATAGAATATATGAAATCCATAACATCGTAGCAGTTTACATACTACAGCCGTAAGTGCAACCGAAGTGAAAAAGAATTACTTAGTTCACAATTCACTAGCAAAAAAATAACAATATAATGACAAGGAATGAATCGCACAGTATATTCAATGAAGTTCTGTAATCAACAAGTCCAGAGTGTTAAAGAGTATAAAAGATTTTAAAAAGCTACTAACGTGACATTCCAGCAGAACGGTTAACATGGTGACATAAGGTTCATATTCAGTTCATTCATATTGCACAGTGGAACCTCAACATAGTGAGGTAAATATAAAATGTTTCTTGCCGATATCAACTGAATTTACCTGAACCTAATGCGCACCTTCTTTCTGAGGAAATGAGTGCGTAAAGTGCCTGCGCATTAGAATCGGATACGAAACCAAAACTAGCTTCTCGGAATCGGCAGCAGCCTACCATCAGAGACATCAGACACAGCGTCATCGCCATCACAAAATGGCGACGGAGCACAGTTTCTGGAAAGTTGCTGTTGGCTCATTTTTTGCTTGACTAGGATCCTGAGCATCATTTTCGACCAAGAACATTAGGAGATTATCAGTTTCGAGAGATTTCGTGCAACTCGGCACCAGATGCGTTGGTGTAAGCTTGCTATCTGTGTGCAGTGCCAGGAACGCTGTCGGACTCGGACAAGTCCCATGCAGTCTCTTACAGAAGTGATGGCAGTACATATATTTCTAAATGTGATCGCTTGAGAATACCGCCAGTGTGCTTAATACCTGTGGACAAAGCGCAAAGGTGACGACAGCGCACCACTTTCATATTGAAAGCTCATTAATAAGATGAAGAATTCCTTGTCCGTGAAAGTAAATTGTGCACGTCTCATTATTTCTGATTGCTAACATGAGGAGCTTCCTATATTTTTCTTTTGTGAACCGGTGGCATGTTACACTCAGATGCACATTTATTTTCTTACTTTAATGCCCGCGAAAATTGGGTGTGCATTAGATTTGGGGATGGCCTTAGAATAGGTTAAATAAGGGGTGCGTATAACTGGGCTTGTGCGAAGCAAAAGTTGGAGCGAATAGTTTGAGTAGTTGTGAGATTTGCATAAAGCCTTGACACAAGGGCCACAAAACTAATACAGGAAAGAAAATCGTTTTTTTTTTTTACTTACGAGGAATGAAACAATTCACTTCCTGGAATGATTGTAGTTTCGAGAGTACTGGTATTAAGATATTATAATTATTTACAATGCCAACAGCACAGAAAATTAGTTTACAGGCTTTTTCTCAGCATTGTACTTTAGTACACTAGAAATTTCGCAATGGTTGACGCCGCGGGAGTGTTTCACACTTGCCCATCGCAACAGGCAATGGCAATGGCATGACGTGCAACCTTTGTCATTGCAGTCACTGAAACATTGGGCAGCATGGCATTAGGCTGGTCATTCTCATGTTCACACAGTAAGCACAGCTTGTCGGTGTGCAGGTTGAACTAAAGGATGGTGTTTGCACTTAACATTTTGCTCAAGGGCCAGGGTGCAAGTGTCCAGCTCACCGAGTCCAAACCCTTTTGTGATTATTTTTTTTTTAGTCGGTGCTCATCAAGGTCAGAAAGGCATGTAATGCAATATTGGCGTTAGCAAATTGGCCATGAGCGTTGATTGTTGCCTCTGCATGTCCATTTGCAACAGGGAATTAGTGTTAATAGCTTGGTTAGAAAAAAACAAGTTTGAGCAGGTTCCGGTTGTCATCGGACCACTTGCGCTTTGTTGGCAGAACACTTGCTTTTTCTTCATTGATGTTGCTTTGTGTAAGTGAATGGTAAACAAGCGCTGGTGTTCTATTCCCATTGTTTTTTTCGCTTTGCAGTGAAGCCTCTCAAGGGGGACCACTTAGCCAGATGCATCGGGCGACTGGCAGGAAAGGGCGGCCGAACCAAGTTCACCATCGAAAATGTCACAAAGACTCGTATTGTCCTTGCTGACAGGTGAGCCTCGTTTGGCGTCCTTCTCGCAGTGCACTACAGTAAAAGCTAATTAATTTGAATTCCATGGGGATGCAACGAAAATTCGAATTATACAAAATTCGAACTAACGTAAGTCTGAAAGAATTCACTCGGTTAAGGTGCGTATATAGTTTGACGACGTGTGAGCACGTGCGCACAGATGCTAGGTCACATTGGCGTGAACAACAATGTCTACACTTCGAAGCACTGGCACAGCCAACGTAACCGTTGTTACGGTTGGCGTGTAACACCCCATGCAATAAGGATGATCAAAAGATCATGCCTAATCGAAACAGAGGATGGATCCCTACTTCTGTGTCTTGAGTGGTTGCCCGTCTGGCAGGCGCCCCACAGTGATTTCGGGCCCCTTTGTGTGTATGCGTGACAGGAGGGAGGGCCGCTTTCCACGCACTGTGTGACTCGGGGGGGGGGGGGGGGGGGGAGACTCCTTTCCGCAAACCAAACTGGACCTTCGGGTTGCCACTAGCAGAGGCAAGCATGTGCAATGTCGCCTAGGAGAGAGGGAGCAGCCGCCCATGACCGACGACACTGAGTACATGTCACGTGACGTGAGAAAAATCCTGCCTACGATTTTAGCGGGCCTATTTAGGCGGCCCCGCAATGTATTTTTATTATTATTCCGTTATATCCTCAGCAACCCTGAAATAAACAGTGCAAGTTTCGCACTAGAAATCGTCTCGCCCCTGCCAGGTCGCCATGGTCTACCGGACGCCTGCAGCCTGCCGACAACACCATGCTACCCAGTAGTAACGCCGGTCGGGGTTCGAGTAACCGGCGTCGCAACACCGGACACAGCCAACACGGTCCGATGTGCCCATTATCGAGGAGGCTCATGATCTATATGCGCGTTTGTCGTGCCGACTGGCGTGGAGAACAAAAAAGAATGTTGCAGTTTCGCCCGAAAAGCGAAGCATCGATTGCAATAGCAAATCAGTAGATAGCTATACGAAGTAAGGAGAGTAGTCTTATCGGCTGTATAAATTTGTAAACATTCTCTTGCTACCTAAATGAACAAGTGCGGTGTCATGCGTGCACAGGTAAATATGAACACATCTTGCTCAATGACCGCGGAAAGTCGCTGAAAAGTGCTGGAGTGAGGAATTGCGGCAGTAACCACGAGCGAACTGACATTCGTACAGCTCTCGCTTCAACGCGAACGCGAAACATAGAAAGCATTTCGCTTATGAAGCTGCCGGCACTATGCACATCCTGCAAACATCTTTGATCGCTTTGAAGATAAGGCCCACGCGGGCGTGCACTTTGGCCACGTCGCAGATCGTTTTCAAGATACGGCGCCCGCATGGTCACGCCATAAGCTGCAGCCATGTTCTACAAACAAGGCCCTTACTGCTTGAACCTGTGATAAAACTTGAAGGAACACCTAGTTACTATACAAGCACTGATTAATAAGCTCATGTTATGTTCTAGGACTATGCAGGTACAAGTCTATATAACAAAGTAATTTTGGCATCCTCTTCAACTTCACTGCAACGAGGCACAAATGTAGTACAGTGAAACCTCGTTAAACCGTAGTTGGCCGGAGCTCGGAAAAAGTATGTACTAAACGGTACTATTGCTTAACCAAAATAGCGTGAAATCACCAACTTACCTGTCAGAAACGGAACTCGGAGTGCGATAAAAGAAGAAAAAGACATGCAGTATTTATTGACTTCGCACAACAAAAGTGTTATTTTCCTTTGATGCTGTGGCGGCCTAACGGCGACGACCAAGGCCTCAAACTTACTGAAGCTGCGAACCAGCCTTTCGGCCAGCCCCCTCTTCTCGGCAAACACTCGCATGACTGATTCCTCGGCGTTGCATATTCTCCGTGCATGGGCGCAGTAGCGTTGCAGAAGTCGTGGGCGCCTTTTTCATTGCGGGGTGCTGTTCTCGTTGCAATGGTTGCATTCATGAGGCTGACGTAATGCGCAGCTTCTGCCACTATCGGGCCTGAATCACCCGTGCTGTCGCTTCCCGTGTTGTCCTCGTCACTGTCGCTAGGCGACACTTCGGCAACAACAGAGGCAACGATGGTCAAAAGTCGAACCTCGTAGCCGACATCTCTTCGTGGTCGCAGCAGCGCTTCCGAGCAACTTCCTCGCATTCCAAATGCCTACACTGTAGTCAACAGTAGACCCATGTCGTGTGCCAGTGCCGACTTCTTCGTGTCACGTTCGATAGCACGAACAATGTCTAATTTTTCTTCTATGCCGAGCACCCGGCGTCTTTTCTTTATCTGAGCTTCGGCACGATGCCACAACGCTCTCTGGCATGGTGCCGAAATGATGTTGATGTGACTTCACACACAAGGCGCTTGGAGGCCGTTGTGATCTCTAAGACTTGTTCTGCCGGGCCGCCCGATGGAGACGATGTACCACCGTGTTTGCGCGTCGAAAAGTGGAAACACTGTGTTAACCGATACGTAAGCAGTAAGCTGGTACGGTTTATGCGGATACAAAACACATTATGTTCAATGGCTGCTGAGTCGGGAGATTTCACTTTACTACTTCTAAAACAGAACTACTGCTTAAGTGGTTACGGTTTAACGAAGTTTTACTCTATCAATTATTTCATTATATCCCATTTCATTATAATGCATTTCAAGTGTAATAGGTGACTTTTTATTTAATGTGTTTCATCAAAGCTTCATGTCCCTCTATGTGTGCATTAAAGCTCTTCCATGCTTCCTGCATGTCAGCATGTTGCCTCACATTGTTGCTCATTTCATGCAGCAAAATACATATCCTTGGCTCGTACCAGAACATCAGGGCGGCGCGGACTGCCATCTGCAATTTAGTCCTCGGTGAGTGAAGAGAATGCTTGATGATTTTACAAGAGATTTGTGAGCCTTAGCACTGAATTGCGTGTCTTTTGCATGTATGTCCGATAGCATTCGTTAGTACAGTCAAGCATAGTCGTAATAAAACCGCATCAGACATGGAAACACCTTCATTACAAGCATAAAAAGTTATATTGGTTAAAAAAGTCCACAATCACGTCCGTCTCGGCAGTACACATGTAAGTGTGATACCTCTTGGTGACTTGTGCAAATATAGCATTATAACAACAATAAATTACATAAACACACTTTGTGCTGTTGCTAATACGACCATGCGTTCGGGGTGATAACATGTGATTGGCACGTTAGCTTGCTGACTGCGGTCCAGCATTGACAGATACCACATCTCAACAAGTACAGGAAATAGAGTGTACCTGACACATTTCAGGGATGCCTCTTGAAAGTTGGGACAAAATCTGTCGAGTTCTCTAGCTAATGGAACTCTCTTCTCTTTCTTTCCCTGCAGGCAAACCACCATCGAAGGTCTATGGAACGATGCGGCAACTGGCAAACCGTATAGGAGAGAGGTTCTAATTTATTTGTGTGAATTTAGTTGTGTGACAACATAGGTACCTAAAAGAAGCTAGTCCCAAGATCTGCTACCACCACACCAGCAGCAAGTGGAATGGCTCTTCCTCCGTTTCTACAAAAGAAACGGCAGCTGCTGGGAGAGGAGGCTCTTGAGATTAAAATTTGTGGAAGGTGGTTTCACATTTGTGCTATATTCTTTATTGCTCCACGTACGATGATGTCCAGTGCGTATCTTTTAATGCTTATCAATGTTCAGCAAGTCTTTAAGGACCTACTCTCCAGTCTGTTTTTGATCGCTTGATGGGATATGCAAAAATCTGAATTGGATCTGAATGTTCTGGAACGTTTCCACAACCTCAAGTGGGCCCGTGTCAATAACAGTGCTTGCAAGATAATGCGCCTAGCATATGTCTAATCTGTCCTTTTCACCATTTGTCCCATATTTTTCTTCCCCTTCCTGTGCAGGCTAGGAGGCCAGAGCACACTAGTTGAGGCTAACCTCTCTGCTTTTCCTACTTTAACTTTAAAAAAATTGGGTATCTTTTGCTAATCTCGTTACTCTTTCAAAAGGAAGGCGAAGGATGTGTTATGCCTTTTGACGTGCTGCATTATTTTACTGCTGAACCCAGGTTCCTTCGGTGGATTCATGAGAAAGGCAGAATTGTTCTGATGGGCATGACGATTAAGAAAAAAAGAAGCTTGGCATGGGATCCCAGTGCAGGTTCAAAGAAACAAGGTGGTAACAATTTATTTTAAGCCTTCCGTGCATTCCTTGCAGACCAGCTGCATCTTCTTTCTCGTAAATTCAGTTGAGTCGAAGGCCAAGCTGCACGCAGGCTAGCGTTATTAGCATATATGGCTTTGCTACAGGAAGATCGCTGGATGCAAAGATGCAAAATTGTGAGGCGGAATCCGATGGCAGTGTGCGTATAGGGCCACTAAAGGTAAAGCGCTATTTATTGAGAAAATGGTTGCGTGCGTTATACACTCGTCAGACACGCTTGCCGAGAGGGCGCGGGCGCAGTCCATTGATAACGCCTGGTTCGACGCAGCCTACATCTGAGCGTGCGCGGCCACATTGGTGGGACTGCCTTATGCTTGCCGTTTACCGTGGCTTGAACAGCTGTGTGGTCGCTGAATAAAAGCAGAGATAACGGGTCGCAAAGCTTTCAGGGGAGCGCGCCCCTGGGCTTGCGATGTTTTTGCAAATTCCGTGACTGACAGTTTTCCATGTGCGAGCATCTCATTCGTGTCGTGCCTGACGCGCCAGTCTGTTGATACCAGAGTCCTCCATGAAGGCGTGGAAACTGCTACGAAGGCCATGGCGAAGGAACGCTAACGCGGTTTCACAAGGGTAAGGTGTCCGCCATGCGTGAAGGTTTGTCCGGAAGGGCGTCGCATCGGGAGGCATGTTACCCTCCCGTATGTGGCCTCGGACGTCGCATTTTACGAGCTATTTAGTTAACAGCCACAAGTTTTACGTTACCTGCCATATTTTCGGAGAGCGAACGTAAAAACGCCGTCGTGTACGTATTCGTGCGATGGAAAAGCCCGCCTCGAGAGACGATTGGGACGGTGGCGCCGCCTGTCGGGAGAAAGCGGAACGAGCGAAAAGGGCGGGATGTTGTCGGGACGGCGAACAGCTCGGGCGCATTGACCCTGTACTGGAAGAGCCTACAACTACAGCCTGCGCGTTTTTTCATGTTTTCGCAGAGCACCAAATAGTAAGTTTTAATGGATATATTAGATACAATAAGCGTTCGAAATGAGGGGGAAAGGTGACATTAACGCACGATAAGCACCATCTCGCTGTATTAGCCACTGCCGCGCATCTGCTTTCCTCGTGGGCTACTTTCGATCACTGGACTCCAGCGTGACTTGGGCAATTTGACGAAAGGCGCAGTTGTTCGTATCAAAATACGTGTTTGCAAAGCTTCAGTGCCTTTCGGGACTGTTGAACAAGGGCAGCATTGACGACCCTTGATAATTGTCCTTTCAGCATAGGAAAGTTGCTCGGGCCATGGAATAACGCTTCGTTGCAGCGGTCAGCTGTGAGAGCTTCAATGGAAAGTGACATTGTTTTTATATGTTAGTACTTTGTGTGTCCCTGTGTGTTATATTGTCGCGGCATTCTATGAGGGTTAAGGATCGATTAGTGCGCGCCTTTCTATATTGGCTACTGTTTTAAGCATTATTACGAAATGTGCTTTACTGCCGAACCGTTTGTTCGTTTGTTTTATGCATCACCTCGTATTGCCATCTTCCTTTGCTCATTAGACAATCTATTGCTTGTGGAGAAACCGGCGACACAACAGAGTTGCCAATATTTCCAATGCCATCAGAATAAACCACTCACTCAGGTGCGTCTGTATAAAAAATTGTCACTTCACTTCTTCGAACTTCGTCGGACATCTTATCCAAACATTGTAACTGCGGCGTTGCATGGAACAAGTTCTCTCCTTCGCACGCGCTACCGACCCTGGGGGTGGTATTCTCTGACATCACTCGGCGATACCATATTGTCACGTAGCAGTGACGGTGAAGACCGTCACTGCTACGTGACATATGTGCCGGACGCCCCCGACAAGCCGTAATCCAAGCCCGGACTGCAAAGACAAACAAGTACACGTGTCAACATATCGCTTTCTCGTGACGTAGTACAGGGCGCGTTGGATGACTCGAACGGTTTTTGGTCGACCAGCCAATCGGCGCGCATTGAAAATGGTATCTCCGAAAGTGATCGTGCATACGTACCCTGCCTTGATCGTAACTCGAGGCACCGTAAGGTGCGAGAATATACGGGAATATAGTTGCTGGCGGTTAGCGCGGTTTCTCGTGATCCGCCGAATGCCCACCACACCATGTAGTAAGGCTTAGTTACATGTACGCAGAACGGTGCTTGGAAGAATAGCGGCATTTTCGATGTTGCATTAAAAATAGAAATATATATTGGTTCCAGAAAATGTGTTGCATATGATTCAGTCTTCTCGAAGATGCAAAGCGTTTACAGCATTATATTTCTGTTTCCTATCACCCTGAAAGGGATACCGAAGAGAAATAAGTTTTATGAGGTAAAACTCCAAAACTCTATTTCTGTTATGAGGTAAAACTCCAAAACTCTATTTCTGTTAATTTCGCAGTAATAGGTCGATTATTAAAAGAGAAAACGAAGATCGAGAAGGGAGTTTTTCGCACCCAAAGTACGCAAAAGGTGTACACAAATGTATGCACGCAGGGCGAGGGGCTTTCGGTGCGCAAAGACGCTTAGGTGCGCTATTACTGAAACTACCCAAAGTTGGCATTTCTTGAATTTCGCGCTGAAACCCTAGCGCCGGCACGTTGCTGTGACGTCATGAATGTTAAATTATTCATTCGTGTTTAGATTGTCGCGGATCGGCAAGCTTTTTTGAAAATTGGCACGAGTTGAGCTTCAGATCTTTTTACAAAATTACAATGTAATATGTAGTCCGTTCCTTTTTAACCGATAAAACGTCAACTAGGCTTGAGCAAACGCCTTACGATTTCGTGACGTTTCGACGAGCTGGTGGCAAAAATCCAAGGCACCGTCGCCACCCGCCTTTCCTGGCTATGATGAGTGTTATTCTGGATCTGGACATCGTCAGATATTGACTAATCTTTAATGGTGGCAATTTGAGCCAATCAGAGAGGCCGTGGAAGGCCTCTGGGCCAATCAGTGCTGATAAGATGGCGAATTCGACGACCTCCACAATAGCAACCCAAGCCTCTCGACCATCTTGAAGGGGCAGCGAAATATGACGAAGACAGAAGGCAGGAACACACAGGACAGCGCTTCCTGCCTTCTGGCTTCATCTTCAAGATGTTCAACCAGTACCAACTCGCCCAAATGTCGATCCTCTCAATCACGGCGTCACGACCACGTGGTCACAACGCATATGCGTCTGTCGCGGGAGCCGAACTGAAACTAGTTCGTTCAAGCAAGCATAATTTTTTTAAATGGCCGATTTGACGCTTGCCAATGTTGTTTTCTATGGTTTAGAGGGTTCGAGCCTTCGTCTACACTCTAAAAGAAAATTACACCCTTTGGGTTGTATCTTGCCACACAACGATAAATGTCATGTCCGCATTTCCTTTCTTTAATGCTGCGAGCCCGGTACTTCCCAGTAACGAACAGCATGCGCGTTATCAGCATGACGTAGCATTCCCGACAGGAAAGTAGCGGGCGCGGCGTTTTCACGAAAGGAAACGCAAGCAAGGCAGATGACGATTATCGTTGTGTGGCAGATATGCACCCCAAAAGGTGTACCTCTCAGTGTACAAGGTGAGCAAGTGACAAGTCGAATATATGTCATGCCAGTACTCTAACGGGGCTCTCGACTATCCACCCAATAGTTACGCTGCAGTTTAGGCGCGCCGATGTTAAGCTTCGACCACCGAATGATGGAACTGGCTATGGTGTTTTGACGCATCGTTAGTGGTGTGCCTAAGCACGACGCTGAAAAGAGTGCGATCTGGCCGCATCAGCGTGTACTGCCTCATTGGCACTCGATGCCAACGATTCTCCCCTCTTGCTTCAAGTACTCCAATGAGTGGCCTGAAATCAATGGGGGGGAGTATGCCGTAAACTGTGCGCGCGTCTCCACCGCGTTGCCTTCGAGCGTCGAAAAAAGTGCAGCACGGCGGGCATCGATCTGAAGCCGGGAAGGGAGGCCCCGTTAATCGAAGCTCCCCTCCTCACTCCCTCCCTCCCTCTGCCGTCCTCTCCTCTCCTCAGTCGTCTAACTTGCCGTATCGACCGGCTTGGCTCGGCTGCTGTCGTAGCCCGAGCCAGGACGATCGAGAAGAGAGCGAGAAAAGTCGGAGGCGATGGCGAGACCCGCTCGGAGGCGCCGGTTGCGTAAAGAAGGGCACCACGGCTGCGCCATCGCGGCGCGTAGCAACCCGCGCGCGCCTCGAGTTGCGTCCGCACGTGCGACAGGACGTCATTCTCTGCTCCCTCGTTTCTTGGAAGCCAAATTCGAGTCAGCTCTTTAAGGTAGTGCTGACATGACGTTCTCGACTCATCCTGCAACTACATCTTCGCGTTAAATGAAGGTGCAAGCCCGCTAAACCACAGAAAAGGATGGATGGATGGATGGATGGATGGATGTTATGAGCGTCCACTTTGGAACGTGGCGGTGGGTTCCGCCACCAAGCTCTTGTTATTATACTGCCTAATGTCCTACCTAGGTTAAACAAGGAAAAAGAAAGAAACGCTATGAACTCCCACAACCAAATTTTCTGATCCCCTATGGCGAACTTTGCTTTTGTACGTCTCCGTTTTTTCGTTTCCCTACTTTTTTTCCCACCAATCCTCCAATCGCCTCTTACTAATCCTTATTGCGGACATGTTTACTTTTCCACTGCTCTCGCTGAACCCAATGATTTCAAGGAGGCCAGCGGTGCCTAAATCGACCTGGCGTGGGAGCGCCCTCTAATATTTGCTGAGATATTTGTTTCTAAGAACCAGGGCCGACGCTCTTGTAAAGGCTCATTCACAGTAGGCTGAGACGACACCGATTTCGGTCTGCCGACTGTCGGTGACAGCGTTTTTTTTTTCCTTCGTGTCGGCGCCTCTGTCACACTGAGCCAACGCCGACAATCTGCCGACGGTCGGCGGAGAGCTCGGTGTCGGTACAGTGTGACAGAGGCCGAAGGGAAAAAAACGCTGTCGCCGACAGTCGGCAGACCGAAATCGGTGTCGTGTTGGTCTATAGTGGGAATGAGCCTTAACGGTTCGGAAAGCGAACCATTCGCACACCGCGGGCACGTGCCCTCCTCTTCTCCCGAAATTTCTGCCAGTACGCGGCCTGCCCAGCCTTCAACTAACCTTCGCACCGGAAGTAACATGTTAACTCGGACGGCGCAGGAGCCTGTGAACGCTGTTGTGGAACGACACCATGGTAATAAAGTTTCTCAACAAAGGAGGTCTAAATACAACTCAAAATTACGCTGGGCTTCAAGCTCGGCACGATGACCAGATGCTATGCCGCTGCACTATATTTGTGTGGTGCAAACGGTTTCTGGACGACCAGACGGCAGTGGGAGAAGACCCCTTCCTCGCAACACAGAAGACCCCCTCCTCGCAATGTACGGCGCTACCACGACAGGTGGCGCGCCAAGCGCGCATTGGGGCTGTGCGGGGACCGGTGCGAGGCGCGTCGCCGCCCGGTTGTCCGTGCCGATCACGACGTTTCGAGACACCGAGTTCTTTGGTTCGTTCCGCTTGCTCAGGCGCACGTTTCGTTGCCGCGCCGAACGCTGCGTTGCTCGACGCTCACCGCGTGATTGGTGGGTGCAAAGTCCGATGCGGGGCGCCTCGTAAGTGATCGCTGCGCCGTAGCGCATTGTCTTACACCCCTTGGCGGGTCGACGGGAACGCGAAAGCGTTCCCGTCGACCCGCCAAGGGGTGTAAGACAGTGTAAGGGTGTAAGGCGAAGCTTAAGCGTCCTCCAATTTTTGTGCCAAGGAAATGCAGGCGAGTTCACGCGTAGTACACTGATCAGGCTGTAACAGACGGAGCAGAAATCGCAGAAATCGCAGGGCAAGCAGCCAGCAGCGGACAGACACGGATAGCAACGCGAACCCACCGCGAGAGCGGGGTTGGCCAAGCGCCGCGCGGCAGAGTTCTGTACTGCCCGACCAGAAGAACGAACCAAGAAGGGACTGCAAGGACCTAGTAACCCGTAATGGTGGCTGTACAACGTGACAAACGTACCACACTCGGCCGCAAAATACGGACTGTGCTAAGTACCTTCTTTCTACTGGAGGCAAATCAAACCCTTGAACATCTTGAATATTTCGTCTTACATCTTCAAGAATTGAGAGCCGTTCACAGATGGAAAGAGGACTTGGCACCTTTGAAGGCGCCGTGTCACGGAACCGTTGTCAGATGGGAAGAGGACTTCGCACCTTTGAAGGCGCCGCGTCCATGAGCTTTCGTGTACTCATCAACCCAGCATCATTCGATACATTGACCCCGGTTCCCCCCCTCAACGCGGGTTGACAGGGCGGGGGGCTTTGGTTCGGGCCAACGGTCCTTCCCGGACAAGGGGGCTGTTGTGATGCAGCAACACAGGGTTACTGCACTCAACACACAAACAGCCATGTCGGTCTTACAGAACACAAGCCTGACTGACCCTCGGACTGCCTTGGCGCAAAAGAGGCCAAGGCTTGCAACAATGGAGAGCACCAAAGCCGTCCGCGGAGCAGCGCGACCACCCAAGGGTGCGCCATGACCGGTTCGAGCTCTGGGTTCCACTGAACCAAACAAAACCCCGTAGATCGACTGGCACACACGGCCGAGTCGAGCGACCTTAGGAGCATGCATCATAACTTAATGGATAGCTTTCCACCTGACTCATCAAAAATCACCGCAGGACGGGCCCACACTTCGAGAAACTTCTCGAAGTGGAAGATGGAGCCAGACCTCCTTCCGAGCTTTCGCAAGCACTTCGTGAAGGCCCGGTGCCCGACCCCCGAAAACTGCATCGCGGCGCGCCAACCAAACTTGGTAGGAGCACTCGGCGAGGAGAAGCACGAACTGGTTGACCGCCTGATTAGGCAAGGGGTGCAAAAATCGAACTGTCTGATAAGGAACGCCTGGGAGATTAAAAAGACTAGCAATCCTGCGGAGAAGCGCTGCAGGAAGCAAGCACTGCGCAAAGCATGAACCGAGTCTTCACGAGCGCCACAGAACGGGCACACTCCACTAGCCGGAACGGCTGTGAAGGGCCTGTAGCCCAACGGCAGGCACCCTCGCGCCAGGCGGTACATGAACGTGGCTCGCCTAGCGTCGAGGAAACGCCGTGATGAGCTTCCAGTTCGGCCTGTGAATGGACAGGTCATACATTTGGCAATGCGGGGGGAGGCCTGGGCTGAGGATGTCTACTAATTCTTGGAGTGGAGTTGAAACTACGTCGATGTCGGGGCGAACCGTGCGGAGGCTTACCAAAGAGTTGGCAGCCGCCGCATATATGGTGGACGGGGTACCTGAGCGAGAAACACAGTGGGAAAATGTGCTCTGTGAAAACAAGCGGAGTCGGGTGCTAAGGAAAAACGAGGTAAAGCTTCGAGTCAGGAGCATATCCGAGTTAAGAGCGACCTGGGTCCACCTGACATGTAGTGCAGTAGCCACGATGCCCAGGTCGGGAATTCCGAGTCCTCCCTTATCCCTGGGCAACTTGAGCACCCGCCTAGCTACACAACCATTTGTATCCTTCCAAAGGAAGCGAAAAAGGACCCTCTCCAAGATAAGCTTGGTTCGGGTTGGAACAGGAGAAACACACGCCACATAGGTCAGGAACGAAAACAGAAGTCAGCGCAGGATTGTCGCTCGAGCAGTCAATGGGCATGACAACGCGCTGAATTCTTTAATCCTGGTTTCAAGCTTCTCCTTAGCCTGTTGCCAGTTTTCAGGAGAGAGACCATCTGGTTCGAATTGGAAGCCTAGAATGCGCAGCCGCGTTTTCACGGGGAGACCAGGAACGGGCTGCGGAGTGGACGGAGTGGAGTTCAAGTACATGGTTGCACTTTTCTACCTATTCAACCTTGCACCGCTCGCCCTGCAGTAACTGTCCATGACCTCCAAGACGCCGCAGGCTGATGCTTTGTGCGGGGCGACAATGGACAAGTCATCTGCGTAGGCAAAAAGTGCAGCCAGAGGGGAACCTGGTGGGAGGAGGAACCTGCCAATTCTGCTGTCACAGGACAACCTCTGCAGAAGCGGTTCAAAAGCGAGTACGTAGAGGTCAGGTGAGAGGGGGTCCCCCTGCCGTACACCACGTCCCACAATGAACGCCTCCGAGACGCGGTCCCATATGACAACAGCAGGAGTCGGTCGAGAATACAAAGCTTGGACCATCTGCCGAAAACCCACACTAAAACCAGCCTCTTCCAAAACACGGAAAAGGTACCTATGGCTAATGATGTCGAAAGCCTTCTGATCAAAGGAGCAAAGAATACTTGGAAGTTTCCTGGTGTTTGCCCACAGGAGAAGGTCCCTCACTGCTAAACCGTGAAGCTGAGTAGAGCGCCCCTGGACACTACATGTCTGGTACGGACCCAAAACAGTGCTGAGCGCTGGTGTGAGTCGCGTACACAGGCACTTTGCTATGAGCTTATAATCGTAGTTCAGAAGCGTGATTGGACGCCATGCTCTCAGATCGGTGCTCCTCGACTCGTCCTTACAAAGGAGAGTGATTAGCCCCTCTCGATGAGACGCTGACAAAGTCCCTTCACTGAGTAGCCTGTTCACCAATGATGTGAACGGCTTCCGTAACATTGTCCAAAATTTAAGATAAAATTCGACTGTAAGACCATCGGATCCTGGACAGCGATTACGCTTCATAGACTTCAAGGCCGAAAACAGATTACCCTAACCCTCACGAACAGTTTCGAGGCTGACAACATGCTGCTGCTCGTTGGTCCCCATACCTTTTTACAGAACCAAGTTAGGTACACTAGTTACTTCACAAAAGACTTACAAAATAAAATTCTTCTGAGTTCTTCCTAATTTTTGTTCACATAATCACTCAAGCTATAACTTCTAGCACGTTGAAATGTTATTTGTCATTTTCGATAGCAACGTTCAAAAGGCAGATACAAGGCACTGGATTGTCGTCTTTTGGCGCTGAAACAGGGTGCCCTGCTCAACGCCCGCACCCTGTGAGTTCCGCGGCTCGAGAGATGGCGCCACGCCGCGTGACCAAGCTATGACCAAGCCGGCAGCGTCTGGCGCGCTGTCGATTGCTGTTTGGCCGAGACGGCGCTTGCGATGACGTTTAGTCCAAAGCAGGTTCGTGTGCTTTGGTGTGGTTGGGTGTGCCGTTGCGAACATGCAGTAAAACACGTTGTGGGGCTAGTTGGTGCATAGCTTACAATAGAATAAGATTTCGGCGCTTATTCTATTGTAAGAACATGCAGTATTTTAATGTTTTAGTATTGTGGCTAGTATCATCTCCAACCAATCTGCTTTGCCGGCAGCAGCCATTTCATACTTACATGTACTCTCGATTACGGGAGAGCCATAATTTTAATCGCGAATCGTTTCTTGACAAACATTTGACACTTTGACAGTGTCTATCTATCTATCTATCTATCTATCTATCTATCTATCTATCTATCTATCTATCTATCTATCTATCTATCTATCTATCTATCTATCTATCTATCTATCTATCTATCTATCTATCTAGTCGCCTACGTCTTGGTAAACTCATGCCATTTCGTTAACTTGATATGTACCATAATTGGCATAGTGTGACAAGAGTGTATGACGAACATAAATGATAGGTCATGGCATGAATGTCATGACATGCGTGTCATGTAGATCATGAAAGAGTGTGCTGGTGCTCTCATGGTCGTTTCGTTAACTTGGTAGGCTCCCCCCGCACACTATAGGATCGATTTCCACAGGGCGTGGGACCTGCCGGCTTTTCAAAGCAAAGCTTTCTTTGCCTCTTCCTTCGACTTTCCCACTGCTGCTGCTGCTGTGGGCTACAGTCGCCACCACCGCGTCGGGGGGTGGTTCAGAGCGTGTATATAGATGACAGCGCGAGTAAGAGAGACAAGGCGACGGGAGAAACTCGTTTTCACCCCACCACAATGGATGGATGGAAGGTAGGAGCGTCCCCTTTGAAATGGGGTGATGGCAGTTGCCACCATGCTCAGCTTTTTTTATTTTTGTTTAACTGGGTTGTCAGTTATTAAAATTCGCCATTTTCTTTAAATACTATTCCTACACTTTTAACCTTATGTCGCCTCTCTGCTTTTGAGCCACGTCGAATGTCCAAAATGCCCTCTGGAGCTGCCTGGCCGTCGCCACATTAGCCGCTTGACAGCTGTAATTATCCGTGACTCCCCTCAGAAGCATTGCAGAAACTGCAGCGCATCCCTTTCCACTAACTAACGTGCGAGGCCGGAGGGGCCCAGATAGAACTGTAGAGAGGAGAAAAAGGAGAGGGATAAGAGGCATTTCCAATAAAAGAGAGTGGGGAGGCGACGTGAGAAGGCAAAGAAACCCCACTACTATACGACAGCGGTTGCGGGGAAACAGGCTAAGTTCAAGACACGGTACAGTACATTGCTGCCATTTCTGAAAAATAAATGCCATGTAAATATGTCAAGTGGGCAACTTACGCAGGGCGTGCAGAAGCAGAGCCGCATTAATTCGCACCGCAGAGTCCAGGAGACACTACGGAAGCGGTCGACCGTCACATCAACACTTCTGTGGCCGCCGCGTTAGCTTTGCGGCTATGACATTGCTAGAGGTCGTGGATTTGATCCCAATCACGGCAGCCACATTTCGACGGGGGCGAAAGAGAAAACGCAAGTGCACTTAGGTTTTGGGACACGTTAAAGAACATCACGATGTCAAAATTAATCCGAAGTGCGCCATTACGGCTTGCCTCATAATCCGAGAGTGGTTTTGTAACGTACAGCCCCATAATCCGATTCAAGTTTAGTACTTCTGCAACAATGCGATGTGCCATGTGAGGAAATGACAACGCTCAACTTTCTCAGAAGTTATAAAATGTGGCGCACAACAACGCCTCAAGCAAACACCTCTCCCTGTGTGTTCTGTGTACTGCGCAGACAAACAGCAGTGGTGCACGCAAGGTAATGTTTAACAACAACTTACCACTCTCGTCTTAGCCTAAACGTTGAATAAATTAAGTTTTAGGCGTCAGCATCACCGCTAATTGTCGTCAATCAAAGCATCCGGCACGGAAAGCTTCGCTTACATCGATTCCCACAGTGCGTGAGATCTGCATAATTTTTCTTTTCTTCTCTTTTCTTTCCCTTCCAATGCGTAGAAGCCCCCTTTCACGAAATAAACCTATCAGTCAGTGGTGATAAACATTGCGCTGTCTTGTATCTTCTTGCTTTGTGCCGTTTCTATCTTTGTTTGCTTCCAAAATCTATGCAATGCTGAAACGCTGGGATAAGTGCGTCAGATTCAATGAAGGATCACCTCCACGCGTCTAAACATGCTTCGTTATGCTGAAGAAATGTCCAGAAAATCCATAATCCCATAATCCGATGGTATTATGGGATTATGGATTACGCAGAAAATGTGAAATTGTCCAGGTATGACTCGAACACCTCTCGTGCAAAAAAATAAGCAAGGAAAGTACGGAGCCTCCTATCCCTGTTGCCGAGATAGGAGGCTCCGTAGGCCATAAAAGAAGCAAGAAAAACGTGTGGCGGCCAAAGAGGTTAAAGAAAAAAAAATATGCGTGGCTCTGCTATCGCAAACACCAGAGACCAGCGGAGATGGGGGAAGGCCAGTAAAGTAGTGCCAAACCGCCCACAAGACACGCGAGTGCCTTGCAACGCGTCCCTACCGCTTCCGCGATTCGAGTCGGCAGTGCCGTAGTAGTCGTCGCGTTTGTCTCCAATCTGTACGAAGCGGCGGGCGATGAGGATATCGAGGCACCGTAGCAGCCGCCGGAGAACGCCCTCGCCCGACCCCACTGCCTCGCGCACCACGGGAGAGGGCACGCATCCGGGCCGCGATCCTCGCTCACGTTCGCGTCCCTCCTTCTCTCCCGCTAGGCTCCACCCACCCTCGCCACGTCGTTATGCTATGCGATGTTATTTTTATACTCTGCTTTCACTCTCTCTCAGCTCTCCAGCCCAGCTCGGCGAAACTGCGGACGTCAAGAGAAACTCCGCGAGGCTCTAACAGCTCCAATGCAAAAGTGCTGGAGTGGAAGCCCCCGTAGCTGCTTACCTGGAAAGGTGAAGGCAATGCTCGCCTTTTCTTCAACGGAAATATAACCTTGTCGGGTGATCTCCGCTTACAGATTAAGTGATTTGGCGCTGTTATTGTAACGCTAGGCTAATTAAAAAATAAAGGCTGCTTGTTCTCAACAAAAATAATAATTTATTCTGAATATTGATGATGTACTTCCCTATGCAATATGCCAGGATATTCAGATTTCACACTAAAACCAGTAATACAGAGATACACGTAGGTAAGTATCCGTCTGGTAAAAAATAAGCTATGATTAACCAAGGAGGTTGATTAGCTCGTGGGAAGTGTGCGAAAAGCGCTTCGTTTACGTATAGTTTCATCGTGCCCCTCATGTGCGGCTTCACCTATGGGACATCGCTTCCACTCCAGCAGTTTTACTTTAACCTCCTCAGTGGCGACGCCGCTTTATACTTAACGTATGGCCTCCGAGATCAGCTCGAGTTCAAACTGTCCGAGTTTCAAGATCCGAGTTCTAACATGGCATTTCGGAGGCTATGATTCTACCAAGGTAGTTTTGACAAGTTTGCCTTCTCCAGAACGGCCAATCGAAATAAGAAAAAAAAATATGGCTTTGAAACCTTGGACTTCACACTGACGTGCGGATGCTGGCATTTCGACGCGTAATTAAAAAAAAAGTGAGGAACTTTGTTCCTTAGTTTCTCCACTATATAGCAATTAACATTCTTCTGCCAAATGAATGAAATAAAACTTTGACAGAACGCTTTTTCTCGCCGTGGTTGCTTAGTGGCTATGGTGTTAGGCTGCTAAGCACGAGGTCGTGGGACCGAATCGCGGCCACGGGAGCCGCATCTCGATGAAGGCGAAATGCGAAAATACCCGTGTAGTTAGATCTAGTTGCTGGTTGAAGAACCTCAGGTGGTCCAAATTTCCTAAGTCCCCCACTACGGCGTGCCTCATAATCCGGTCGTGGTTTTGGTACGTAAAACCCGATAATTTATATAGGGAAAATCAGACATCCACCCGTTCGTAGCAATTGCTACAAAGGAAACCCAAACGGATTCCTCGAAGGAAAAGCCTCAGAGTTGAAGAAAAATTCGTCCTGGTCCAGGACTCGAGCCCGGGATCACCGCCTTTCCGGGGCAGCCGCTCTACCATCTGAGCTAACCAAGCGGCTAGCAGATGGCGGGGCGAAGTCGAATTTGTCGACAACACACGTAGCAAAGGCAAGTGTGGATGTCTGATTTTCCCTTTATTAATTAC
Organism: Dermacentor variabilis; assembly: GCF_050947875.1. Classification (NCBI taxonomy): domain Eukaryota; kingdom Metazoa; phylum Arthropoda; class Arachnida; order Ixodida; family Ixodidae; genus Dermacentor; species Dermacentor variabilis. The sequence goes on along the minus strand of NC_134574.1, from coordinate 140,937,715 downwards.
TTCTCTCCACCCTTCGGGTTTCGGCAGAACTACCACGTCAAACCCGATAATTCAATTTTAACAGAACGCTTTAGCAGCCTAAACTTTAACGCTGCTCTTTAACGTACCTTTGAGCGCCGCAATGCCTGCTTCGCAGGATTTCACGTGCTTTTTGCGTACTGCAACATACTGAGCGCAGCAGAGTCGGCGCGAATAAAAAGCACAACTCTTCTCTTTCCGGCTCCTGCGTACGCAGGTCTTTCGTGGCTGAGTCCGCTACTTTCCAAACAACAACGTAACGTGGCCAGCCGTGAGAAATAAAGAACGATGACATGCGTTCACCGAGGCCACTCCCGAGAAGTCGTTCCCTTCATGACTCACAAAAAGAAAAAGCACGCCGTACTTTCCCGCGTACCAAGGCGTCACGTGTAACGTCAAGCACTTCCACGCGTTTCTTTATGACAGCGGCCTCCGGGTCAGAGCTGCTGTGACGCCCATTGTCTGGTTTCTCAACCTCTAAGAAACGGCAAACGAAAGTCCCAGCGCATGTAGGCTTCACCCATGCTCGGTGTTCGCTTGCGCACGAAGGCGCCAAAATAAATAAACGGCGGGGAAATATGAGGAAGTAAAAGCTTGCCGGCAAGCCCCTTTTTTTCCCCAGGAAGCTCGGTTGCTTCTTGGTCAGGCTGCAATGGCCAGCGTATCACCCAGGATACATGCTGAGCTTGGTATACCTCAAAATTATGATTTGAACACGCGGGAACATTGACGCATATTTTATTTTATTGATTTTTATTTATACATACTGCAACCCTAAGAGGGTTATCGCAGGAGTGAGGTACAAAATCAAGGGTGCCACACACACAGCAAAAGGGGGGTACACAAATGAAAGGGGTGCAAGGCACACAGCAAGGCAGTAGTGTAAGAAATATGTTGAAGAAAAAAGAGAAAGAAAGACTCAATGCATACATGTTTTTTTTTCATTGTTTATTGAACTGTATCTTTTGTCCTTTTCTAATATGTGCATTACGGACGCTGTTATTTTGCACAATGATTTATTGCTTGTATAAGATGTGTATATATTTTTCCACTGTCTATTAATAATGTGTGCCTATAATGTCTTGTTATATGCCCTACATACTTTTTTAATACTACTGTAACGCCCCCCTTACTCAATGCCTCATACGAGGCCTGTAAGAACATTTTTAAATAAGTAAATAAAAGGAATATATGCTTATAAACATAGTGTATAATACATGATCCTAGGAATCACGGGCATCAACCAGTGATTGCCTTAACAAGATTATCAAGTGTCAATTTTCGTATGTTATGGGGAAGCTGGTTCACCATTCAATGGACCGGGGGAAAAAAAAACCATTTGAATTTGTCAATGCGGGCGTACGGGGGCGTTACATTTAGAGGGTGAAAATTCCGTGTGTTAGACAGTTTAGCAAACTTAATGTATTCCATTGTATCCTGCAACAACTTTTTTTTTAATACGCTCTGGAGCGAGTTTTCCCACAATTGGGGGTAGTTCAGCAAACTAATTAATAAATAATAACTGCACCACTTGGATACAGTTTCGTTGTTCTTGCGCAAGTGCACTCTCCATGGCTTGAAATGAAGGTAAGCAAGTTGTTCTGATTTTTTTTTACTTCACGTGGAACTGTGTTTCAGCATCACAGTGTTAACCTCGTAAGCACATTATATTTAGGGTCCTTCGTTTGTGGGTTTGTATATATATATATATATATATATATATATATTTGAAATTCCGGGGGTAAATGGTTGGACGTTATTTTAAAGAGTAAAACCTGGGTAGAAATCGGGGTTTTCGTTGTCTGGCGGAAAAATCGGGGAGAAATCGGGCGTTTTTGTCGTCTGGCAGCGCCGAATGTTCGTCATTTTCCAGTAACATTTACAAACGATTAACGCAATCAGCGCTCTCCTTTTGGACACAAACGTTCTAACTAAACAAGCGAAATCTATCACAGGAACGTGTAATGGCAACCAGAGCTGCTCGCAAGTCACGTGACGAACTCATTTCAAAAAGCACTCAGTTCCAGGCATTAGAGAGTTCTAGATTAGGCGGACGCAAGCGTTGGGGCCCCCTGATCTAAAACTCTCGATTACGATTACGTGTAACAGAAACTACACCACAAAAAATATACACAGATTTGGCGATTCCTTCACTTTATTCTCTGCACTTTTTAATAAAGGGAAAGAACGTACAAACAATTGGTTCACGCGCGCCTGCTTTGCAGGTAGGTGCGAGCTTTTCCCTGTCTTGCAAGCCGTTGTTGACATGCACTATCACATGCATCGGAAACATATCTGTGTCCATCGATATAGACCTGTCGGGCTTTTCGTCCTTGCCTGTTATGCTGTTTTACTGGTTCCCTGTATACGCTCTAGCAACAAAATTAATGGAATTACCCTTCTCTGAACGTAGTGCCGTTGGGTAAACATATTCTCGGCCCCGTATTCAGAAATACGTCCTAACTCGAAGCCCACTGTTGCGTTTCGCCTGCGACACGTGGTTTTGCCGGCGCGACGGCGGCGGGGCGGCGGACATTTTGGCCCGATCGTCGTCACCGCAACACTCATCGCCAGGTGTTTCCAGGCGCGTCTGCGGCGATGCGACCGCCTAGGGATTTCGTTCCAGTCATTGTGCCCGAAACAGGCGATGCCAAAGCAGGGATCTCATTCCAGTTATTGGGCCCGAAACAGGCGATGCCAAAGCAGGGATCTCGTTCCAGTCATTGTGCCCGAAACAGGCGATGCCAAAGCAGGGACCATCTTCTCGTTACAGTCATTGTGTCCGACCGGCAGCGCCACGACAGTGTGCTGCGCAGCGCCACGACCAGGTGCTACGAGATCGTGCGCAGCGCCACGACATGGTGCTACGGCATCGCTACGACAGTGTGCGTCACCATTAGCCCATTGTACATTCACGTGCTCGTCTTTTGAGGGGTTCCTTCTTGCCCTCAACTGCGAGAGTATAAAAACAGCTGCCCCCGGACGCCAGAAGAGGGCTCCGATTTCTTCAGTTGAGTGAAGTGCTCTCCCGTCTCTCTACTTCGGTCAAACCTGACCGCCAACTCTTTGCGATGTTAAAATAAACAAGTTGTTTCGTTGTTACCTGTCGACTCATGCTTTGCCGGGACCTTCGGATGCTTGCAGTTGTACCCCAGGCCGCCAGGCCAACGCTACCCTTGGGGCTTGCGACCCAGGTACAACCACGGGCGTCAGCGCCGAGTTCCCAACAGATCGTACAAGCGGTGCGATCCAAACATCTGGTTGGCAGCGGTGAGATCGCCTACGACTTCAAACAACGGTCTGCCAGCGGCGAGATCGCGACAACGGAGGCCAGCAGCAAAGGGATGCAGTTGACTGTATGCTGAGCAGCTCAACGACGATCCGGGAGCAGTGCAACGAGCCCTGTGTGTCGACTGGTTGCCTGCAGCGGAACGACTGCGCGGAATTCCTGCCTGCGAGGTTTGGTGAGTGCGGGACTTTCTTCTTCTGAGCTTTGCCAGGCTTTTGTTAGTGTTAGAAACAGAGCTGGTAATTGTGGTTGTCGTTGCTGCCGGGTTAGTTGCGGCAAGACAATAGTAAGCAGTAGAGAAAGCAGCATTCAGAGCAGCCATGGATTTGAAGTCGTTGCGCAAACCGAAATTGTTGGAGCTTGCAAGAGAGTTGGGTCTGGATGTCTCGGACAAACTCAGAAAACCAGAACTGATAAAGGCTATTCTTGAGTTAGAGGCTGAGGATGACGAGCTGTCGGAATGCCTTGAGACCATGGAGGAGAGGGAGACTGCAAAAAGACAGGAGCGCGAACTTAAAGAGCAAAAAGAAAAAGAAGAGCGCGAACTTAAAGAACAGAAAGAAAAACAAGAGCGTGACCGTCAACACGCTTTGGAAATGAAGCGTCTTGAGGTAGAGATGGAACGCGCTCGTAATGGAAGTCAGGCACACGGTGCAGGAGAACGCGTATTGTTCAAAATGACTGACCTGATGCGGCCGTTTAAGCTTGGAGAGGACATTGGTTTGTTCCTGGTTAACTTTGAGCGAACGTGCGAGAAGCAGGGGTTCTCTCGGGAAACGTGGCCACAGCGCTTGCTCACTTTGTTACCCGGCGAGGCGGCCGACGTAGTCGCTCGCTTGGATAGAGAGGAGGCAGAGGATTTCGACACAGTGAAATCGAGTCTTCTAAAAAAGTACCGGCTGTCTGCGGAAGCGTTCCGTCGGAAGTTTCGGGAAAATGAGAAAGGCAAAAGTGAGTCATATACAGAGTTTGCGTATAGGCTTATGTCGAACATGCAGGAGTGGCTCAAAGAAGAGAAAGCGTTTGGTGACCACGATAAAGTTCTGCAGTGTTTCGGGCTAGAACAGTTTTATAGTCGGTTACCGGAGAACGTGCGATACTGGGTCTTGGATAGGCCAGACGTGAGTACGGTGGCTAGAGCCGCTGAGCTAGCCGAGGAGTTTGTGACGCGTCGAGCTCGCGGAGCTAAGGACGGTCAAAAGGGTGAATTTGGCTCGAAGTTTGAGAGGCCGAAGTTCACGCCCATGAGATTAAAGGGGGACACGCGTAGTGCGGATGCGAGCGAAAGCAGTCCGACCAGACGTAAAGAGACGGCGGCAGCCAAACGCAGAAAGCGGTTCGAGATGAGGCGAGCGGGCGTTTGTTATACGTGCCAGAAGCCGGGTCACTTTTCGGCGCAGTGTCCGGAAACAACACCAAAAGTTGTGTTTTTTTCAATAGGCAGCACTGACGAGAACATGAAGCTTCTTGAGCCTTACATGCGAGACCTCCTCGTAAACGGGAAAGAGTGCCGAGTGCTTCGCGATTCCGCAGCTACGATGGATGTAGTTCACCCGTCTTACGTAGAACCCCATATGTTCACGGGCGAGTGCGCATGGATCAAGCAAGCCGTGGAAGCTCATAGCGTGTGTCTGCCGGTAGCAAAAGTGCTTATTGAAGGACCTTTCGGAGCGCTTGAGACGGAGGCGGCAGTGTCATCTATGCTGCCACCCCAGTACCCGTACCTATTTTCAAACAGGTCCGATCACCTCCTGCGCGAGAAGGGGCTTTTGTTTGGTGAAGCTAGTGTTCAGGCCTTAACCAGATCGAAGGTTCGGGAGCTCGCTGCAAAGGCGGTAGTTGCGGGGCCGACGTTATCAAACAACGAAAAAGGGTCAGAGGCGCAGCAAGCTGATATTCAGAGCACGCCCGAACAGAATAAAATTGAGTCTGTAGCGTTGAAGGCGCCAGATACTGGAGAGGAAAATCCCGACGCGGGAAAGTTAGAAGAGCTATCTACTGATTTGCTCATCGCGCCTACGTCAGACGGACTTGATAGGTTGCTAAAAGTCAGCCGGACGGCTTTGATAGCCGAGCAAAAAAAGGATGGCAGCCTGGAAAACGTGCGCTGCAATGTCAAAGAAGGTATCGCCAGGAAAACTGCGCGTTTTGTGGAAAGAGGTGGAGTCCTGTACCGGAAGTATCTAGACCGCCGAGGAGTGGAGTTCGATCAGCTGGTCGTGCCTCAATGCTATCGTCAGGATCTGTTGCGCTTGTCACATGGGGGTTCGTGGTCCGGACACCTAGGAGTTAAGAAAACTAAGGACCGTCTCTTGCAAGAGTACTATTGGCCAGGGTGTTTTCGGGACGCAGACCATTTCGTGAGGACATGTGACACTTGTCAGCGGGTGGGCAAACCAGGGGACAAATCGAGGGCGCCGTTGAAATTGGTACCTATCATTACGGAGCCTTTTAGACGGCTCGTTATTGATACAGTGGGACCTCTGCCGGTAACAGCCACGGGGTACAGACACATTTTGACTGTGATCTGCCCAGCGACAAAGTTCCCTGAAGCAGTGCCGCTTAAAGAACTCAGCTCAGTTGAGATAGTTAATGCACTACTGTCCATATTTGCGCGAGTTGGTTTTCCTGCAGAAATTCAATCAGATCAGGGCACAGTGTTTACTAGCGCTTTGACGACAACTTTTCTCGAAAGGTGTGGGGTAAAGCTGCTACACAGCTCAGTGTACCACCCACAGTCGAATTCCGTTGAGAAGCTCCACTCCGTCATGAAGCGCGTGTTGAGAGCGTTGTGTTTTGAACATCGAACTGACTGGGAGCTGTGTCTGCCTGGGGTGATGTTTGCTTTAAGGACCGCGCCGCATGCGGCTACGGGGTTTTCGCCAGCTGAACTGGTGTACGGTCGCTCGCTTCGATCTCCGCTTCGCATGCTTCGAGAATCATGGGAAGGTAGGGGCGACGACCCAGTCGTGGTGGAGTACGTGCTTAAGCTCCTCGAACGCTTAAGAAGGGCACAGGAGTTGTCAGGTGAAGCAATGGCAAAGGCCCAGCAGAGGGCCAAGGTTTATTATGATCGGACAGCCAGGGCCCGTCGTTTTGAGGTTGGCGATGAGGTCATGATATTGCGCACATCGCTAAACAACAAACTAGACGTGCAGTGGGAGGGCCCAGCGCGAATTGTTCAGAAACTGTCGGACGTTAACTACGTGGTAAGTCTGCCAGGAAAGCGGAAAGCACAGCAAGTTTACCACTGTAATCTGCTCAAACCTTATAGACAAAGGGAAGCAGTGGTGTGCATGATGGTAAACGTTCCTGAAGAGCTTCCGGTCGAGCTTCCGGGACTAGGCTCAGTGACGAACAGGGAAGACACCGGTCAAGTCATTAGTGACCTTATCAGTAAAGCACCGCTGTCGCCTGAGCAGAAAACCGAACTACACCAGCTATTACAGGAGTTTCAAGGTCTGTTCTCTGAGAGGCCTGGTAGGACTTCTGTACTTACTCATGCTATAGAACTTACCTCCACAGAGCCAGTACGATCCAAGGCGTATCGGGTGTCACCCCGCCAGAGCGATATTATGGAGGCTGAGGTAAAGAAAATGCTACAGCTCGGTGTTATTGAGGCAGGTGAGAGTGATTATACCTCCCCTTTGATTTTAGTTGAGGTACCGGGCAAGGAACCTCGTCCTTGCGTCGACTACCGCAGGCTTAATTCCATCACTAAGGATCAAATTTATCCGATCCCTGTGTGAACTGTGAACTCTCCCGAAGTCACTTTGCAGTGTCCCGTGCGAACCTGAACGAGAGAACGAGGCCTTCTCTGTGCGCTGCGCTCAAGAAACGTCAAGGGACGCCCGACTTCGGTTATGAGCATCATCGAGCGACATCCCTCCGGACAGCGGATGCAGTCCCCTGTCCATCGGGATCTCCTTTCCCCGGCGGGGCGGTCTGTTGCGTTTCGCCTGCGACACGTGGTTTTGCCGGCGCGACGGCGGCGGGGCGGCGGACATTTTGGCCCGATCGTCGTCACCGCAACACTCATCGCCAGGTGTTTCCAGGCGCGTCTGCGGCGATGCGACCGCCTAGGGATTTCGTTCCAGTCATTGTGCCCGAAACAGGCGATGCCAAAGCAGGGATCTCATTCCAGTTATTGGGCCCGAAACAGGCGATGCCAAAGCAGGGATCTCGTTCCAGTCATTGTGCCCGAAACAGGCGATGCCAAAGCAGGGACCATCTTCTCGTTACAGTCATTGTGTCCGACCGGCAGCGCCACGACAGTGTGCTGCGCAGCGCCACGACAGTGTGCTGCGCAGCGCCACGACCAGGTGCTACGAGATCGTGCGCAGCGCCACGACATGGTGCTACGGCATCGCTACGACAGTGTGCGTCACCATTAGCCCATTGTACATTCACGTGCTCGTCTTTTGAGGGGTTCCTTCTTGCCCTCAACTGCGAGAGTATAAAAACAGCTGCCCCCGGACGCCAGAAGAGGGCTCCGATTTCTTCAGTTGAGTGAAGTGCTCTCCCGTCTCTCTACTTCGGTCAAACCTGACCGCCAACTCTTTGCGATGTTAAAATAAACAAGTTGTTTCGTTGTTACCTGTCGACTCATGCTTTGCCGGGACCTTCGGATGCTTGCAGTTGTACCCCAGGCCGCCAGGCCAACGCTACCCTTGGGGCTTGCGACCCAGGTACAACCACGGGCGTCAGCGCCGAGTTCCCAACAGATCGTACAAGCGGTGCGATCCAAACACCACGCTCTACTTGATTTATACGACGCCTGTCGTGAACGCACCAAAGGAAACGCCATGAGCGTCTTGGGCACGTTCGCACCAGGCGTCGTTTATATCGAATCAAGCATGGGATTCAAGTTAAGATGCAATTCTGAATACGGGGGTCAATGTCACAGCTACTGTCCTCAATGCAGAGAAGCGCCATCTCTGCGTTACTTTCGCTTCCTGGTAGTGTATTACCGCCGTTTACATTGTAAAACAATTTACACCCTTAAGAATGAATAAGAGTGCAAATTTGTCTATGACTACACCCTTACATTCCATAAGGGGTGTGCGCAATGGGGTATTAGTTATAGACACATCATAACTCCCCTTTTTGGGGTGTAAGGGTGTGAGTTGTAGGCAGATTTACACCTTTATTCACTGTTAAGGGTGTAAATTATGCTACAGTGTAAATGGATGTGACGCACAGAAAGGGAAGTGCAATGCCCTCTTGTCGTATTGAACTAAACGCTGGTACTAAAAAAATAATTAGCAAGATTTCGTTCACTCAACGTTGGTAGGCGCTGAATATGTTAAATATTTTTTTATAAACGCCGGTTATTGCTTGAGTGTTAGGCGAGAACGAGACATATACCATATTTATACATTATAATATCATTAATATTATGACATACATCTTAACCCCACGAGCACTAAACGTAGCCAGCGTTCATTATTTTTGCAACACCCACAATTATTATTATTATTATTATTATTATTATTATTATTATTATTATTATTATTATTATTATTTAAGGAAAGGCAAACTTAGGGGAGAAATCGGGCTGATAACCCTACTTTCGTAAATCTTGTTCAGGGTCCGAAAATCTGGCAATCGGATTTTACTCAAAAATGAAGAACCCTAATTATATTGCAAGTCACCTTCGATCCATTCCAAAATGGGGAACGATTACGTAAGGTGTTTATCTCAAATATGAAGTCTGGTGCGTGCGGAACGGTACAAGAGTGGTTAAGTTATGTGCTGGCTGTCAGCGGTCGAGAATGTAGACACCAGTTTGATGTGCACCGTTGTGCAGTTACAGACGACGAAAAACACCCGCGAATAATTGGCGCATACAAGGGGGGAGCGGGGTTTCTCTATTGTAATAGTCAACTGCTTGCCGCGATTTTAACACAACGTGAGTTTTGAAAGAATATGTTATTAGTGTAAAAATGATTTAGCGTTCCTCTTTCGTATTTCCTTTAAGGGGCCGTGATGCCAGATTTTAGCGCTTGAATTATGTTAAACCGTACGTGTAGTACAGCAAGCTCACAAAATTTGAACGCATTCGGTAGGCTAGAACATTTTTATTCATTTTAGTATTTTTTACTAGACTGTGCAGCAGTCTGGCAACATTGACCGGCGATGATAGTCAATGTGATGTACCTGTAGTTTCCGTTTTGCGTGTGCGTCTCGGCGTACGTGGATTCCGCACGGCGCTCACGTGGTTTCGGAATGCTTCGGAGCAGACGACACAGCACTGCAGTCCCGCACGTATCGACGTCACACAAGCCATGCCGAAATGGCGCTTGCAGTTGGTGGGATGGGGCTTAGAGGAAGCGATTAGAAACGGAAATCTCGGGTTCAAATTTGTGAACCGAGAATACAGTTTTCTTGTGTATATATAATCACGCTAATGATGATGATTATGTAGTCCAAGCCCTTTGGAGCGCGATCAGTTTGCTGAAAACCTGCCAAAAAAAATATGTAGGAAACTAGACAAAAAAAAAAAAACAAGCAAGAAAGAAGAAACTAAATATCACCGGAAAGCTGAATCGAACTGTCCATCTTCTGTTTCGAGTTCTCCCATTCGCTGGCGCCCCCATTGCTCCAGGTACCTTTGCGTAGCCTCCTCGGCCCCTACCGTGTCAGTTGCAACGATAAACGGAGAAAAAAAAAGTTGGACGGTCATGTCGCGTGGCCCATTCAAATTCGTTCCGAGAAAAGGTTCCTCGAGCAGCGACTGCCGCTCCACACGCGGCGTAGCGTCATGGTACCGCGTTTCGCCCTTTTCCTTCTCTCCCCTAACCGCTATAACCCCCTCGCTCTCTTTCTCCTGGTGGTGGCGGAAAGCGGGTAGCAGCGGACGTCGCAAAAAAAAAAAAAAAAACGAAGAACTGGTCTCGGCCGGGCCGGCCCCGGCACACTTGGCCGCTCGCCGAGCTGCCGCCGATCGCCGTGAAGCCGAGGCCGAGGACACGCGCGGTTCCCTGACGGACGTCGCGGAAGAAGAGAGGCGCGCCGCTAATATAAGGACGCTGCTCCAGTTTCCGCGCTACACAGACTAGTTTCTCTGTAAGACGCTATTATAGACTTTCGATATCCGCGCATCGGCGGTCTAGCCCAGCGATAAACGCCTGTGCGCTATAGTATTCTTGCAAGTGTTGCAAGTTGAAAAAAAAAAAGAACAGCCTCGCGTTAGAGAGCACAGAGAGTTTTAGCTTGTCCGGTATTCCGGTATGCGCAATGGCGTTTGCGCAAATTCGGGTTTCCGGCGCTGGTAGTGACATCGTGTGACGCTTCGTTTAACCACAACGCCTTAATTATAGACACGTTTTCACGTTCCACGAGTGTTCCGTCGAAATATAAAACGTTAAAAAGAGAGGCAACGTGTTCGCGATTACGCCGCTACCGAAAATTTACACCTGGCAGCGAAGCAGAATACACTTGGTTACTGCAATAACAACTCTGTGTTTGTCTGGTTGAGCTCTGCGCCGCCAGATGGTGCCGCAGACCCGGCCGCTCACGTTTACGCCTCAGGTAACCTTGGTAATCTACAAACGCCATTGCGTAGACCGGAATACCGGACAGACTAAAACTATAGTGTTTGCACAATACCGGGCTACCGGAGAACTGCATGGTGCCAACGGCGCTGGCAGCGGCACCTTGTGATTCAGTGTTTAATCATGAGATCACCGAGACATAATTAATACTGCAGTGACGTGCCAGAATCTACTTGACTGCTGATGTAGACCGTTGGTAGAGACATAACAGTCTCTGTGGCTTTCCTTGGAAGAGATTACTCAACCGACGTGAAAACTTTTAAGCGCATTGTAGTCAGACAGAGCATCACGAGATATCGCTGCCTGCTTTGCCCGCCGTCATGGCTCTGGTAGCCGTGTAATCCGTAAACCGTAAGAAGTTTACGGACAAGCTAGAACTTTCTCTCATGAATATTATGCTTTCCGGAATACTGCAGACGCGGTCTTCGTAGGAATGACGGATGAATATTAGGAACAATTTTGTTTAAACTGTGTAGTGGCAGCTGTCGCAGTTCGTCACTTTTACCTTTCTTGTGCGCTGATTATGGACCATTAGGACCTACGGTTCGTGTTAGGAAATCACTGAACACGAAATAAAGTTACTGTCTTAATTGAAATCTATTCTTTATGCTCCCTACTTTTGTGTCCAAAGTACTGCAGTCACAGTTTATTAATCTCAACCACAGATTCAACAAGCTTCTATTACATTGCGATGGGTAGGGTTACTACGTCGTCAATGACCTCTGTATGCAGGTCAATGAGGACGTAATAAATACCTTCTCCATACCACCTGTATCTCTGTCGTTCACCCGAATACCTTGCTCAGCGTGGAGTAGTAGGCCGGAGTCACATTACTCTGCCTGACCTACCCATACTTTGCCCATTCAAGTGCATCTTTATCTGTGTATGAAACACTTTAACACGATATGCCCTTCGCGATATCTTCGCACGTTAAGCAATTATTGTCGTATTCGGTAAATTTTCTGTAACCTGTTGTTCTTAGACATCTTGGTCTGGCATCAAAAAGTAGGGATACTGCCCTTTAAAATATCGCAAAACTTTTTTTTTGTTTTGGATTTATAGTGGCAGCGCAGGCGGTGTCACCTGGTGACACGGAATTCAACCAGTGCGCACGAAACTATTATCTCCAGTGACGGGCCATGTGCTATACTTAGCTTCTGGCGAAAAAATATAGTTATATCGGCCGCATCACAATATAGTTTTAGCTGGCTCAGATATTCATGTAATGCTCTACCCAGACTACTGGAGACGAAAACGAGAGCGGCCGGGTTGGCGGCACCATCTTGTGGTGCAGAGTTAGACAAACCATGTTATATTTAGCTTTTGGTGTAAAGTGGCGACAACGACGTACTAGTGAGCATATAAATTCATAGTTTTTTAAATCTCCTTTGACGCGTTGTATAATTCCACAAGGAGTCACAAGATGTCGTTATCAGTATCGTTACTGTCACTCCAAGTCTCCGGTAACCCGATGTTACGTAAAGGGCAATACGTATATGGACAGCTAAAACTCTCTCATCATGAATGCATCAATATGCCGCTCCCAGTTCTACTGCTGCAACCCACGTCAGCGGTATGTGTTTCGGTATTCCGTAAAATGCAGTACGTTTACGCACAGGCTTTTTAATTATTGCTGTGGTGCTGTACAGAGCTGAGGGTAAAATAATTGTAACTAATTGCCACTTATTTGCAGCTGTATTTCTTTACTTGTCCTATATTACATGGACACGTCTCTAACACAGTAAAGGCCTGAGGATAAGTATAATGACACGAAAAGTGTGCGGCACCCATACCAATTAATTCCATATGGATATATGGGACCCCGTAAGTCAACATGAGATAATGGAAGTAGTCTTTCAGACCTCTATTTTCGTTAATATCGCGTTAGGCAAGTCGTAACTAGAAAAGAGACATGAAAACTATCATTCAATTCTTTTTTTTTCTTTTTTTCCTAATTTGGCACCATAACCCAGCGCTGGTACGTCAGCGGGATACAACGGATTTCATTATATTTCCCTTTAGAGCGCAGCCTTTAGGCGCCCTTTCCTGCCTTGAGCGTCGGCGTGCCTTAGCGTCGCTCGTAACCGAGCGAGCGAGCACAGCGAAGGATGAAAGAGCGAAAGCGGGGCGCAGCGGGTGATGAAAGACAGTGACAGTGAAGAGAGCGCAATGTGAAAAGAGGAAAGCGGAGAAGAAGAGTAGGGAGAAAGGGTGAGGAGAAAAGCGCAGTATCGCGTAAGACGGGCTCTGCGGCGACAATGGCTACGAGATGACGCCAGTGTAGCAAGCGTCAGACATATGGAAACAAAGCGCTGCATGAGCGGAGGTATATGTCTGCCAAAGTGCAACACAATTGCACGTTGCGACGTGCAATTGTTTTCTTGCGGTAGTCTTGCAACAACGTACAAAAACAACTTTTCGGAAAGGGAGAACGCAGTCGTAACCTCTTTGGGCAAGTTGGTGGCGAGAGAAAATAATGAATTTAAACGATGGCTGTAGGCATATTTGGGGAAGTGGATAAGTAGAAGGGAGCGTAGTGTGACTCACTATGGAAGCATCATCATCATCGCCATCATCGGGAAGGTAAACCGCGCAAATAAGACGGAGGACGGTAAGCACACCGTACACATTGGATCAGCGCCTGTCCATTCTGTGCGTGTCTCTACTGTCTTTGTCTTTTCGCGCTGTTTAACTTCCAGTAGCTGAGAAGTTGGTATATAATGAAAGAGAGCTATAGCTGCGGCGAGTGCTGACTTGCGCTCTACTGCCCCAAGGGACTGTTGGTAATCCTGGTACGTAAATTAAGACAAAAAATGCGAAAGGGGATCCTGACGATTTGCTGGGAATTTGGTTTTATTTATGCTTTAATTGTTCCTAGATATCTTCCATGCGATCTTTTAAACGGTAGTTCTAGATAACCTCCTGCGGTAGTGAGCCAAACGCCGGAATGTGCAAGGGAAAACAACCCTCCGTTTTTTTTAACGGCATCAGATCTCAAGAGATGGTGCTTTGTCTAGAAAAGAAGCTTTGATGCACCAAGGTATATACAATGCAGATTTATTTCTCTTCGTGGTACATAGTTACAAATAGCAAAATGCAGACTCTGTGCAAAAAGCTGCTTTCTGCAGCTTGAGAACAACTCCGCGCCCGTCGGTCACACATCATTAGGGCAGATGCATTGTATACACAAAATGCAGAATAGCAACTCCGACTATTGTTTGAAGACAGTGATTGATGTGTGGCGGATCCGATTTGTTCTCATCGGTCAAAACACGAGAAGAGTAAAAAACAAACAAAAGAGTTAGGTTAACGTAGTGTAATTCGGAAAGTAACCCATCATTCTTATCCCCGTTCGTAAAGCTAGGGAAGATAACACACATACATATTTTTGCCACAGCGCAATAACACAATATACATCACTGAGTGCTAAATTTGGCTCGCTGTTGTGCTTTTCTCCGCGTTTCGACAAATGCGACACCGTCGTCCGTGGAAGCAACGTTCATCCAGTATCTGTTACAAGAAAAGAACGTTTAGATACAAGATACCAAAATCTCTGTAAAGCTATGCCGGACTACTTGTTGCAGTAACACATGTGCAGAAGCTCCACCCCGTTGCATTCCCTTGATTCCTTGCCACATAAAGTCATTCGCGAGTATGGTGTAATCAACCTCTTACCACTAAATTAGGGGGATAAATCGAGTCTTGAAAAAATACTTTATCAGCCAACCCCCCCCCTTTCATTTGACAATTCGCCCGGACTTTGACGACCGTGGCGACTGTGGGCAGCGGCGGTTCGCGTTCACGTTTGCACCACTGGCGAAAAGTTACACCAGCAACGAGGTAGAACGCACTTGTTCGCTGCAATACTAGCTCTGTTTGTCTGGTTGAGCTCTGCGCCATCAGGTGGCTGCACCGAGCAGGTCACTCACGTTTGCGCCTCCGCGCCCATCCGGCAAAACGGCCTGTCCGCCTGCGTTTAGCGGAATACCGGACACGCTAAAAACTCTTTGTTGTATCCCGGTTCTTTTGTGATCGACCTTCACAAGGAAGTGACCTGCATAACGAACCATTTCGGAGGTCCCAAGCACTTCGCTATAAAGGCGTTCGACCGGTTGCAAACACGACGGAGTGAGGGGGACGCTATACAATCGTACTAGCGTTAATTCTATATGAATATATGAATTCTGCAGCTACTATGCGTACGCGCTAATCTGAGCAGAATGGACGGTAAACATATCAAGTTAACATTATAGAATTATATATAGCATTATTGCGATAACAATTATACGCACGCTCGAGGTGCGTTTGCGCCGTCGTCGTTGGCGTAGCCGTGCTGTCGCGGTATCGACGTGCGTGGGCGGCCCGTACGTGGTGGTTCAGGTCTCCGACACGCGCGGAGCATTTGGCTGCAAAAGCGACGAAGTCACGTGGACGCACCCTCACGCCGCGCTGAATCGGCTCGCCTGAAGCCGTGGACAGCGGCGGCGTCCTCTGGCTTCCGCTGCTGGTGCGATCGCTGTGCGCGTACACTTTTCGCGCTCCTGCTGAGCAGCTTCCATGCAAACCACACCGCGACGCGTGCACTGGTGCGACCGGAACGCCCAGTAAACGTAAGGGTACATCTCGCCAATCCTTTCTTTGTGCACTGACGAAGGATGACGGTTCTCCTTTGGTCTCATCTCGTAAACCATGGGGACGCGACGACTGCGACGCCGTTCGCAGTGTTCCTCATCGCGTCAGGTGCGAGATATCGAACAAGCATCTCGCTTTCCGAACGTTCGCTTGAGGCTGAAACGCTGACGTTATAAGAAGACCAAAGGGGGTGAGCAAATGGTAATTTTCTAGACTGAATCGAATAAAAATCGAATAGAATCAGAAACAAATCGAAGTTAGGAGCTAATGGAAACAAATATCGAATACTTTTTGAACGGTTTTCAAATAATAAACAGCTCTCATCGAAATTAATATAAAACGACGTTCACATTCTGGTATTCATAATTTTGGAAAATGGATGCCATTACATCGCACGTTATGAAAGCGTTCTTCATTAAAAGCACGAACGGAGCTTTAGGAACGAGTAAGCAGTTTGTGGCACGCGCAGGATTCTTCGGAGAGTGCGAATAGTTGCCCTGTAGCCTGTGAGGTCCGGCTTCCTGACCGAAGTATACAGCGTGCTCCTCTACGTAAATTAATTCTCGCGTTTTACATGCTTATACTATGCCCGCGGGGATGAAATTTATCGTACCGTTGTTTCGATTTGGCTTGACGCACTGAAAAAAATTGCTGGCTCTTCCATAATCGATAGTAGATGTAAGCATGAAATGGCAACCGCTAAAGCTAATTTGTTGGAGATGATACTAGCCACAATCTTAAAAGGGGTGCATTGCACGTTCGCAACGGCGCACTCCACCCCACCACACCGCACCACACCACACCCCACCACACCACACCACACCGCACCACCCCATATAGTGCACTGGTCCACCATATGGACGCTGCCCAGCTATAATAAAACCGGCTGAAGGCCGCACGACTGGCAGATATGAAGACGCCAGGGAGACAGAGCGCACTGCCTAGCTAGAAGAAGAATGAATTGAATTCTGGGGTTTTACGTGCCAAAACCACGATTTGATTATGAGGCACACCGTAGGAGGGGGGGGGACACCGGATTAATTTGGACCACCAGGGGATATTTAACGTACTCCAAATGCACGGGACACGGGCGTTTTTGCATTTCGTCTCCATCAAAATGCGGCCGGGATTTGATCCCGCGACCTCGTGCTTAGCAGCGCAGCACCATGACCGCTAAGCCACCGCGGCGGGTAGAAACGATTGAAGGAGGCGCTACACAGCGTGGCGCCATCTGTCGAGGCGACGCAGAACCCGCGCCGCGGAACTCACGGACCGAGGCGTTCAGCGCTCAGGGCCTCAAAAAAAAAAATGACAGTGAAGTGTACGGTGCCCTTTTGAACGTCGCCCTATTGGAAATGACAAATAAAACTTCAGCGTACTAGAGGTTACAGATTGAGTCATATTGTGAACAAGCATGAGGGAGAACTGGGAACCAATATTTTTTTGTAGCTTGTTTGGGCAATAACTAGCGTACGTAATGCTGTCCTGCGCAAAGGGTTGGCGGCCAGAGACCGATTTCTTAAAAAATGATTTGGCTGGTTCGGATATCCTTGTTTGAGTGCCCGGATAAAGCCTCTAGCTTCTGGCTCAAGGCCACTCGAAGGTCACCGACAACGGGAGCTGAAAGCACTTCATGTTTAACATCCGAAATCTATTCGAAAAAGGTACATTCGTATTTACGAGTAGTGACTGTTTGATGCCCAGACCGAATCGAAAATACGACCATTGTTGCATTCATTACTCGAAAATTTTCGAATACTCGCACACGCCTAAACATACGAACATCAGTTGGATGCTGATTGTAGCACCTTCTTCCACCTCCTAGTGCACACAATGCCGCGGAATGGAGGCGCACGGTCGCTCCAGGTGAAGCACGCTTCCTCCACTTCCTGCTTCGCCTCCTCCTCCTCTCCGCTTCCAACCGCGATCTCGGACGGGCGGTATTTTTCCTCGTCCGAAGAAGCCGTTTCGCCGATGGCACGCCGTTTCTCATCGAGAGCTCCGCTGGAGAGCGCCTGTCGCTGCCTGTTGTTGGCCCGACCGCTCATTGTCAGGCGCTCCCAAAGCCCCTCCACCAGCTCGCTCCCTCGAGTTTGTTGTGAAGTTTACTTATTTGAGAACGCGTTTTACGATTTTACGAATGTTGCGTAAAATAGGTTCATTTGAAGAAAAAAGGTTTTAAAGGTGTCGGAAGATGTGACGGTGCCAGATGAAAAAAAAAAAAACATGCGAGAAAGAAATTGTTAAAGTATCTGTGTCGCACTTTTGTCGAAGCACAAGTCAACTCTACTGGCGGGGTATACTTGCTTCGAGCGTTTATTCAGAGAAGTTCCCGAAGCAGCTGAAATTGTCAACAAAATAAAGCCCCTGAAGAAGTCAGTGTGATATAAAAACTATGGATGCTCTGGCATTCTAAAGGCAAAACGTTGTTAAAGGGACCCCGAAACGATTTAGGTGATATTATAGAAAAATACTGAGACGTTAGAGTACATCCTTCTGAGAATTAAGTGACACATTTAAGCCCTCCGCGTAAAGCGCTTCCAGTGGGGCTTCGCCGCCTACATACGCTGATGCCGAAGCGCAGCGTCACACAAAACGTCTATGAGGCCCAGTCAGCGAAAGCAATAAGAAATGTTTAAGGGCCGATGCCGCGTCGCCGGCCTGCGAAATGTTGCTCTAGGACAGTGCCTCCAAGTTTGTGTAACTTATGGCTGCCGAACCAGGCGCAGCCTTGGAGCCTATAGTACTGCAATCATAAGGCCATGGTAATATCCTACTGCTCCAGGGAAAACATAGTCGTACAGACCGTGTGTGCTCTGTCAAAAAAACATGATGGTTCATATTCTAGACCACTCTCTTACGGCTGTTATTCGATTCTATAATTTATTTGTTCGAATGCCCTACGTCGGCTTTCACGTTGTAAATAGTATTTGAGAATAGCACTTTTCTCCAAGGTTAGTTCTTAAGATTCGCAAAGTAAGCCTAAACTCTCAAGACGACTTCATCGTCCTGCTCACGTGGCATTTGTAGAGAGCTCATACAAAGTGTACAGTCATAGGGAAATAAAACGCGGACAGGAAATTACGTATTATAAACAGGGTGTCGAACCGAAGAAAAGATACCGGTTCGGTTTTGGGTCAGGTTTAATGCGCTTCCTTTTTGGTCCCGTTCTGTTTAGGTTCGGAGAAATGAAAACTTATAATGGTTGGCGAACCGGTTCGCAGACCGGTTCGGTGCAATGTAAGAGTTGGGGTCGGGCATGAAATAAGTGGTAGCTGGCCCATGCCGTCGTGCGACTCATCCACGCTAAGGACGTTGTTGAAGGGAGGGACTTGTTCTCATCGAGAATGAGGAATATGGGATTTATTTACAATATCTACATGAAGGGTGGAGGACGTGACATTTCATCAGTATAGCATGACTGAAAGAGAATGCACACCGAACAGCCGACAACGGCTGCTTAAAAACACTCTGTCCTCCTTAGATCCCTAGGCGAGGGAAAACTGCCGTTCAACATTCGACCAATGGGAGCGTCCAAAGTCATCGTAGTCGACCCGCCTTTGTGGGGGAGTGTTCACACACTCACTTCCGCATTTTGGTTTCAATGAACACACAGAGGGGAGAGGGTTCTCGTAGGCAGGGGTCCTGACCCAAGCAGGCGCCTCTTGATCCCCGAGCTGACCCTGCAGTCAGTAGCCGCCGCGTCTGTCCATTGACTGTGACGACTTCTGGGGCCCGTGAGAAAGCACCGCAAAACATCTTTTTCCAGGAGTTCTCTTGCTCCAAGAAAACAGTGAAGGTGACAGCGAATCGACTAACAAAACTCGGTCCGCCGAACGTGGTTACACATGCCGGCGCCGTTGGGCTGTTGAGGAGGCGCATTGTTGTCCTTACAAAGCGAGTCGTCGCAGCGGGACGGGAAAATATTGCAGGTTGGTACTCCTGCAGGCCGATCGTAACAGCAGTCAATTTTATCCTGCCCCATGGCGATATGCTCAAGTTTCATGAAGACGAGGCAGAAATTTGCGAATTATCTACACAGATACAGGGTAATTTTCAAGTACATATTAAGGACAGAGGTAATCAGTAAGAATCCTTGCATCAGCGTAAGGTCTGCGTAGCTTGAACAGTCGTTACTTTGACAACAGCAGAGTCAGTCAATTTTTCTTTTGCTTCTGTTTGTTACTACATGACTGGTGGTGGGCAATGTTGTATGGTGTGGAAGATAGCGCGAATTCCCATTGCATTAATGAATTACAACTTCTTCCTTCTAGTCTGTAGCAAAGAAAAAAGCCAGCATTCGACTTTTCGTTCAGTTCGCTGCTTTTTTGGAACCTGGTGTGGACATTGATGCTCCTGAACAATGAACAAGGATGGGTTGTGTTGAACCATACTTGAATCTTTCTTGCGCATCTGCACGTTGCGCATAGCTTTGGGCTGGATAAGGGCGGACAAATAAGTCAAAGGCATAGGTCAGCAAAATAAATGCCATTCAGATTCAGTCACAAGTTTCTTGCTTAGGGCTCCATTCGGACTCGTATTCACCAAAATTCTATTCACCTGGGCTCACTCGGACTCCCTCATC
The DNA here is from genome assembly GCF_050947875.1 of Dermacentor variabilis. Taxonomy (NCBI): domain Eukaryota; kingdom Metazoa; phylum Arthropoda; class Arachnida; order Ixodida; family Ixodidae; genus Dermacentor; species Dermacentor variabilis. Next base: position 140,917,635 of record NC_134574.1, on the reverse strand, counting down.
AAAATTCTACTGAGCCAAGCTCACTCGGACTCAAACTCACCAAAATTTTATTCAGCCGGGCTCACTTGGACTAATTCATGTAAGCCATGTCAAATAATGCATGCATGCACGCATGCATGCATGCCATTTATATCTAGATGTAATTAAGTTAAAGAAACGATCACGACAGCATCATGCCATTCATACCACTTATGGAGTGACATACATGCCATGGCAAATATTTGATGTCGGTGGGGTCATGACATGCCATTCATGTTACGTATATACGTATGCATGTCACGCCTCCACGCCTATGTTGATATATGCCCAGTTGAAGAAACGACCCCGACGGCATCACGGCGTACGAGGCTAGATATATAGATAGATACACTCAAAGCGCCTGAAGTTCGCAAAGAGTGCTTCGCATTAAAGAAGAACGGCTCATGGGAAATAGGCCCTCACCACGTGATACGCAAGCGGTATAATTTCTAGCCGCGGAGCGCACGCGACAGAATAGCCCGGAGAGCGTGTGACGAGGGTCGGGTGTGACGATGGCTCTGCCACGTGCCAAACAATAGACAGCTTTAGGTTAGGGGACGCAAGCTGCTTACGTACGCAAGAGCTAGGGGCGACGGTACTGCGCTTGCGCAGGCTCATACGTAGGCGTCTGCGCATGCGCAGTACCGTGGCCCCTAGTTCTTGCGTACGCAAGCCGCTTGCCTGCCCTAACCTAAAGCTCTCTAATGTCCTTAAACGTTTGGCAGGTGCCGCATGGTGGACCCGGACACCGCGAACGACGGTTGCGTATTCCCGTGCTTGATATTTTCCATTTTTAGGCGCTGGTTCCACATGCGCGGCGCGCTTCGTCGCGTTGTCATGCGCCACGGCGACTTTAGCGACGTTTCTTGTTTTAGATAGACAAAGCAAACAGGACTCACTCACAATATATATATATATATATATATATATATATATATATATATATATATATATATATTTATTTATTTATTTATTTATTTGCCTAGCGCTCGCCCGGACTCCGTCTCACCAAAATTCTACTAAACCGGCCTCGCTCGGACTCAGACTCATCGAAATTCTTATCAGCCGGACGTCATTCAGATTCAACAAAGTTCTACCCAGTCGGACTCAACTAGCGCTCAGACTCGCCTAAATTTTACTCAGCCGGGCTACCTCAAATGCAGGCTCACAGGTCGCTCCGAGTCTGAGACTGAGTGAGTCGACTGGCGAATGAATTTGCCGACCTACATGGTAAAATAAGGCCACACTGTGCCCCACGAATAATTTCCACAATTCAAGAGCGTTGTCCTCTGGTTGGTTAAGCGCCAAACGTGAGTTGTACCATGGCACGTAACAAAAGCGGATTTCGTGTGTCGTTCGAAGCGGCGATTACGACTCACTGAGAGGGTGACGCATTGATTAGAGGCCGCGTAGTTATGGTTACAATAAACCCCGCAGCGGAGCTCATTGATGTCCCTCCTTGAGGAAATAGATTTTTTCCGCTCTCCGGGCTCATTTACTTTATCTAGGTTTAGAAACAAGTTGGCCTAGCGGACTGAATTTGGCGCGTCATTTTGATTCCGCGGAGCCCCCGACACGATTTTTCGGCGGCGGAACACAACTGGCATGGCCAACTTCAGAAGTGCAAGCGCCTCTGCCTAGATGGCGGTAGTTACCAGCCCACGCCCATCGTATATCCCCATTCTTGCACAAAACCCAACCGGTGACCCGTAAATAGTAAACTAGTAGGGTGTGCCAATTAAGGTATACTTATTCGAACCGTGCAAACTATCGAGCACCCGTCGTCGACTAATATGCTCGAATCGTTTCGTGTACCTAACCGATAACCATTACTATTTTTTTGTCCAGGTTAGATTCGGATTCAAAGGCTTGCAAAAAAAAGATCAGGTCAATTTTGTGCTCACTTCCGACCAAAGTTGCGGTTCGGGTACGGTTTTCGGTTCGCATTCGGGTTCGGCTCGACACCCTGATTCTAATACCTTTTGCAAATAATAACGTGAGAACACGATTTCGCACCGTTGCTTATTCGGTCGCCAAATATAGCGAAAAAGCGCACAAACCACTATCATATGCTGATAATTATGTACTGGCGAAACCAGAAACGAAAGAACGTGCTATAGTTAACCCTAGCCTCCTTGCATTTCACCCGTCTGTTATATCACCATCAGTATAAATTGAAGCACAAACCATAATTATATGTAATTGCGATGTGTAATCTCATTCGCTGTAGCCGGTTTCTAGGCACGGTGAAGTCCCAGGTCTACGTGCTGGAGCCTGAATTAAACCAGTGTTATAAAAGCAGGTGAAAGGGTAAATAGTACAGCGCATTGGAGTAGTTCTGTAAGTGTTTGCGTTTGAATTTATACAATGCCTGGACGCTTTGATTGTGCTGGCGTCAGTTACAACCATTTCATATAATTATTGTTTATGCGCAGCTCTGCGCAAAACATAGTTTCTTAAGAAAGCGCAATCGCCCATGCGTGTGCAACTCCGATGCGTTTTTCTTTTCGTTCCATTCCTTTTTTTTTGCGGTAAATAGGACGACGCCATATTGAAAACTTTCGAGATCAGCCGCTACGCGCTGGGGGCGCTGGCGTCGAGCAGACGAGAATAAAGCACTGCGCATACTTATTGCGCAAGGCGTTGTTTCACTGCCAAGTACCTCGATCGCCTCTTCCCCGTTAGCCATGTTGACGTAGAAACAAAAAAATAAGAAGTCCTTAAGCGCCTAAGACACAGCCTTGCATTCATTTTGCCCAGTTTCTTATTTGATCTTATACAGAAGCGGAAAGAAAGGGAACACAGGCAACAAGGAATATAATAAACCTTCATCTCCCGATTCTCCCCTTGTAATTCCACATACATGCACTCGTTCCTTTTTATTTTTCTTACACTCGTTTCTCCCGTCTCACGAAAGTTTCATATATACACTGCCTGCGTTCTGTCGCCTTTTGCTTTCTTTCCTTATTCTTTGTCGTCTGCTGCAACGATGGTTCGCAGCAGCACCAGCCAAGAGCTCCGTACGACTAAATCACAAAGAAGCGCAGCCAATAGCTGCGCCAGCAAGCAGAACGCGTTACTGAGGCGAGGGAAAAGAAAGAGAGAAAGAAGGCAATCGAGGCACGGAGCTATAGAGAAAGCTAGCGGGAAATAAAGCAAATGCCTCCATGGGATGAAGCGGAAGTAAAAGCCAAAAGTAGCAGACGATCTAGTTTCGCTCTTTCAATTTCCCTCTTTGCTTTCTCCTTGGGCGAAACCAGAGCAGAAGAGAAAAAAGGAAAGCAAGCTCGTAAGCTCGTCTTCCTGGGTGCTCTGAGTTTGTCTTTTTCTTGTGTTTATATTTGTTCGTTATAAGCGGGAATGAAGGTGAAAGACTATGTGCGAAGAAGTTCCGCTTTGCCGTCTGGTTTCTGGTAAACAGACGAACCAACGTTAGGCCTGCTGGCCACCCTTTGTAGAGCACTGTGTGTTACTGCGAGTGACTGACGATATTATACATGAAACAGAAGCGCACTGCTGTCTGCCTCGTAATAAACACATGCGTTCACAATAAACGGAGGATTGTGCTGACGTTTCCGTTATGAGAGAAAACTGTCTGGTCCCACCTGTTTCGTAATAAACAGACCCACGTGTATACATTACCAAGAAAGGACGTTTTCATCACGCATTCGGGATATGTACATTTAACGTGATTCCCTCACACCATTCTTTTATATTAAACGATGATGGTTTCATCACCCGTGGCGCAGGTAAGTGCAGATGACATATGGAAGAGAGGGAAACTGGGAAAGAAAGAAATGAGAAAAAGTGAATCTGGTTGGTATATAAATATATAATGTTTCTCAGTTCCTTACTGCATTACGAGTCGTTTCGCGTTCCAGGGTTGATCAAGCTATGACGGAAACCGGTTTTATGTGTCTCCGTTACCCGAGTATGAGAGAAGAGTTTCCACGTCATGTTCACATTAACCGTATTCCTCAATACACGTTCCCAGCCGTAGAGGAAAAGTGGAAGCCTGCAGCGAACATCAAATAGAAAAATTAAGAAAATAAACGCGAATTTTTTGACCGGGACCATTACTGCTCATTCCTTGTCGTCTTCGCTGTTTTCATGGAATGTTGTGCTGTTAATGGGAATGGATTCTTGTCTTTCTTTTTGTCTGTGACGTCGCACTCGTAGGTTCACGAAACAGCAACACAGTTCACTCTATCCGGTCTGTTTCCATTAAAAACACGCGGTCTCTGAAGCCACCATACCTCCCTACCTGTTGTCAGCGAAAACCGCAGCACAATTTACAGTCGTGATGAAAAATGGAACACTAACAGAAGTAAACACCGGAACAGAAGCTGTACGTGGGCGAAGTCGTCTGTCCTTCTGATTTCTTCGGATTATTTTATCGTCTGCCTATTTCCTTTTTTCTCGTACCAGGCACATTTCAACTCATTCCACTACACTTCAGGAAGACTGTTCCTTTCTTTTTACCTTTTGCAATTTGCTTCTTCCCAATCTACGGAGAAAGAAGGGTTGGGAAAAAAGGTTGAAGGATGTGGCGTTCCGTGCGATAAGATTATACCAGTCGAGCCCAATTTCTGCGTGCGAACGTCACTTCCGTGGCAAACAATGCGCAGTGCAAGTGAAATGCTTCTTATAAAAAATTCTATATTTGAAAGTATGTGTAGTAGCTGCATTAGCAGCGTTAAAATTACATCTGTCTAGTGATGGCACAAAATGTTGCTGGGCACAATTTTGAAATTTCAACTTATATATATATATATATATATATATATATATATATATATATATATATATATATATATATATCTGAGATAAGAGAAGAAAGACAGTTCTGATGACTTGAGCCATGTACTGAGGTTCAGCGGCAACTGCACATCGGCCAATAAAATAAACACTGCATAGACAATGACGGCCCTGAAGTACAGTACGGTAAATTCTTAAAGCGAACACTTAACTCGTAGTAAGGGCATTATAACTCCTATATTTCTTCGACTATGCCACGGAAAAAAAGGGTCTGGTATGATGCATTAGGCATCATACTAATGCTACAGGCCTTCATTGCACATCTCAGCTGTAATTGACGGAAGCATACGAATTATAGGATTTCCCTTTAAGTGTGAACAATATTTTACAAGGAATGTTATGCGCAAGCCTCTACTGTGGGGGCAAAAGCGTCCACATTTCAATTCGCCGTCAACAACGCGTGGAAGTGGTGAGCGCTACTGCAATGGCAGAAGAATTTGCGCGGTTGCATATTCATCAATGCCCGGGTAACGATGAATGCAAACTGAACTTTTTTTCTTCACCTTAACGCGGAAGACAATGAAGAGTGTTCGAGAAGGACATCGACACATAACATCTCGCAATGCCAACGTCTTTCAAAGTACAATCCAGACTCAAATTAAGGAACGAAAGCTTGCGGTCTAACATATTGTCAAACCAGCGAAACTAACAGGAAAAGTTAATAGCGAGTTTTAGAATAGGGGCCCCAAACGTTTTGGGGCCCCAAAGAAATAGCGTCGAAGCCACTGCGCATGCGCAAAACGCAAACTGCCTTTGGGTTTTGCGTTGGGAACGCTATTTCACCGATTTAGCGGGAGCCCAAATAGCGGCCCCAAAAGTTTTGCGTCGGCAAACATGGCGGCACCCATCGAAGCGACGGCTCTAACCTAGCACCAAACTGGGTTCGATTCGCGGTAACGCGTGAAGTTCGCAAGCTAGGAGAAGTGACTGCGGTTATCGCTTTCTTTCAACTAGCTTGTGTTATGAAGATTGACTCATTAGACGCCGCTGATTTTGAATTCGATTGTGGATTTTATGGCTGGTAGGCCTAACACGGCTAAGCTTGGCTGGTGAAGGCTAGTAAAGTTGGTTGGCTCAAAACTAAGCGCAACTAATTGTTTGCTGCTTACAGAATAACCCCTAAATTGTAATTAAACGCGAATACACGCAAGTCAAAATTACTATTCCTATCATAACATGGTTTATTTTATTTAATTATTTCTAATAGCTTTTCTTTGACGCCGCAATGGCGCTGTCAGCGCAAGACGCTATCCGCAAACGTAGAACCCTATTCTAAAACTCTTCACTCCTACGTGCCCCAACGCTAACATCCGCAAAGCTCTTTGGGGCCCCAAACTATTGGGGCCCCTATTCTAAAACTCTCTAATCACATTCTTGGTCCTTTTACTGAGCAGCAAAAATAATAAACTTATTCACGGAAGACATTAACTGCTTTATGCAGGCTAAGAGTTGCGGAAGATGGGTTATTAAACAAGCGGTGAACCACCTCTAGAACCAAGGAACTTGAACCTAGTGCTTGCCAAAAAAAGATCGACTGTAAGGTTTTGGGGCATGATGGAGGAGGACGGACAGAACAGCAGGATAGTGTTTGACGCAATTGCCAAGAGCGTCAACATTTGGCATAGTCTACGTCCTGACATTATTCTTTTTGACCAGACCGAGTTTCCGTCGTAACAACCTTCGGCTCGATTATAGAGACCGATGCTGGGGCTTGAAGAAACGGGACCGGCTTGATAAGAGTGTAGAGCATGCAAGATGGTTGCTATAATATCCCCAAGAAGGATCTTACAGCCAAAGAGCTCATATTGCGTACTCGCCAATCAGTGAACCTTAAAATTCGTTCTAAAATCTTGCACACATGACGGAAGAGGGCGAGTTGGGGGGGGGGGCGCTGGATACTGCAAATTTTATTTTTACTTGGTCTGAGAATACACATCCTTTGTGGGGTATATATATATATATATATATATATATATATATATATATATATATATATATACATATATTTAGAATAGTTGTCTGTTGGTCGTGTTGATAAACGTTCATGATAGAAAAAGCGCTACTAAAAACGGAGGCTTCGCAAGAACACAGGACAAAATATTATTCATTGATGATGATTTATTTTTAGTACTAGTGCATAGGCACCAACAAATTTGGGAGTCCGAGACTAACAAGCAGCTCATCAATGAGATAACAGTGACTTCAGTGACTTTCCTGTTGCCGATTTAGCGTGCTTTGTGCTATAGTAACTTATCCGAATCAACTTGCTCGAAGCAAGTATCCGTCTGTCGTCCTTTCACCATCAAATTTCAAAGAATATCTTCGCAGACCGACGGGCATCACTTTATCGCGAAAAGAACTTTTACGTAAAATTTGAGGCAACGCTCGCAATAAGGTAGAACCAGGCCAAACTCGTAAACATTACGAAACATTCGGGAGAGTCGGCAGGTATAACATTTGCGCTTCTAACGTGGAGACTGGGACAAGTAGGAAAGACTGTATAGAGGGCGCTGAGTGTTCCTCAATCTACATAGTTGACTTCTGCGAAGTGTTTGTGGATACCGCAGTTCAAACAAAGGGGCAGCAAAGAGTGACGACAGGAAGGACACTCTGATGCATAGAATCATCGAGATTGCTAACATGTCAATAGTCAGCGAAAGAAATTCATTGCTTTCCTGAATTTGTAGAGCATGGTCGTCATTTCAGGAATGACATTTATTTTTTGCCAGAACTCTGGTACCTGCACATTCTAAACCGCTGAAACGGGATACATGGCGTGGATGAAACGAACGGGCTTTAGGAACATTATGGCGACAAAGTCAAAGGAGCTTAACGGTTGGATGATTATACATCGCAGCAAGCATGTTTACGAGCCGTTGTTTCCGGAATTATCAGTTCTGTCATGACACAGAGGTAACATTGCAAAGCTGATGGTGGAATTAGAAACAAGAGCAAGACTTTTTCTATGGTTTCCGTTGGTAACATTGGTCATTGATTTCTTCCTGTAACTTCTAACACCATCGGCGGTATAGGGCGCATGCGCTCAGAAAGTGCGAAGAATTGGACTGTAGGCTCTTGTTTATTGGGAGCGAAAGCAATATTTTCAAAGTATCCGGAGAGGTCAGAGGGGAGCTAGCACGAGGCCTGCAGATGAGCTTTTGATGACCTCCCATACTGACGGAATTTAACGTCACAGGGAAGTTTTGAAGTGGCACCTATTACACGCAATTACTGAAGAGTGCGATGTCATGCCGCTACGCATCGCCCACTAAAACTTACGTGAACGCTTATGCAAGTGTACGAGACAAAATTACGCCGATGTCACACGAACTGGAGAGTGTCTTGGAAATCAAATAGCGTGCATTAGTTAGCCCTAAATTGACGTGTCTCATTCCATGAATAGAGTCCATGATCCGTGCCCAACGTGACTCTTGGGCAAAGAACGTAGACGTGTGTCGCCATCTGTGTACAAAGAAAGTAACGAGATTTTGGTTCTCCGGGGGCTTTGCTTGGGTTTTTCCAAAGCCTGGTTTTTATGGAGAGTACCGGGCTACCGGAGACGTCAGCTGCAACAGATAAAAAAAAAAAAACAACTGGTGGCGACATCTTGCGGCGCTTTGCCCAAACACAAAGCCCTTGTGCTTTGTGGTTGGACAATCTGGAGGTGCTTGTGCCTTAAGATGTCTGTTGCTGCGGCAAAAGGGAATGGTGTCTGCGCAAGACTTGACAACTGCGCAAGACTTGTTTTCTTGCTTCGTGGGTGTTCTTGCCGAATGATTATTAAAGTATGGCTGCATGTTAACTATTACGTCACCGTCCCCATTTTACACTAGCGACTAAACAGAATACGGTTAGTTACTGCAATATCAGCTCCTTCTTCCATCTGGTTAAGCTCTGTGCCACCAGGTGACGCCACCGACCCGGCCGCTCGCCGAGTTTGAGTCTCCAGTAACCCTGCATTTCGCAAAGGGCAATACGTTTACGGACAAGACAAAATTCTCTATTGACTTGAGTGGTGGGCCGATCCAATAGGATGTGTCCTTTGTGTGCACATGCGTACTTATGCGGGTGACTGTAAAGTCGAGAGGGACATAAACAGGGATTGGATGTTGCTTTGCGTTTCGTAATTAAGTTTGGAAAACAAATGCAAATATTATTTATCGATTTAAGTACGCCAAGTTCCTTCCATTTTTGTAATCAGTAGGAACAGGGGAGGAAAGATAGAGTCTACGCGTGATATAGTTCGAAGAGGCTTTGCGGAGCTACAGAACTGAAAAGCAATCTAGCTTTTTTTTTTGTTGTTGTTGTTGTTAGCGGTTGCCATGTGGATATGTTACGCAGCATGCAAAAGCAAGCCTACGAATCGTAACCAACCTTATCATCGCCCAGTTACCCTACCGTTGCTCAGGATTCAAACACATTACGTGCATATTTTTTACCACCCTGGGCACAAAGAAGGGCAGCAGGAGATCGACCTCATAAGACTCGATCTCAACAGCAGCTTCCGATCAAACTTAATGACCTCATAAAGTTGTTCTGTGTGGTCGAGAGGTTTTATAAAACATCCCTTTAAGATTCAGCAGCTGCAGTGACCTCACACTGACCTAATCTCAAACTAAGTATTCAGGTTCATGTCGCGTGTGAAGCTCAATCTCATTTAGTGAGTTCGAGGTCGGGCGCTCAGTATTGAAGGTATCTATAGTAATTTGCGTTTCCGATGAACGATGCTGTGCAAACGTATTCTGATGTATATGATGCAGGAGGCTCATATATCCATGATACAGCGAATCAAATGTAATGTTTCATAACTAAAAGTCTTAAGTAGGAGGTTTCGGCTGCTGAACGTCTTATGTCATGGTGTCTTATTGATCATTTATAAGCTACACCTAAACATTTGCAACATTCTAAATATATCAAAGTTTACATCATAGCAGTTTGCTTAGTACCGCAGAATCATTCGTTCAGTAGGATCAGATATGCACCCAAGCAGCCTCTGCAAACGCTGACCTCAATATATGACTTCACCGAGCATTCTGCCTCACTCAACCTCAAACTCAGACACGAGGTTGAGGTTGAAATCGTAGACTTCATGCACCTAATTTGTAGCATTCGCCAAATTCGATCGTCGCAGTTTGTGAGGTCCAGTTCAATTTGATATTGAGGTCGACGTCATGAGGTCAGAATCTCTTGAGGTTGAACGCTGATCACTATTTTTGCACTGTCGTGTTTTGGTCATGGTGAAACGTGCAGCTTGTTCTTCAGGATCTGCTTGTGCTTAAAGATGTCTGTTGGTGCGGCAAAAGGGAATGGCGTCTGATACGACTGTCAGACGTACTGCGTGGCTTTTCTCTCGGCCTTTTGGGCGATAACGGCAATGATACAGCTTGCTTGGACAAACTTGCGTGGCCACACCATAATTCATACCCGAGCGCGAGTCAAAACATAAGAGGTCTGCTAGCTGCCTCGATCGTTCGCCTCCGCTACACTTAAATGTTTGTTTCGAGCTTAGTGTGTGTTCCTAACGTTGTCAGGAGAGATTACCCTCGCTGATTTTCACGAACTCTTTGGCGGCAACGTTTTTAAGGGACGCAAATGTAATCGGTGGCACGGAAAACCAGCTGGTTCGAGGGGATCGTGCGCGCACTCAGACAGTGTCTCGCCGGTTGAACCGAGACATCGATCGGATTCGCGCGGGTGGCAAGGGGTGGGGGAGGGCGCGAAGAGGAGCTGCAACAAGCATGCACACGGTGAAGCAGGCCCGGATGCATCGAAGGGAGAGGGCGCGACGGGACGATGAGGGAAGCGCGTGGAATAACGGGGCCGGCGGAGATGGAAAGGGAAAATGATAGAACGTGGGAGAGAGGTTAGCAGGGTGAAAATTCTGAGGAGGAACCGAGCTAGGGTTGAAGAAATTGCCCCAGAGGCAACAAGTACGCGCGAGCTTTGAGCGGTTGCAACGAAGAGAAGAGGTCCCACGTGCAGTGAGCAGGGAAGAAAGTGTTATAAAAAGGGATCGAGGGAAAGAGATTGAAGACAAAGCGCGAAGTGAAAGATGATTAAAATGAAAAGGAAGGGAAGCGAAGGGCAAATTGACAGGGTGAGGAAAACGGTAGCAAGCGTAGGAGAAGAAAACGGAGGAGGGCTCGATGGGGGCGAAAGGGGGAGCGTGTGGGGTAAAGGGAGATGGAACAAGTGGAACGTGCAGCCACAAAGTATCAGACTGGGATAGAGAGAGTGTGTGTGGGGAGATTGGGAAACAGGCTTCAGGATGGCGTGGGCGAGAGCTGACACCGCTTGCCCAGACGAGAAAAAGAGGTACAGAAGGAAGCAGACGGTCGGAAAATCAGGCGAAAAAGTTCGGGAAAATGGTCGCAACCGGAGAATGGAAAGAGGGAGAATAGAGGGAATAGGGATGGAAGGCGCAACAAGTACGCTCGCAGATACAGCTGGTCGCTTCCGGGGATGAGAATGCGCGACAAAACGAACGCGGCTAATTATTCGGAGGAATGAGATAGGATTTCGAAACAAGGAGAAAACAAAGGGATAGACAAATTTAGTGATATTGGCCACAGCTGGCGAGCAGATGTGGTAGAAAAGTAGCGGAGAGGTTTAGACTCGAAAAACCGGAATATGAAAAAAAAACAAGGGCACAAAGACGGAGAAGGAAGATAGTTTTAAGGAATGAGAGGGAAAAAGTGCGAATACGGAGATAAAGCACGAAAAATAAGCTTTGCAAAGCTCATGACCGGAGCTTTCGTGTGAGGCAAGCATCACTTTCAGCAAGCTCCCTTTCCCTCATGGCCTAGAAGGTGCTTCTCCCTACACGGCATTTTTCTTTTCTTTTCAGTGTTCGAGCGTTCGCCTATAACCCGTCTTTGTACTGTGCTCCCGGAAGTGGCCACATGTTTAGGAACATCGAGCGGGTAAGCAATGGAGAAGCTAGCTGAGGTCGAGCGTTTATTACATCAATTAATTTTTCAAATTTAATGTCGGTGTTATTTTTACTGCTGCGCCGCTTCGCTTTTGATCTTCGAGAGCAGAAAAACGAGACTTGACCGCCTACCCGCAGAACGCACAAGCAGGACAGCTCACGTTGTGGACTGTACTACATGGTCACGTCGCACAAATTCGGCCCACGAGACATAAAAAGTAGCACTATAGGTATTATTTGTTCGGATCTATTTCGCAGCAGCTGTCTTATTTACTCTTTTACCTTAGTCTGTCTGTCTGTCTGTCTGTCTGTCTGTCTGTCTGTCTGTCTGTCTGTCTGTCTGTCTGTCTGTCTGTCTGTCTGTCTGTCTGTCTCTGTCTGTCTGTCTGTCTGTCTGTCTGTCTGTCTGTCTGTCTGTCTGTCTGTCTGTCTGTCTGTCTGTCTGTCTGTCTGTCTGTCTGTCTGTCTGTCAGTCTGTCTGTGTTTTTTGGGCGAACAGCACACCGACGTCAATGGAGCGGTGCTAAAATATGTGCGTAAAAGGCAGACGGTGGAAGGGCAAATTTCAAGAACGAACACGAAGTTACTCCCTTTACAAACCCTCCTACTTGCCACAAAGAATAGAAAACGTAGCTACGACGCACTTTCCCGATCTCGCAATGTACGAGTCTGCGCATACGTCACAGTCACTTCTTGATGCCAGCTCCGCTCCGCGTATGAGGAGTATAATACGCAGTTCTTTGAACCCTGAAAACAGGCGATGACTGTCTCTTCAAAGTTGCAGACGACGCTATGGTTGGGCAATGTCTAGACCGACGGAATACTAAACACACGAGCCTCGCAAGTGTAGCAGACGAAAAAATAAAGAAAGAGGAAAATAAAACGGCACAGGGTGAGAGAGAGTCCAGGCTTGTGTAGGCTATGCAATGCGCTCGAAACGCTAGAACAGGTTTTAAGCTCAAGATCTGCTTGGTAGGCACGCGGTAACACCACTGGCTTCGTACAGCGAACTCTGCAACTACATAAGCACTTACCCGCACGCTTGCGGTGCCAGCGATGAACAGACGCATTGTCGTCGTCTGTTTGTCCATACGGAGAAAGTTTGCGTCCGGCAAAACCATCGCTCGTACTGAGCTAATGTAACAGTGTTTCTGGAACAAGAGAAGAAGAAGGAGAAGAAGAAGAAGAAAGAAAAAAGAGCAGTACTACGAAATATAACAGCGACTGTCGCGCCGACGGATCTGCTATGTCAGCCCAGCATCCAAAGACAAGCTGCAGAACGTAACGTCACAAAGATACGGCGTGCTGCTGTAACATCCTCGTCAGGCTTAAACCAAAAGTGAAAGAAAAAGTTGTAGCGAACTTTACTAGCACGAATTTTCACTGCGGGCAAGATTAACAGACATGGCCAAGTTTATGAAAGTTAGTTTGTTAACCTTATTGTCCGAAAAAGCAGACAGTGAAGAACAGAATTTTCAACGTAGTCATCGGCTTTTTTTTCTTCTACTCTGTTGTGTTTACAGACATATAAAGCGTCAAAATAAAATTCCCGAATGATGCCGATATAGGTGCTGCACAAATCATGCATAAGATGCAGGCTCTGTCGGAGTGAAGAAAGACAGCCCCTGAGGCAATGTGTTTCTATACTGCAAGCGCCGGACGCTAGTGTATGAGCGGGATACACGCCACGAGTGCCATGTTTTGGATACTATACCTGCTGAAAAAATTTGTACCCACAGTTACGTCGTAGAACTGAGCGATCTTAATTGAGTGGCGCATATATACTTCATTCTTTTTTCAATTGGATAGCGGTGAACTTGCCGCTTTTGCGTACTTAAGTTTTTATCGACTACGCAAACTGCGGTGAAACGCCACGTCCTTTTTTCACATAAATAAAAATTGTCTGCTGTAGGTATAGCATAATTCCGTTGCTTGAGCTCAGTCACTTGTACAGGTGGACATCCTATTCACGAGAGAAATAAATACATAATTGAACAATTAACAAAAATTTTCTGATTACCATTCAGACAGCAGTTCTACGTTGTTTTTTATCGTGTTAGAATAACATCATTTCTAAGTTTCATTGATAGCCATGGCACCAGTAATGCCAGTACACAGAGGATAGGAACGAGCAAAAAATTTCACGGGGAAGAGTGAAAGCAGAGGTGCCCGCTTGCTACTGATGTTGACTGAATAATGGAGGCTTATTTACTTGTCGGGGTGCTTATACACCTGTAGCATGTGTCCGTTCCGTTTCACTTAGGTAAACAGAAGTTGACATGGTGGATTAGCTTCTTTGAATGCGCTTGGTGGTCTTCACAGGGCGCATGACTGACAATCCGGGGGCAAGGTTTCTTTTTGACGTGCTGGATACAATAGGTGGCGTCCAAAACCACGCGCCCGGGGTGACGATAGACGAATACAGATCTTGAAGGCTTCGCTTTTGTTGGTTGCATGCGGCGGAAGTAATTGCTGCAGCCGGAAACACGTGATGTACATCGGGGTTTGAACACAGCATACATGCATCAACTGTAAGCGAGCACCCGTCCTGTGTACTCTCTCGTGCCAGCCTCTTCCGTTACAGCCTGCCGCCGCCGACAACAACCGCACATGACCTCACCCCACTGACCATTCAAATCTAATACGCCGAGGATGACAAGGCCACCTTTGAGAAAGATAGGTTCACCTATCGCAATGTTGGCCAGCGTTTGTGAAGCACTTTATTTCTGTTTATATGTAACTCCTATGGCCACAGAGTGCTACTCCATCTGTCGTCCCCTTCGTGATTTTTGAACTCCCTCTAAACATGTACAAACTCCGCCTACAACATACTTTACAAATGTCAATATATGAGTTTCCAAATCGTGCGACAAAATGCACTGGCGTTCCAGTTAATTTGACCCTGCTCTGCTTACGAAAGTGTTTTGGTGAACGACGTACAAGCCTAACAAATGCACATTTTGCCGCAATGAAGTCTGACGACGCTTGTATCGAAAGGGGGTGTCAAATAGTTTCGAAATTCGTCATAAATGAATGTCCCTTGAGAACTCGCCTGCTTCAATTCGCCAATCGCCATGTGGGCTCCAAAGTGATTGGCAGAGCGTTAATTCTTTTTCGCTGGGGATCTGTTTCGGCGGCAGCGCACCGAGGCACGCCCCGGCGATCGTCGAAGAGCCATCGCAAGCTGGGTAAAGGGAAGTGGACCAAGCTGAGTAAAAAGGAAGTGGACCAAGCTGCGTAAAAGGAAGTGGGCCAAGCTGAGTAAAGGGAAGCGGACCAAGCTGGGTAAAAGGAAGCGGACCAAACTGGGTAAAAGGAAGTGGACCAAGCTGGGTAAAAGAAAGCGGACCAAGCTGGATAAAAAGAAGTGGGCCAAGCTGGATAAAAGGAAGTGGACCAAGCTGGGTAAAAGGAAGCGGACCAAGCTGGGTAAAAGGAAGCGGACCAAGCTGGGTAAAGGGAAGCGGACCAAGCTGGGTAAAAGGAAGCGGACCAAGCTGGGTAAAACGAAGTGGACCAGGGTGGGTAAAAAGGAAGCGGACCAAGCTAGGTAAAAGGAAGCGGACCAAGCTGGATAAAAAGAAGCGGGCCAAGCTGGGTAAAGGGAAGCGGACCAAGCTGGGTGAAAGGAAGTGGACCAAGCTGGGTAAAAGAAAGGGGACCAAGCTGGATAAAAAGAAGCGGGCCAAGCTGGATAAAATGGAAGTGGACCACTTCAACTCACCCCCAGGTAACCCTACTTTCGCTCCGCTGGCCCCGCCCCGCGGGGACCGTTTCCACGTGGCCGCGCCTTTCGCCTTGACGTCACTTGGCCGGATGCCTAAAGCCTGTCAATTGTAGGCAAAGGAAGCCGCTACTGATAGAATCTTTAGGGGAAAGGAGCAAACCACTCTTCAGACAGCATGAATTTGGTTGTTCAGTTACGTGGAACTTGCAAGAATTAACAGAACTTCAGTGCACCGTAAATTAAGGGAAAATATTTAAAGATACGGACTATAGGAAACAAGAGACAAATTGCTGCATATCAACAATACAAACGCAGAAGAAACGGTACAGCATGAACATATTTTATAGGAGAAAGGGAAAGAAAGATTATAGATTTCCCAATGTGAACCACGAAGTCACTGCACATAGATGGATATAATTGAATTCATGAAAGACAATTCTTCCCGTTGTCCCATCACAGCTGGTCTGACAATTTACGAAAAAGCTCAGTGTATCAAGGTAAGCACAGGGACACGCATATGTTGCTTAAGATATTCGAAAAATGATTGTGCGCTTACAGCTGCACCGTTTTTGATCACCTTTTGTAGAAAGATTGCATTTTGGAGTTTACGTCGTTCTATGTAACACGTGGCACAGTTACTTTCCCTGCTGTAAAAAAAGTACAATGGTGCTTTCATTTTGGAAGTGCAATCTGCGATCGAGACAGTGCTTGTGTCGCCGCTTTTCAGAAGCTGCAGAACGCAATTAGCAGTTCAATCAGAGCTGTCAAGTGCTGTCCGCTCCTCTGGAATTTGCCTATGTAGTCATTATTCGTTATGGTACTTTATGGCATGCTCTTCGGAGGCAGTGGCGACAATGCATAGGGATGTTGTTGGCACAAACAACGTGTACCCATTCACTAAGTGTTGTCCGATATAGGAGCCCAGAGCTACTAATTAAACCGCGCGCTGATCTCCGATCAAATTTTGCGCAGACGTACCATTTTGCATCAAGTTTAGTTTATAACCACGTTTGCAGGCATTACTTGCCCTTTCATCCACGATAACCGGCGATGCCGTTAAAACTTTTTGATTCTACTGAAGCGGAATGGCGGCGTCACCTGTAACGTGCACGGCGAAAACCTTGTGTTGAACGTAGCCATGACAAATGGCGCCAGTCTTCCGTTCCAGTGGATTATCTTTTGAGCGGCGTCATCGCAGACGACACCGGCGAGTAATGCCTGCAAACGTGGTATATTAAATGAGACTTCTCGCGAAATGGTGCTCCTGCGGGAAGTTTGAGCGGAGATCAACCCCTGGTTTAGCAACAACAGTTGTGTACGCTTTGTGCTGCTGTTCATGCAACACTCTTCTGTTGTTTTTTTTTCTTGTCGTGTATCTGTCTCAGTACTCTACTCAGTAGCTTGTTATTCTAGAACAATTTTCGCTCTACATCGATTTGGTTTGTTTGTTTTTCTTTCCGCCGTCGAAGCATTCGTCTGCCTCATAACTACTGCGAGAAGTAGTAAACCAATTTTGAATCGAAACTTTCAACTGACAAAATGTTCTTTCGAAGCTCCAGCTTGGTGAATTTTCCTGAACCTTGACCACAAGAGAAAACGAAGGTCAACACGCATTTTGCATTTCGCGCTGTAAACGCACTGCCGGTACGTCAGTGTGACGTCACGGATCGAAAAGTGATTTGTCGTACTTGGACTATTGTACCGCATTGAAAAGTTGCCAAAGGTCTGTTCTTGACTCCGTTAGAATAAAATGTTCATTTTTGACGATAAAAAGAAAGCGAATATCGAGCGGACGCCGCCAATATCTGACTTAAGGCGTCGTCATGACGGCGTATTTCTTTTTGCCTGTTCTGGCTTTCGAAGTAAAAGTGGCTGTTTCTTTTAGAGCGCAGCTCTTTGGCGTCCGTTCCTGGGTTTCGCGTCGTCGTCGGCGTTGTCGTCGGCCTCGTAACCAGCTCCGCCCCCCTTTCATCCCCCCAGCGCTAGCAGCGACCGACTGATACCGCTGGATGCCGCTGGCGCCGCTAGAGAGTCAAGATAACGTGACTGCATAGAACACCGTCGCCGCCATGCAGAAAGAGGAGGAAAGGGTCCCCCCCCCCTGTTCTTGTGTGGCGGATAGGGTGCTCTTCAGTTGCCGACGCGCCGGTTATTTCACGTAGGCCCCGGCACGTCGACGAATACGTGACCACCTTCCCACGGCTAGACCTGGTTCTTAGCGCTGCGGAAGCGAGGGTATCATATTGTTTGTGTCGGCATCGGCGGCGTTGTCCCTGAAACCAACTCCGCAGCTGGGGTTGACTCACTATCGGCGTCAGCGGCATCAGTCAGTCGCTGCTATCTCTTCCCTCCTCCCTTTATCGTGTTGTCCGCTTGCTGCGCGCGCTTCTGCCCCCATCGTTTGCCGCTGGGTGTACACGCCGCCCCCCTCCCCCCTCTTCCTGCGAGTCTCCGGTTGTCAAAGCGCCGGCTCGAACTTAATTCCTTTCTTCGCTCCTCCTCCAATGCAACCCCTGTGCGGTGGCAATCAGAGAGCCAGATCGGTGGCGGCGGATCTGTATATGTGCACCGCCCGAGCCGAAATTGCCGCTGCCGTTCGCCACTGCGAAATTATCTGCCAGTTCTTTCTGAGCCATGAGCGAGACGACCGATGGAAGTCCTCCGTCTGCTGCTGCTGCTGCTTCTGCTAAACGAGCTGCCAGAGCAGAGGCCCAGCGCCGTCGCCGTCAGAATCCAGAGGTGCGTGCCGCCGAAGCAGAAGCTTACCTAGTAGAGTCTTTGTTAAAGGAATACGTGTGAAAAATAAAAAAAAAATTCTGTGATAGCGCATACATGTGTTGCTCGATTTCTTTGCCTCAATCTATCGAAAAGGTGAAACAGCTTATTTGCTGCGCTCAAATTTCGCATTAGGAAGTAACGTAATCGTCGGTAATTTTTTTCTATTGTGGAAGCGTAATTTACTAATATAGCCCAACTTGTTTTCTCCATTGCGTCCCTTTAATGTCGAATATATACTGCAAAACAAGCGCAGAAAACGGCTCTCTAAAATGTTTTTGATGGAGATATATAAAGGCGACAGCTGTACTAGCATTGAAGGATTACTTTGCATCTGGAATCTCGGTTAGTGCACTTAGTATAAGTTAAGGCGCATGCGTCATTCGTTGTAGCGGACAAAAAAAGAGAAAAACAGCGACATAGTAAGAGACGCGCGACAAACGTATAACGCCTTGCCTCTCGTACGCTGCATACACCCGAATCGCGCACTGGCAATTTGCCCTCAAACCACTGTGCGGTTGGTTTATGCAGCTTCTAGCAAACTTTCATAGAATAAGAAAGAAGTTGCGAGCAGTAAACAAAAGCGTTGTATTCCGCCGACGGCGAACGCCATAGACGGGGGACGGCAGCCGCTAGCAGACGGCCTACGTCACGCCGCTCGACACAGGACGTCGACTCATGCAGCGTTCGTTTTTCCCGACCGGACGCGGCGCCGTCGGCCTCCGGCATTCCAAAAACATTTTGCAACACGCGAAGCAATTTCGACGGAGTTCCGCCTTTCGCGCCACCTGCTGGCGCGCTTGAAAAGCGCGTCTGCGTAAGCTTTTGATGCAACCGACAGACGGCGCCACCTTTGCACTCTCGCATTTGGATCACGCGAAGTGCTTTTTGTTTCGTTCGAGCGAGGTTTTGAAACGCTCTGTTTTTCTTCCTCGGCGGACCGGGCTGATACGGGGTTCGCAAGTTCGCAAACTAGAAGCGGGGCGCGCTGCGGCGTTGCTGCAGCGCTGAGGGATAGCTGTGTAACGGGATAAAGATGCACCTTTCTCAGCCCGCGGTCTTGGGGGCAGCTTGCTTCGTTTTCCGGGATGATAGCTAGGAGAGTCATACGCGCCTTCGTCGCACTTGTACCTACTGACATGGCGAGCTGCCTTGTCTAATCCGCAGGGTAACTTTCTTATCGTTCGAAAACACAGCGCCCGGCAGAGCGTTTTACGAAGGCCGTACATGCACCTAAATTAGGCACTTTGCGAGTATAGATGATTACGGGCGCTAAAGATAATGAAACATTTACTCGTGGTCCCCTGCTAATTACT
The DNA here is from genome assembly GCF_050947875.1 of Dermacentor variabilis. Classification (NCBI taxonomy): domain Eukaryota; kingdom Metazoa; phylum Arthropoda; class Arachnida; order Ixodida; family Ixodidae; genus Dermacentor; species Dermacentor variabilis. The sequence goes on along the minus strand of NC_134574.1, from coordinate 140,898,050 downwards.
AATCGAGGAATACGCGATCTTTTTTTTTTTTTGCCCTGTTTGCTAGCAGTTGTAGCAGACGAGGACATCCGACTGCACCGTAGTATGCTACCGAGCTTCACTCTAACAAAGACCTGAACTGACGATAGGTCAGCGCTTTCGACCGATTAAAGTTTCCTTCATGACATTTCTGCATTCGCAGCGACTTGCACCACAGTGTCTCTTAGTTTAGTGCAAGCAATGGACTGCAACGCAATTTACGTCGAGTGCTGTAAGCTCCGACAGCAGGCGCCCTCCCGTCTAACCCGCCTTGCCTCCAACCACTGATGGGGCGCTGTCAGCTGGGTAGACGACGAGCCGAGCCAATCCGCTCGAGCCATTTTTTCAAGCACTGAGAAAATGTCGGCACCAGCGGTTGCTCCTTCAGTCGACACCAGGTCAAGCAGCTCCTCTGTCAAGTTTAGGACTTTCGCCAATGCCTCTAATCAAAATGGCACATTCAGCGTTGTGGGCAATTTCGGCGCTCTTGTCCACAGCGGTTGGAAACGCGACAAACCCGCGGCACAGCTTGTTGAGACCTCTTTCAATTTTACAGCGATCATCTCATTAAGTCGTTCAGCGACGATATTCGCGGAAGGCTCATCTTCTCAAAAGTTATCTTCGTGCTGCGACAAACAGCATTTCATACCTATACCACACAGGCAACCGAAGTTGAATAACATTCTAATAGCTTACTTGATTCAGCTTGAGCCAGCTTGTTACAGCTAACGCTAGAACAAGCAACGTCATATACATCTATGGTACGACTTATGATTTGCGTATTTTAGATGTATACTTTCAGTTATTGTGTAGACTTCAAAGTCAGACAACGATTGATCAAACGAAGCATAGACGTCTGCTGTATGGCATGTGTTCGACCTCTTCTAGACATACATTCTAGACATGACAGGTATAGTATGCGGGCATCTTTGTGGAACGGTGTTTCCATCGCTTTGTCCTATGTGAATCTTCACAAAAATGTTAAAAATATGTGAATTTTCTATCGGCCGCCACCTCGCTGATTTGAATGAAATTTCTTTGAGAGAAAGTGTCAAATTCATGTGACTTCTCAAGAACATTTATTCAATAAGCCGGCAACAGTTTTCGCAAAAACAATTTTAGAGGTTTGACTCCAAGTCGCACCCTTCTCAAATAAATATATTGTCAGTAACGTTTTTGCTTTCTACACGCTATACGGTGGCTGCAGTTTGCTCTTTTGTAAGCCATAGATGTGAGAGCCTGTAGAGCTACTCGTTTCATTAGCATGATGTCTCGTTTTTTTTTTCATTTCGAAACTTTTAAAACTGGCGCCGAGGTACTAAACGTGGAGGTAAATCTGGTTACCACTTCTTGGAGTCGAGAATTCCAAAATGTCTACGCATTAAGACCTCGGCGAGTAAAAGGAGCAAAATATTGTAAATGTGACAAGATCACTACGTCTGGATTGCGGCCTCCTCGCAGCGAGCGTCATTGGTTTCCTCGTCTTGCCTTTAGCATTTAGGCATGGTTATGTAAGCAGCGTGGGTTATGTTAATTTGGTGATTATTTCACTTATGGCGGAGCAAGTGGCTTTTCATTTTCGCGAGTAGAAACGTTATGGTTATCGCCGCATACCTGTTCACACTGTGTAGTGTTAATTTAAGTGATCACACGTACATTAGTATGGTCACACGTAAATAACCTTACAGCTCTCCGGAACTTTTTAAATGTGTTAAACATGCTCAACTATAAGTTGCAAAGGTGTTTTTCATTCAATGTAATTTTTAAACTGCTTCTAGCATAGTGATTTAATTCTCGTGGATCTAATTTAAGCTGTGGCATTGCTTCTTCAAAGAATTCTGGTAGTACCTGTAGTAGCATGCTGATGTTTGTTTCCATACAATTGCTAATTTCTTTCATTTCTTTCAAAGTTTTTAGTTTTGCAGAGACAAAAGAAGTATGCTTTTATCTGTTACATTCCCACAATATTATACGCTCATTCGGCAGTCCGATCTGCATTGCAAATTTTCATTTGCGTTTGTGAGATTATCTTCCCGACGCAACTGAGCATAGTGCTCATTCTGAAGGCAATTCGAAACCTATCTTCACATCTTTGTACGTAGAATTGTATTGATAATATAGGCATATGCTCTTTATAGCTTGATTGTTCGTTACTTATTGATGATTTCTTGTATTTATTTTGACATATCTTGTACGCCTTAGTTAAGGATGCGAGAGTGACGAAACAAAAAATAGATAGTTCCAGCTGCATTGAATGCAGGTCGTCATAATCATCATCATCGACCTATTTTATGTCCACTGCAGGACGAAGGCCTCTCCCTGCGATCTCCAATTAGCCCTGTCCTGCGCCAACCGATTCCAACTAGCGCCCGCGAATTTCCTAATTTCATCACCCCACCTACCTAGGCTTCTGCCGTCCTCGACTGCGCTTCCCTTCTCTTGGCACCCCTTTGGTAACCCTAATGGTCCACCGTTTATCTAACCTGCGCATTACATGACCTGCCCAGCTCCATTTCTTTCTCTTAATGTCAATTAGAATATCGGCTATACGCGTTTGCTCTCTGATCCAAACCGCTCTCTTTCTGTCTCTTAACTTTATGCCTAGCATTCTTCGTTCCATCGCTCTTTGCGCGGTCCGTAACTTATTCTCAAGCTTCTTTGTCAGCCTCCAAGATCTGCCCCTTATGTCAGCACCGGTAGAACGCACTGATTGTACACCTTTTATTTTGATGATAATGTTAAGCTTTGAGTCAGGGTCTGACAATGTCTGCAGTATGCGCTTCAACCCATTTGTATTCTTCTGTAAGTTACTTTCTCACGATCAGAGTCCCCTGTGAGTAATTGACATAGGTAAACGTACTCCTTCACAGGCTGACTGGCGATCCCGGATTCTTGTTCCCTTGCCGGACTATTTATGGTTATCTTTGTCTTGTGGATATTAGTATCCAACCCCACTCTTACACCCTCTATGTTAGCGTCCTCAATCATTTGTTGTAACTCGTCTGCAGTGTTACTGAACAGAACAATGTTATTTGCAAATTGAAAGTTGTTGAGATATTCACCGTTAATCCTTACTCCTAAGCCTTCCCAGTTTAATAGCTTGAATACTTCTTCCATGCAATATTGCGCAGAAGATTGGAGGTAGTGGTGTGGCAGTTATCACTTAAGGATCCCAATGACATGAGCCCAAGTTTTCGAAAACAACTCGCATATCTGTTTTCCCTGTGAGCACGTTTGTGCATGTTTGATGCATAGCTATGTAAAGACTGCATTTTCAAACACGTTAGCTTCAAGCAAAGCAAACTTTGTGGTATAGCTTGTCATGTACACCTGGAATGATGAACTTTATGTTTTGGACAAACCAGTAAAAACAGGCACAAGCTAGGCGTTACTCAATATGTGTGAAGATGAATAAAACATTGCGTAGTGTTTTGTCTAGTCCTCAAAATCAGGAAAAACTATGACAAAGTTGGGCATTGTTTCGAGCTTGACGACGACACTATCCGGTGTCCTATTCTAATAGTATTTTATCACTTTTATTGTGCTGTTCATAGATCGTTGCAGTCTTTCTTGTCTGGAGCTGCATGTCTTACAGATTTGTCACTTTAGTTTCACAGAGAATGCCTACTCTCTGGCCATTCAATGTTCTTTTAATGTTTTCTGCTTTTGACATTAATTTTACTCTGAAAGTGACGCGCAGACGGGTGCTCTAGTACAGTGCACCTTAAAATTACGCGTGCATTACGCATTACACGTGCGAGCATCGCACGCCTAATGCGAAGACGTGCGATCGTTCTCCACCTGCCGCGGGTTGTTTTTTCATCCACTTTCATTGCTATTAATTTATCATTTCTTTAATTCAATCGGGAAGTAAAAGTAATTTCCCCAATGTTGTCCTTGGTGTCTTTGTTTGTTGGCTTCTTATGATAGGGTTAATAAAAATCGGGCCCCTTGGTTAACCCCCTTTCTTCTCTAACCCTTTAAGGTATTTTGGATGTTGAGAATACGTTGTCTTGCTCGAAGCATGCTCAGCAATTTGGTGGCACGATGTAACAAAAGCAGGATGCCTATTTATTTAAGAAGTGATTCATATAGCTAATGAGATATTGAATTTTTTGCTTGTTGAAGTAAGCTGTGAAAGGGGCGGGGGTGTTCTTTGCTGAAGCTTCAAGTGATGACCATAGCAGGCTATGCGAAAGCTCTTTCGAAGTGTGCTGTTGGACATAGTCAGCTGACCTGATGATGTTTGACAGTGTGCATGCTGTATTTACGCTTGTCATTGCATATTAAGTACCTCCTATGCTATAAATGTGAAAGGAATAGAATAGTAGGAAGGCAGGCCTTCAATTGATTTTACTTGAAAAGGTTACACTGTGGTGGCATACAAAGCGTCACCAAAACGCATGCCTATTACAACTCCACGCATATGATAGCATTAACCGGACAGGCATACGACATTTTTTACTTGTAATCCAATTAACAGCAGCAATACATTTTTACAGCATGATTTATGTAATAATTTACGTTTTTCACTTTTGCACTTCCCCAGAACATGTGTGCTTTCAGGTATTCGCACTGGCAACTTTATGTTTTTCAAGGCGTACCGAACCCCCTAATGCCTGCGTCTTGTACAGGCCATGCATATGTAAAGAGCAGTGATAGGCATGGGCTCCCACTACCTGATCTATAATCTTTTGTCGTCACATGGTAATCCTTGCAATTAACATTTCCGAATACAAGCCTACCTCCTGCCCTATTCTGTTAAAAGCACCGGAAAGATAGAATTATGTCACATTTCTGATTAGTCCAACATATGTATTTAGTTATGTTCGCGCTTAAATTTCTCTAGAGAGTTAATTTATTAAAATGTAGCAAGCATTCTTTACATCGAAGAAGAAACATCCTGTGCTGTGTTACAGCATGTAAAGCCTACATGGTGACGTTTTTGAAAACTTCAAGATGTCATGCTACAAATCTGGGACTCTGTTTTATTTGAAGGTAAATAGTTTCAGGATACTGTTATCGTGTATCTTTAGTTTCTACTTTGTTTACATACTGCATGTCTGTTTTTACACGTTCTTGTATGTAGCAACGTGTAAAGCCTGCTGGTGATACTGAATAGCATTTGATAAGTTAATGGCAATGAAAGTGGGTGAAAAAAATAGCTTGCCGCAGGTGGGGAACCATTCCACGTCTTCGCATTGCGCGTGCGATGCTCTAACCAATTGAGCTACAGCGGTGCCGTCTCCCCGTCCACTTTCTTGGGTATTTATGTGTTACTACTAGAACTAACCTGGGAATGTTAGCCAGCGCCACCACTCACAAGCCTTGGCGCCGGATGTGGAACATCCTTTCTGCCTCAGGCTTCACGAGTATGTGATCTCTCTGGGTAAAGGCAACCGGTCAATAAACCCGCACATGCTACCTGAAGGCAACAGTGTTGCCGGATGCGAGACCCTCGTTATGTAAGAACGAGAAGAGAGGTGGTTAACCGAGGGGCCCGATTTTTATTAATCATATAATGAGAAGCCAACAAACAAAGACACCAAGAAGAGCATAGGGGAAGTTATTTGTACTTACTAATTGAATATAAAGAAATGATAAATGAATGGCAATGAAAGTGGATAGGGAAACGGCGCCGCGGTAGCTCAATTGGTTAGAACATCGCACGCGTAATGCGAAGACTTGGAATAGTTCCCCACCTGCGGCAAGTTGTTCATTCAACCACTTTGATTGCCATTAATTTATCATTGCAGCCTTACAGTTCACACATATTTTTTGTTGCGGACAAATATTGAATGTGGAGCTCGTAGTGGTGAAATTTTCTAACTCGGCATATAAAAGAGTTCTCTTCTGTAGCTAGGTCACCTGACCAATATTGGTTGCAAAATACGATGTAGCTTTGTGTTCCAAGCATGGCAAACTTTAGTTCAACATGTGTGCGTGCTGGTTGCATGTTAATGGCTCACGGCAACAGATATGTTCGGCTTGGATATGCCATTTCCACAATTAAACAGCGCGTGTTATCTGCAAGGAAGCAACCTCCTTAACAGCATAAAAGAGCAACATCAACTGAAGGTAACTTATGAATACATCAAATAACCTAAATCATAAAATGTCTACAGTACAGCTTGCCATTGGCTTCTCAAGACGTCACCAAGACAAAATTAAAAAGAGCTTTAGCTATTCGAGGTGTATAGCTTGTCCGGTCTGCACGTATATCTTGGTGAAGCTGAACTATAGAAGCCTTGACGGCTTGACCAAGCTGGGAGAAATACGTCTTTAAGATGGGTCTGCTTTGCCTGGCCAGGCATCTCTTTATAAAGACACACACCTTGAACGCTTTGGAAGACTTAGCTATGAGCTGCAAAATAGCAAAACTTGCCCTCACTGTGTCGTCGCTCTTCTGGGCTCTTTTCTGTAAGAATCGTTGCTGTTTTTCACTGGCCAACTTAAAGCTCTGCTGAGCCCTGCACTCAGCAAGGGCAACGCGGAAGGCACGCGACCCGCGCTTGCCCCTGAACCCCCGATATAAACCTTCAGACACCACAGAACTCTCCTGCGCCAGCACGCAAGTCCCAAAGAGCAATAATAGTGGACGTCTGATCACCGTAAAGACCGTCACCATCGTGAAAGAGTAAAGTGAAGCTAGTCGCTTTGAAATGAAACAGATTGCTAGAAAATACGGGCCCTTAATGAGGATGGTGTTTACGGGGCCGTATGTAGTGCGACCAAGGAGGCTTAAAAAAAAAAATTCTGCGAAGCTGTATACACCTAGACGATTCGGCCGTCCGTTTGCCGCTTGTTCACCGAAAACTCCTCCGGCGCAACCCCATGCGTATGCGAGAAAAAAAGAGAAGAGAAATAGAGGCGCGCGATTGGCTCCGTCAAAAGTGACGTCGTAGCTCTCCGTCGCAGCCGAGCGCGCGCACAGCAGTTTCTCTCTGGCTCCGAAATGGGGAGGCTACGCGTCATGGCAACTACTGAGGAGCAGGCAGCTTTCGATCAGCAATTCCGCGAGCAGAACCGGAAACGAGCTCGTCTACTCCATGCCGATGCTGCAGACTGGGCACAAGTACGGGTTCGTACAGCCGAGCGCAAGCAGCCACTGCGTACCGAGGATCCGGCAGCTCAGCCGTCGTTTGATAAACGCAGGGGCCGCACGTTTCACCTTCGCTGTTTAACCATCTGTAGGAGTGCTTGGGCGGTCATTCTTTAGCCTCTTTGGGTGCCACGGTTTCACGGGGCGTGGTGTGCAACGCCGAGCGCGACCACGCGCGAAAGTGTACGCGCGTCTATGGACGGCCACTAAACCTCCTTGTCGGTGATCTTGTACACCAACAATATACCACTTTTGTCGTTTACTTTTGATTCACTCATGATTCAGCACGCGCAACTGCCGGTGGTGGCCAACACAACGGTGCATCAGAACGTTTGCCCCTTTTGTCGTTTACGTGCGTGAACATAGTTTTTCCGCAACATGGTCCCTGAAAAGCAATTTTTCAGCGTTCCCCATATACAGGATTAGGCACAGGATGCTTGTGTGTTCAAATATTCTATTTTGGAAGCTTTAGCTACTTTGCGGCTCTTTCAGATGAGCTTTAACTAAACTTCTCTGCTCGTCACATATGCTGTCGTTCCTGGAACGGCCTGTCAGCCCGTCACGCTGTTTTGCATACTTACCTGGTGTCGGGCTCTCCGGTGATCTTGGAGGCCGGGGCCCCGTGCCGGGGCCTACCATTGCACTGCGGTTGGCTGAAGCACGCCACTATCCCAAACCGGGATAGGTGGGGCATGTAATTTTTGGTAGTGGGGCTCGGCGTGAGCGCCAGCCCCTACCCATACGGAATCGAAAACGAGGCCTTTGAAATTGTCGTCCGGTTCAACCTGATCGCAGTTGTTATAGGCGCTCACGGGTTTTCGTGTAAGCACAATCGCACAGTTTCCACACAAATTCGCTTGCGCGAAATGTGGCGCTTGTAGGTTTCGCATTTGCTTCGATCTTTGGACCAGTTGCACTTTCTTCCGGCGCAGTAAACGAAGCTATACTAAAATATTTTCGCGTAGTACCTGTTATTTCGGCAGTATATGTTATATAATGCTCAATGCATTACATAAGCTTTGTATGACTTTGAGATGCATTGTTCGACAGTTCCCGATTTAGAGCCAGTGAATAGTTATTTATTTTTACAACAGCGACAACAACCGTGCATCTACTTATATAAAAAGTACTCATCAAGTATTTATGGAAATAAAAAAAACTTTGTATTGTCAGGAAGTGTTGCGCCTTTGAGACGAATTCTACAAGTGTCGTCTGCTACGACGCCTTCTCGCTGCAAACGCGAGACTTTTCACGTCAGGCACTTGCGAACTATGTCGCCCTTTCGAAAGGCTGCGTCGGCTGTCACGATTGTTCAACGTTTTCAAGTGCTTTTAAATACATCTGCTGCTGTGCTAGCTGGGACGCTTGTGGCCTCTTGCGAGTACGCTTCATTATATAGTATATTGACGTACCGCATCACCTGAAGCGCGCGCCAGCAGGTGTAATTATGGCGTGGGTTGGTGCTTAACCATTTTTTCGACAGCAGACTACAGCTAGGAAGCGGCAACCTTTCCTACCACAAGTAAGTTTTTGTTCTCAAATGTCCTGAAACACACGTTTCAATGAGCACATAAACGAGCAATGCGTAATGAAGCCCTCAATCAAATTTGATTGCCAAGCCACTAGAAGTAAAATTGTCTATCAAGTAAACAAAATGCGTTATACAAGAAGTCAGCCGTCTTTCTATTGCACTCTCCATCACCCGTAAAGCAATGTTACTCGCAGGTTATCAAAAACCCAGCACATGCGTGCAGCTAAAATTTACAGCTTTAAGGCTCGCACTGCAAATATATGTATGTACAAGAAGCCAAACAGCTGTAGCAGAAGTGCCATCTACATGCTGACGACGCTAACAGCTGCTGAACGAAAACAGCTTTCTTCCTGAGACAGGAAGAAAGCTGTATGGATGCAAACGGGGAAGGCCGATATTCTATTTGACATTAAAAGAAAATAATCGAGATTGTCACGCAATGTCATGCGTAGGACATATAACCGGTCGACCGACAAACGCCGGCCCCATCAATCACAGCAGAAGAAAGCACCAATAGATGCACAATCGCGACGCATTTTAATGAAAGCCCTACTTTAGCTTATTACTAGGCCTACCACGTTTTCTACGTGCTTTAATGGTTCTAAGTATAGAACGTGTGCGTAGTATCGTGCTTGTATCAGTTGTCCCTTATTTTTGCTCTTCTGAAGTTTGAGAAAGCACGTACAGCGCCAACTTAACACACTCAACAAATTAAGGTCAAAACGGTCAAAACGATCAAAACACGTTGTTTCAGCGTTTACGATGCCGTCGGTTTCTTGTCAGGGCTTCGTGACCACACCACGACACAAACATCGGCCCAGCCGCTGGCCCAGCGCGCTATCGCCACTTCGAGCAACATAACAAAGGCAGATAGCTTTGCGTCGCACTGCCTCAAGGCGGGTTATAGCAATTGCGCTGGGAGCGAAACCAAAACTGCCAAAAAATACATGTAGACTAGTTAGTTCGCCACTCAATTGAATGCCAATCCGTAACCTGCACTTACCATCATTCCCATGATGGTTGAACGATCGCAGTGCCCTATTTCCCTCTGGTTGTAATAATATGAAACTCTAAGCATCTGGGATATTCTGATAGTGACGCTATCGGGCTTATAGGCTGCGAATGGAGGCGGCCCAGTAGGTATCAAGTACGACCACGTGGTTCAGTGGTGTTGCGGTATCGGAACCCTATTGTGGAGGCGCTGGTGGCGAAGCTATATGACGAGTCCGGTCAGCACGCATATCTTGGTGAAGCTGAATGATAGACGTCTTGGTGACTTGAGCAAGCAGGCAGAAGCCCGAATTTCAGATGGGTCTGCTTTGCCTGTGCAGGCAGTTCTTTATGCAGGCACCCACAGTTGACGCCTTGGTAGATTTAGCTATCAGCTGTCCGACAGCAAAACTTGCCTTCGCTGTGTAGTCGCTCTTCTGGGCTCTTTTCTGTGAGAATCTTTGACGTTTTTTCACTGGCTAACTGAAACCCTTGCTGAGCCCTGCACTCAGCAAGGGCAACGCGGAACGCACGCGGCTCGAACTTGCCCTTGAACCCCTTATTTAAACCTTCAGACGCCCCAGAACTATCTTGCGTCAGCACGCAGGTCTGAAAGCGCTATAATTTTGGACGTCTGACCACCGTAAAGAGCGCGACCATCGTGCAAGAATAAAATCAGGCTGGTCACTTTGAAATGAAACGGATTCTTAGAAAGTACGGACCCTTGTTGACGATGCTGTTCTGGGGGCGGTATGTGGTGTGATGAAGGAGATTTGAAACAATTTTTAAAACCTCTTTAGGTCGACGGTTCCACGGGGCGTGGTGGCAGCCCCGAGTGCGATCACGCACGAAATTGTGTACACGCGTATATGGACGGCCACTAAACCTCCTTGCCGGTGATCTTGTAGCTCAACAATTGATTGTTTACTTTTGATTCAGTCGTGATTCAGCACGCGCAACTGCCGGTGGTAACCAACGCTACGGTGGAACTGAGCATTTGCCGCTTCTGTCGTTTACCTGTGTGCACATAGTTTTTTGTCAACGTGATCCTTGAAAAGCAATTGCTCCGCGTTCTCTACATACAGGATTAAGTGCAGGATGCTTCTGTGTTCAAATGTTCTATTTCACACGCTTTAGCTGCTTTGCTGCTTTTTCAAATAGATTCTAACCAAACTTCTTCGCTTGTCCCATATGCTGTCGTTCCTGGAACGGCCTGTCACACCGGCGCGATGTATGACATACTTACCTGGTGTCGGGCTCTCCGGTGATCTTGGAGGCCGGGGCCCCGTGCAGAGGCCTACCTTTGCACTGCGGTTGGCTGAAGCACGCCTCTATCCCAAACCGGGGCAGGTGGGGCATGTAATTTTTGGTAGTGGGGCTCGGCGTACGCGCCAGCCCCTACCCTTACAAAATCGAAAATCAGGCCTTTGAAATTGTCGTCCGCCTGAATGCGGGTATTGTCGGCGCTCCCCGCTTGGGTGTTAGGTATAGGTTCTAAACAAATACACTAGAAGGAAATGTAGCTCTAGTGTCGACGTCCATAGCGTTGCCTCAACCTACATGGGAATGATGGGAAGTACAGGCTCCGCACTGACTTCGATCTTTAGACTAGCGGCGTTTGCTTGCGGCACAGTAAACGAAGCTATACTAAACTATTTTCGCGTAAAAATCTAGTTTTATTTCTGCCTCATCTTATAAAATGCAGACTATACGAACTTTGCATGACTTTGCGATTGAAGAGCAGTTTACCACCAGGGCACGCCAGGGTATGCATTGTTCTGCAATTCTGTTCCCGATTTAGAGCCAGTGAATAATTATTTATTTGTTTTTACAACAGCAACAACAACCGTGAATGTACTTATATAAAAGTGCTCATTAAGTATGCATGGAAATGAAAGCTTTGTATTGTGAGAAAGTGTTGCGCCTTTGAGATGAATGCTACAAATGTCGTCTGCTACGATGCCTGCTCGCTGCGAACGCGAGACTTTTCACGCAGACGACAGGCACTTGCGAACTATCTCGCTCTTTTGAAAGGCTGCGCGGCTGTCATGATTACGGAATGTCTTCAAGTACTTTTAAACATATCCACTGCAGTGCTAGCGAGGACGCTTGTTGCCTCTTACAAGTATGCTTCATTATATAGAGATGTTGACGTACCGCATCTTCGGAAGTGCGGGCCAGCAGGTGTAATTATGGCTTGGCTTTGCGCTTACCCATTTTGCGACAGCAGACTACAGCCAGGAAGCTGCAACCTTTCCTACCACAAGTAAGTTCTTGTTCTCAAATGTCCTGGAACACACATTTCAATGAGCACATAAATGCGTAATGACGCCCTCAACCAAATTTGATTGTCAAGCCACTAGAAGTAAAACCGTCTATCTAGTAAACAAAATGTGTCGTACAAGCACTCAGCCGTCTTTCTATTGCACTGTCCATCACCAATAGAATAAAGTTACTCGCAGAGTATTGAAAACCCAGCAAATGTGTGCAGCTAAACTTTACTGCTTTAAGGCTCGCACGGCAAATATAAACATGTGCAGGAAGCGAAACAGCTGCATCAAAAGAGCAAGTTGCATAGACATACTGACCACGCAAAGAGCGACTGGACGAAAGATGTTACGTGCAACGGCAAGAGACAGGAAGAGAGCAGTGTGGATGCAAACGTGGAAAGCCAATATTCTATTTGACATTAAGAAAAATAATCGAGATGGGCAGGCAATGTAATGCGTAGGGCATATAACCGGTGGACCGGTAAACGCCAATTGTGTACGCACAAGTAGGTACACAATAGAGACGCATTTTAATGAAAGTCCCACTTAAGCTTATTAGTAGGCATGCCACGTTTTCTACGTGCTTTAAGGGTTCTAAGTATAGAACATGTGCGTAGTATCGTGCTTGTATCGGTAGTCCCTTCCTTTCTGCTCTTCTGAAGTTTGGTAAAGCACATAGCGCTACAGCGCCAATCTAACACACTTAACGAATCGAAGTCAAAACGGTCAAAAACACATTCTTTCAGCGTTTACGATTCCGTCACTTTCTCGTCAGGGCTTCGTCACCACACCACGACACAAACGTCGGCCCAGCCGCTGGTCCAGAGCGCTATCGTCACCTCGAGCAACAGAACAAAGGCACAATTGCCTTTGCGTCGCACTGCCCCCATGCGGGTTATAGCAATTGTGCTGGGAGCGAAACCAAAACTGCATGAAAATAGCTGTAGACTAGTTCGCCAGTCAACTGAACAATAATCCGTAGCCTGCACTTCCCATCATTCCCATGATAGTTGAACGATCACATCACCAGATTTGCCTCTAGCTATAGTAATATGAAACTCTATGTACCTGGTCTGTTCCGATAGTGACGCTATCGGGCTTATAGGCTGCGAATGGAGCCGGCCGGGTAGGTATCAAGTATGACCACGTGATTCAACGGTGTTGTGGTAGGCACCCCACTGCGGAGGCCCCGGCGGCAGAGCTGTGACGAGTCCGGTCAGCACGCATAACTTGGTGAAGCTGAATGATAGACGTCTTGGTGGCTTGAGCAAGCAGGGAGAAACCCGAATTTAAGATGGGTCTGCCTTGCCTGGGCAGGCAGTTCTTTGTGCAGAGCTATAGTAGTGCACGTCTGACCACCGTAAAGACCGCGACCATCATGAAAGAGTAAAATAAAGATAGTCGCTTTGAAATGAAACGGATTGTTAGAAAATACGAGCTGTTTGTTAATGACGATGGTGTTCTCGGGGCCGTGTGCAGTGCGAACGAGGAGATTTTAAAAAAATAACTTGTTAAACCGCTATGACGGTTGCACGGGTCGCGGTGTCAGCCCCGAGTGCGATCACGCGCTAAAATGTGTACGCGCGTCTATGGCCGATCACTAAACATTCGCGCATGTGACCTTGTAGCTCAACAAGACACTGTATTCTTTTGTCGTTTACTTCTGATTCAGTCCTGATTCAGCACGCGCAACTGCCGCTGGTGACCAACGCTACGGTGGAACTGAGCATTTGCCGCTTCTGTCGTTTACCTGTGTGCACATAGTTTTTTTCTCAACGCGATCCCTGAAAAGCAATTGCTCCACGTTCTCTATATACAGGATTATGCGCAGGATGCTTGTGTGTTCAAATATTCTATTTCACACGCTTTAGCTGCTTTGCTGCTTTTTCAAATAGATTCTAACCAAACTTCTTCGCTTGTCCCACATGCTGTCATTCCTGGAATGGCCTGTTAGCCCGTCGCGCTATGTGGCATACTTACCTGGTGTCGGGCTCTCCGGTGATCATTGCGGCCGGGGCTCCGTGCCGAGGCCTGCCATTGCACTGCGGTTGGCTGAAGCACGCCACTATCCCAAAGCGGGATAGGTGGGGCATGTAATTTTTGGTAGTGGGGCTCGGCGTACGCGCCAGCCCCTACCTATATCAAATCCAAAGTCAGCACTTTGTAAGTGTCATCCAGCTCCGCCATGATGTGACTATTGTCGGCGTAGCCTACGTACGACTGCGCGGCAACTCGATGGTGTTGGCGGCCCGGGATGGTATCCCGCCCACGGCGGCCCCATTTCGATGGAGGCCAAATACGATAACACCCGTGCACTTAGATTTAGGTGCACGTTGAAAAGAACCCCAGGTGGTCGAAATATCCGAAGTCCTCCACTACGGCGTGCCTCATAATCAGAGAGTGATTTTGGCACGTACAACCCGACAATTAAATTTTTTTTCGGTGGCGTTTGCAGGCTCCCTACTGTGGAGGCGCCGGTCGCGGAGCAGTGAACTTAAAGGTGACATTGTTCCTGCATGGGAGAACAATGGGAATTAGTTTCGCTCGTGGAGGGGCCACAAGGGAGATAGTGTCTGCGTTGGTAGAGAAGCTCGCCTCCTGGCAACTTGGCAACCCTTTGTTAGAGCGCAGCTCTTAAGCCCCCGTTACAGTGGCGAGCGTCAGCGTCCTTCCTCCTAACCAAGCGAACGAGAGAGGAAAGACGGGGATAGCGAAGACAGCGCGCGAAGGAAAGAGGAGGAGGAGATTATGGCAAAAGTGTGAGAAGAGAAAGGGTAGTGCAGCGCAAGACGGGGCTTTGCGGCGACGATGGCTACGTGATGGCGCCAGAGTAGCGCGCGTCGTCTGTATGGAAACAAAGCGCTGCATGAGCGGAGGTCTGTCTGCGGCGGCTGCTGTGAATCGCGCCCACGCGTCACGATTAGTGATGCAGTCGTGCCAAACTTCACTCCGTTTGCAACATGGCGCACCAGACATAGACTATCTGAGCCTGTCAATATGTCGCGAAAGGAAAACATGTATACAGCTGCGCTCAAATTCCGTATTTAGGGAGTGTCGTAACCGCCGGCGATTTTTTTAATACCCTCTGATCTGTTAATGAAACAATTGAAAGGTATTGCCCTAAAGCGCTCGCCCTCAGTTCGTTGGTCTTTGATCTGGCGCCGCTGGCGGTATGAGTTAAACATCGGTACAGAATAATCCGCTACGGGTCCTGCGCTTTCTGACGGATAAACCATGTAATGTCGAGATACGGCATAACGAGTGCGTGTCCCATTGTGCTCGTGTGCCTGGCAATAAGTACTTCGAGGCGCGTGCTTTGTCAGAAGGAGAAAGAGTGCAGTTTGGCATCGCAGCCGCAGACAATGCAAACTTTTGACTTGGTTTGCATGCCACCAGGACACATTACGCATTCGCGACGCCAATAGCGAATCGCGTTGGCTGGGGAAGTATGTGCATGGCTGTGTGTCTTTGGGCTTGCAACGCAGTGTAACGGTCTAATGGCTTGCTGCTGCGTTTCCGTGAGGCGAAGTGTAGCTGGCAGAAACTTACGGATGACGGTGATCCAAAGCCTTTGCCGACAGGGCAAGCACTGCTACACAGTGCTAGCCAGTAGTCAAGAGTTCGACGTATTACCGTCGGACGAGGACGATACATAGCGGAAAACAAACACTCGCCAAAATAAAGAAAAGTGAGAAAGAAAAAGCAAATGTTGACGTTTGGAGGCCCATAACGGGCCCCTTGTTCACATTAACGAATATGCGAACAGCTCGCTTGTATTCCGGAAAGACGGCGCAATGTTCGTGGGTTTAGGTGCCTGGTGCATTAACTAGCACCTGTCCGGGTATTCCCATGAGCCGTTGACTGGATGTAGGATTACTCTATAGCAGGTAGCGCGTAGAGTATCTGGCGATGTATCTCTGGCGATTATATAGCTGCTGCGTCCAAATCGAGGATGTGGCCCCTCTTAGCCTGATGATTTGCCAGCGCGATCGATACCACGTTTGAGTTCGTCACGTCATGCTTATCATTTTCCCTTGTTTTGGCGCGTGTTTGCTTCTTCTTGATGCTGTAGCTAACGTGACCTCCCCTGTGTGCGCTAACTTCTCTGCATCGCGCGTGTACTTGGCGAGGACTAGTTTGCGCGCCTTGAACGCTGGCATCCAGCCGGGGCAATGTGGGTGCTTCTCCGTAAGTTCGAACAGCATGGATAAAACTGCTTCTCATTTCGCTGGAAATGAAACCCAAATGGTGTGTGTCAGCAGTGATGGTGCTGTGTTCTCAAAGCACCGAGACTGACGCTGAAACCCTTGGAGTGCGCCTTGAAGGTATCCGAAAATGAAAGCCATGTCACCTTCCAGGGGCGTTATTAATTAAAAAAAAAAAAGGTTATCCGCAACTGAATTTCTTGCAGCGGGCTATACTGGGTGCGAAAGGAACGGAACCTTCACTAACTGTAGATACTTTTCACGAGACGCCATGGATGGAGCATTTCGCCGCATAGGTTGAATGTTTCGATTTTTGCAGATGGGGGGCGGGGGGGGGGGGAGGCACGGGCCCAGCAGCTTTCCGAACCCAACGCGCCCCCCCCCCGCACACACACACACACACACACGCACGCACGCACGCACGCACGCACGCACGCACGCACGCACGCACGCACGCACGCACGCGCGCGCGCGCGCGTATATAACTTTTAATAACAGCCGCACTTGAAGAAACTTAGTGTGACCTCGAAAAATTTTCTTACTTCGAAAAATTGCCTTATACTTCGCTATTACTAATGCTGCTCGGCCTGTCGAGAGAAATTGAAGGCTTTCTTCCTTTTTCTTTTGTTTACTGTAAGTTTTGAGTACAAACGCTGCTGCGCATGACTGCTGTTGATTGTGATTTCGAGTGAATTCGGCTGGGTCTCATTTCAGTTACTGAGTGAATTACATATATCTGTGACCTCTGCATGCAAGTGGCGATATTTCCATCCCTAATAAATGTCGCAAATTATTTCAAGAGTACCTTTCTTTCACGAGTCGTTAACATTTCCTACTGCAAAGAGATGTAATACCGAGACTTATCATTTACGCGCATCTCACACGCCATTAATGAAAGAGTTCTCCCGAAGGGTTAGCATACGAAGCAGCCAGTGACGGAACTACTATTTCGTACGTAAAAGAAGGACCCGTCTAGCAACTGATTTGCGTTGTGACAGTTCTATGGGAAAACCACGTATAATGAGGACTCCTGATGAGCAGCCTACGTACGACGCGGGGCAAATTTCTCTTCACTCTGGTAGACTCTTTATAGGTGCACGAAGTAGCGGCGGAAGCCAAGTCGCAGACCGTCCAAACGTCTTAGGCTAATGATTACGTAAAGTACACGTGAATGTCACCACGTGAGCAATATCAAACTACGTCGCACTGGGTACTCGTTGTGGTTTACAGCTTTGCTGTCCAACCCCTTTCACACCGTTGAATGGAGACCATTTTTGTGCAGTGAAGCAGCGTCCCTTAACAGCACAAAAGAACAAATTTAACTGAAGGTGGCTCTTGCGAATATATAGAAGAACCTAAATCATAAAATGTCTACGGCACAGCTTGCCATTGGCTACTCGAGGCTTGACCAAGACAAACTTAGGAAAAAACGTGAGCTGACTATTTGAGGCGTATAACTTGTCCGGTGATGTGCACGTATATCTTGGTGAAGCTCATTTGTAGACGTCTTAATGACTTCAGCAAGCAAGCAGAAATACGTATTTAGGATGGGTCTGCTTTACCTGGGCAGGCACTTCTTTATGAAGGCGCGCCCACCGTTGACGCTTCGGTAGATTGAGTTATGCGCTGCCCAAAAGCAAAACTCGCCTTCACTGTGCCGTCACTCTTCCGGGTTCTTTTTTGTAAGGATCGTTGCTGTTTTTCCCTCGCTAACTGAAAGCCCTGCTGAGCCCGGCACTCCGCAAGGGCAACGCGGAATGCACGCAATACGAACTTGCCCCTGAACCCCTGATATAAACCTCCAGAGGCCCCAAAACACCTCCGCGGTAGCACGTAAGTCTGACTGAGCTATAATAGTCGACATCTGACCACCGTAAGGAGTGTGACCATCGTGAAAGGGTAAAAGAAAGCTTGTCGCTTTGAAATTAAGCGCATTGTCAGAAAACACGGACCCTTAATGATGATGGTGTTCTCGGGGCTGCATGTAGCGCGATCGAGTAGGTTGAAAATGGATTTTTACACTTCTGCGACGGTTGCACGAGTCGCGGTGGCAGCCCCGAGTACGATCACGTGAGAAAATGTGTACGCGCATCTATGGCCGATCACTAAACATTCGTGCAGGTGATCTTGTAGCTCAACTATACACTGCATTCTTTTGACGCGTTTACTTTTGATTCAGTCATGATTCAGCGCGCGCAACTGCCGGTGGTGACCAACGCTATACGGTGGAACTGAGCATTTGCCGCTTCTGTCGTTTACGTGTGTGCGCATAGTTTTTTTCTCAACGGGATCCTTGAACAGCAATTGCTCCACGTTCTCTATATACAGGATTATGCGCGGGATGCTTGTGTGTTCAAATATTCTATTTCACACGCTTTAGCTGCTTTGCTGCTTTTTCAAATAGATTCTAACCAAACTTCTTCGCTTGTCCCATATGCTGTCATCCCTGGAATGGCCTGTTAGCCCGTCGATCTGTGTGGCATACTTACCTGGTGTCGGGCTCTCCGGTGATCATTGCGGCCGGAGCTCCGTGCCGAGGCCTGCCATTGCACTGCGGGGGGCTGAAGCACGCCACTATCCCAAAGCGGGATAGGTGGGGCATGTAATTTTTGCTAGTGGGGCTCGGCGTACGCGCCAGCCCCTACCAACAGCAAATCCAAAGTCAGGCTTTTGTAACTGTAATCCAGCTCCGCCGTGATGTGGTTATTGTTGGCTTACCGCGGTTGGACGCGGGCCCGACACGCTGTAGGCTTGCGCATGGAGGCGGCGGGGTGGGTAGCCTGCGCACGACCACGCGGCAAGTCGCTGGTGTTGGCAAACCCGCCTTCGTTGCTCAGTGGCTATGGTGTTGGGCTGCTGAATCGGCCACGGTGGCCCCATTTCGATGTGGGCGAAATTCGAAAACATCCGTGTACTTTAGGCGCACGTCAAAGTACTCCAGGTGGTCAAAATATCTGGAGTCCTCCACTACGGCGTGGTTCATAATCAGAAAGTGGTTTTGGCACGTAAAAACCCTATAATTTAATTTTTTTCGGTGGCGTTGGCAGGCTCCCTACTGTAGAGACGCCGGTGGCAGAGCTGTGACGAAAATGCGACATTGTTAGTGCATGGGAGAAATCTGGGAATTAGTTTCGCTCGTGGACGGGCCACAACGGAGATAGTGTCTGCGTTGGTAGAGCCTCCTGGCAACATGGCAATGCTTTGTTAGAGCGAGGCTCTTAGGCGCCCCCGTTACTGCGGGGAGCGTCGGTGTCCGCCCTCGTAACCGAGCGAACGAGCGCAGCGAAAGATGAGAGCGAACGCGAAGCGCAGCGAGAGAGAAAAGACGGGGACAGCGAAGATAGCGCGAGGATGAAAGCGGAGGAGGAGAGTATGGCGAAAGCATGAGAAGAAAGGGGGTAGTGCAGCGCAAGACGGGGCTTTGCGCCGACGATGGCCACGTGATGGCGCCAGAGAAGCGCGCGTCGTCTGTGTGGAAACAAAGCGCTGCATGAGCGGAGGTCTGTCTGCTGCGGCTGTTTTGAATTGTGCCCACGCGTCACGTTTCAGGGAGGCAGGCATGTCAAACTTTACTCCGTTCGCAACATGGCGCCCGAGACATATTGTCCGAGTCAGCCAATATATCGCGGAATGAAAAAACGTACACAGCGTCGCTCAAATTTCACATTAGGGAGTATCGAAATAGCCGGTGAATTTTTCGTTTATTCACTCTCCTCTAATAGTGAATTAATGAAGAATTTATTGCCGTAAAACGTTCGCCCTCAGTTCCCTGGTCTCTCGTCTGGCGCTGCTGTCGGTATGAATTAAACTTCGACACAGAATGACTCACTTCGGGTCCTGCACTTTCTGACGAACAAAGCATGTAGTGTCGAGATGCGGCATTAGGAGTACGTGTCCTGCTGTGCTCGTGTGCCTGCCAATAAGTATTTGGAGGCGCGCGCTTTGTCAGAAGGCGCAAGAGTGGAGAAATGACTAGCGCAAGAGTGAACGCGGGACACAAAAAGGTGACAAGGACAAGCGCAAACTTACAACTCATTGTCCCTGTCGCCTTTTTGTGTCCCGCGTCCACCCTTGCGCTAGTCACTTCAGCATGGAATAGGAACCAGCCCGGCCTCACACCATTAAAGAGTGCAGTTTGGCATCGCAGTCGCAGACACTGCAAACTTTTGTCGCGGCCACTAGGACACATTACGCATTCGCGACGCTTATAGCGAATCGCGTCGGCAGAGGTAAGTGGCAGCAGTGTGCATGGTTGCGTGCCTTTGGGCTTGCAACGCAGTCTTACGGTGTAATGGCTCGCTGCTGTGTTTCCGTGAGGCGAAGTGTAGGCATTAGAAGCTTACAGATGACGGTGATACAAAGTTGTTGCTCACGTGGGAAGCACTGCTGCACAGTGCTAACCTGTAGTCGAGAGTTCGACGGAATACCGTCTGACCAGGAGGATATATAGAAGAAACAACCTCTCGCCAAAATAAAGAAAAATAATAAAGAAAAAAGTAAATGTTCACGTTTCGAGGCACATAACGGGCCCTTTGTTCACAATAACGCAATAAATGTTCACGTTTCGAGGCAATAACTGGCCCTTTGTTCACACTAGGCCTACCTGTCCTAACTGCCTACCCTGCAGTGGCAAATAAAGTTGTTTCTCTCTCTCTCTCTTCACAATAACAACGAGTATGCACAGTGCTCTCTTGTATATCGGAAAGACGGCGCAATGATCGTAGGTTTAGATATCTGGTGCATTAATTAGCACGTGTCCGGCTATTCCCACGAGCGGTTGACTGGATGTCGGATTGCTCTATAGCAGGAAGCCCGTAGAGCGATGTTTCTCCGGCGATGATATCGCTGCTGCGTCCGAATCGACGATGTGGCCTTTCTTCGCGTGATGATTTGCCAGCGCGATCGATGCCATGGTTGACTTTGTCACGTCATACTTATCACTTTTTCCCAATCTTGGCGCATGTTTCTTTGTTCCTGATACTGTGGCTAACCTGTCACCCCCGTGTGCGCTAACTTCTCTGCATCGCGCGTGTACTTGGCGAGGTCTGGTTTGGAAGGGGTGAACGCTGGCATGCAGCCGGGGCAGCATGGGTTATATATATATTGTACATGAGAGTGAAGTAGACAACCGGGCGTCCGCCAGAACGCCTGCTTACTTCTGCCTCTTCATCTGCTCTAGGCTCAGTGCGCGTGCACCTCTTTCTCATCATTACACTCGGCCACACTGCTGAAGATAGCTCAGGGGGTTGTGAAAGCGCGTTGGTTTTGGAAAGCCGTTGCATACATGGCGTGGGAATGGAATATAGTCGTCCTCATAACCGTCCAGTGAGGAACCACTTCTCTGCGGGTAGTTACGCACCCCGTGTCTTTGACACACCTGAGCCCCCTGATGTAAACTTTCAGACGGCCCAAAGCTGTCCCGCGGTATCACGTACGTCTCAAAGAACTACAATAGTGGGCGCCTGACCGCCGTAATGGCCGTAGCGAATGAGCCAATAAATCTAGTCTCGTTGAAATTAAACTGATTGTAAGAAAATACAGACCCTTAATGATGGTGGTGTTCTCGGGGCTGTGTATAGTGCGGCCAAGGAGGTCAAAAATAATCATTTAAACCTCTACGATAGTTTCGCGGGGCGCGGTGCGATCACGTTCGAATTTTACTGCATGCGCCTCTATGGCCGGTCACGACAAAGGTAGTGTATTGTTGAGTTACAAGATCACAGAAACATTCTTGCCGGTGATCTTGTAGCTCAACAAAATACTACTTTCGTCGTTTACTTTTGATTCAGTCATGATTCAGCAAGCGTAATTGCCAGTGGTGACCAACGCTACGGTGCAAAGGCATGTTCGATCCTTTTGTCGCTTATGTGTGTGCGCATAGTTTTGTCAACGTGGTCCTTGAAAAGCAATTGTTCCGCGTTCTTTACATACAGGATTATGTGCAGGATGCTTCTGTGTTCAAATGTTCTATTTCACACGCTTAAGTTGCTTTGCTTCTCTTTCAAATAGGCCCTAACTAAACTTCTCCGCGCGTCACATATGCTGTCCTTCCTGGAATGGCCTGTCAGCCCGTCGCGCTATGTGGCATACTTACCTGGTGTCGGGCTCTCCGGTGATCACTGCGGCCGGGGCTCCGTGCCGAGGCCTGCCATTGCACTGCGGGGGGCTGAAGCACGCCACTATCCCAAAGCGGGATAGGTGGGGCATGTAATTTTTGGTAGTGGGGCTCGGCGTACGCGCCAGCCCCTACCAATGCCAAATCGAAAGTCAGAGCTTTTCACTGTCACGCGTATCCGCCGCAGTGTGGGTGTTTCCGGGTAACAAATGTTGGCTGCAAATCCGTGACGTGTTAGAGGCGGCAGAGTATAGGTAGCCGACGACCTCGAGGGTGCAGTCTCGGTGGTGTTCAGGCAGGCATCCTACTGAGAGGCTGTGACGAAAATGTGAGATTGTCCCTGCATGTGAGAACGCAAGGAATAAGTTTAGCTCCCCGACGGGTCGGAAGGGAGAGAGTGTCTGCGTTGGCAGAGAAGCTCGCCTCCTGGCAGCATGGCAACGCTTAGCTTGAGCGCAGCTCTTAAGCACCCGTTCCTGCGGCAAGCGTCGGCCTGCTCCCTTAAACCGAGCAAAGGAAAGCGTGAGAAGTGTAGTGGCGCGAAAGACGGGCTCCGCGGCCACGATGGCTACGAGATGGCGCCAGAGTAGCGCGCGTTGTCTGTATGGAAACAAAGCGCTGCATGAGCGGCGATCTGTCTGCGGCGGCTGCTTTGAATCCCGCCCACGCGTCACGATTAGTGAGGCAGTTGTGCCAGACTCCGCCCCCTTTGCAGCGGGCCGCACGAGTGGGATTGTCCGTGCCAGCCAATATATCGCGAAATGAAAATGCTTATATACTGCTGCGGTCAAATTTCGCATTAGGGAGTATCGTAATGTTAGGTGAATTTCTTTTTTTAAGTTTAGCCTCCCCTAATAATAAAACAATTTAAAGGTTACTGCCGTGAGACGCTCGCCCTCAGTTGGCTTGTCTGCTGTCGGTATCAATAAAGCTTCGCTACAGAATGACCCGCTTCGGAGTCTGCGCTTTCTGACGAATACATGTATACTGTCGAGATGTGGCATTACGAAAGCGTGTCGTGTTGTGCTTGTGTGCCTGACCAATACGTAATAAGAAGTGCCTGCTTTGTCAGGGAGCGGAAGGATGCAGCGTGACAAGCTCGGGTAGGTGGTCCCTGCGTGGGACTAGCCCGGTGGCGCGGGGTCCCCCTGCGTCTTCTCTGGAGCGAATAAAGTTCTTTACCTCACTCACTCACTCACTCACTCACTCACTCACTCACTCACTCACTCACTCACTCACTCACTCACTCACTCACTCACTCACTCACTCACTCACTCACTCACTCACTCACTCACTCACTCACTCACGCAGCTGCCGATGCTGCAAAATTAAGTCTTGTCGTGTAGGGCTTGGACACATTACGCATTCGCGACACCTAGCGAATCGCGTTTATTGAGAAAAATAGCAGCAGTGTACGTAGCTTTGTGTCTTTTCCAACGCATTGTAACGGTGTAATATGGATTGATGCTGTGTTTCCGTGAGGAGAAGTGTAGCTGGCAGAGACTTACAAATGACGGTTATCCAAAGCACTGCTACTCACCTGCAGTCGAGAGTTCGATGGAATACCGTCTGACGAGGAGGATATACAGAAGAAACGAGCATCGGCCCAAAAAAAGAAAAGTAATAAAGAAACGCAAATGTTCATGTTTCGAGGGCCCCTTGTTCACATTAAGGAATATGCACAGTGTTTGCTTGTATACCGGAAAGATTGCGCAATTATCGTGGGTTTAGGTATCTGGTGCATTGTGACGTGTCCGGGTAATCACATGTGCGGTTGACTTGATGTAGAATGATTCAATAGTAGCAACTACGTAAAGGAATGTTTCGCCGGCGATGATATAGCTGCTGCATCCGAATCGAGGATATGACCTGTCTTTACGGGATGCTCGCCCAGCGTGTTCAAAGATATGTTTGACTTTGTCACTTCATATCTATCGTTATCTTTCCTAATTTTGGCGCGTGTTTGTTTCTTCTTGATTCTGTGGCTAACCGGTCATCCTTTGTGCGCGCTGAGTTCTCTGCATCGCGCGTATATTTGGCGAAAACTGGTTTACTTCAATAATACTTGGTGCTGGGCTAGTTGGTGATGCATTCTTTAAAACTGTGTTACAGACGTTGAAAGCTGGCATGCAGCCGGGGCACTATGGGTGCTTTTCCGTAAGGTCGAGAAGCGTGCCTACAGTTGAGCCTTATTTCGCTTCAAACGAAACCCAAACAGTCCGTGGCAGCAGTGATGGGACCGTGTTCTCCCAGTACCGAAACTGACGCTCAAACAGTCGGAGTTAGCCATGAGGATACGGGAAAACGAAACCCACGTCAGCTTCCAGTGGCGTCATTAAATAGAGACAAAAAAATCTCAGCTCCTGAATTACTTGCAACCGGCTATACTTGGTGCCAAGAAAACAGAACGTTCTCTGACTATAGATACTGTTCTTGTGACGTCATGGATGGAACATCTCACCGCATAGGCGAAAAGGTTTAATTCTTCCTGAAGTTGGGGATTGGGGAAGGGTGCTGGGGCCGATATATATATACATATATATATATATATATATATATATATATATATATATATATATATATATATATATATATATATATATATATATATATATATATATATATATATATTGCACGAGAGAGTGCAGCAGATAGACATTCGGTATTCTGCCTCTGTTCTGCCTCTTCATCTTCTCTAGCGTTCGCCGTGCCAGCACCCTAGCCTGAGTGCACCTCTTTCTCCTCCTTACACTCGGCCACACTGTTGAAGATAGCTCAGGTGGTTGTGAGGGCGCGCTGGCGGTGGAAAACTGTTGCACACACGACGTGGGATAGGAAGTATAGTCGCCCTCATAACTGCCCGGTGCGTAACCACTTCTCTAAGGGGGGTTGCGCACCCTGCGCCTTTGACACGCTTGAAGCCCCCGATGGAAACCTTCAGACGAGCCAAAACTGTCCCGCGGCAGCACGTACGTCTCAAAGAGCGACAACAGTGGGCGTCTGACCACCGTAAAGACCGTGACCATCGCGAAAGAGCCAATAAATCTAGTCTCTTTGAAATTAAACGGGTTGTAAGAAAATACAGACCGTTAATGATGATGGTGTTTTCGCGGCTGTGTATAATGCGGTCAAGGAGGTCTAAAATAGTTATTGAAACATCTGCGACAGTTTCGCGGGGCGCGGTGCGGTCACGCACGAATTTTAGTGTATGCGCGTCTATGGCCGGTCACGACAAAGCGTAGTGTATTGTTGAGCTACGAGATCACAGAAACCTCCTTGCCGGGGATCTTGTAGCTGAACAATATACTATACTTTCGTCGTTTACTTTTGATTCAGTCATGATTCAGCAAGCGCCATCGCCAGTGTGGACCAATGCTACGGTCAAAGGCATGTTCGATCCTTTTGCCGCCTACGTGCGTGCGCACAGTTCTTTCTCAACGTGGTCATTGAAAAGGAACTATTCCGCGTTCTCTATATACAGGATCATGTGCAGGGTGCTTTCATGATCAAATATTATATTTTGTGAGCTTCAGCTTCTTTGCTGCTGTTTCAAGTAGGCTCTAACTAAACTTGTCCGCTTGTCCCACATGCTGTCGTTCCTGGAACGGCCTGTCAGTCCGTCACGCTGTTTTGCATACTTACCTGGTGTCGGGCTCTCCGGTGATCATTACGGCCGGGACCCCGTGCCGAGGCCTACCATTGCACTGCGGTTGGCTGAAGCACGCCACTATCCCAAACCGGGATAGGTGGGGCATGTAATTTTTGGTAGTGGGGCTCGGCGTACGCGCCAGCCCCTACCAATGCGAAATCCAAAGTCAGAGCTTTAAGTTGTCCTGGAGGTCCAACGCAGGGTGCGTGTTTTCGACTAACACAGGTTGGGCGCGCTGTCCGTGGTGCAGGTCCGTGGTTTGCGCGTGGAGGCGGCGGAGTAGGTAGCCTACGACGGTGAGTGAGTGAGTGAAATATCTTTTAATAGATCCAGAGGAGACGCAGGGGAGACCCCGCGCCACCCGGCTTATAGTCCCACGTAGGGGCCGCCAAGCCGAACTTGACGGCCCGATCGCGGGCACTCTGGACGGCCAGGGTTTGGTCGTTGAGTTCGGGGCTGCCCAAGAGCACAGCCCACCTATCCTCGCTGGAGAACTGTGGGTGGTAGAAACTTACGGATGGCGGCTATCCAAAGCCTCTGCCCACGAGGGTATAGCACTGCTACACAGTGGTAACCTGTAGTCGAGAGTTCGACGGGAATACCGTCTGACGAGGGGGATACATAGTGGAAACAAACACTCGCCAAAATAAAGAAAAATAATAAAGGAAAAGCTAATGTTGACGTTTCGAGGGCCCTAACGGTCCCCTTTTTCACAATAACAACGAATATGCACAGAGCTCGCTTGCATAGACAAGAACGGCACCACCGAGCGACGATGTTGCGCCAGCCTTTGAGCGCCGCATGCGGGGTAAACTTCAACTAGTCGGCCGTACATTTCTCTCATCTCTCGTTCATACCGCCTTGTTTGCCTCTTGCACTGCGCGTGTTTGGGCACGTTTCGGTACCGCGCGCGGCGTGTGCCTGTGTGTGGACGTTTTATTCGAAGGACGTTGTACAGCGTCTATGGCCGTCTATGGCCGGTCACGACAAAGGTAGTGTATTGTTGAGCTACAAGATCTCAGAAACCTCCTTGCCGGTGATCTTGTAGCTCAACAATGTATTACTTTCGTCGTTTACTTTTTGATTCAGTCGTGATCCAGCAAGCGCAATCGCCAGTGGTGACCAACGCTATACGGTGCAAAGGCATGTTCGATCCTTTTGTCGCTTACGTGTGTGCGCATAATCTTTCTCAACGTTGTCTTTCAAAAGGAACGGTTCCGTGTTCTCTATATACAGGATTATGCCTAGGATGCTTTCGTGTTCAAATATTCTATTTTGCAAGCTTTAGCTGCTTTGCTGCTTTTTCAAATAGATTCTAACCAAACTTCTTCGCTTGTCCCATATGCTGTCGTTCCTGGAATGACCTGTTAGCCCGTCGCGCTGTGCGGCATACTTACCTGGTGTCGGGCCCTCCGGTGATCATTGAGGCCGGGGCCCCGTGCAGAGGCCAACCATTGCACTGCGGCGGGCTGAAGCACGCCACTATCCCAAAGCGGGATAGGTGGGGCATGTAATTTTTGGTAGTGGGGCTCGGCGTACGCGCCAGCCCCTACTAGTGCCTAATCCAAAGTCAGAGCTTTCAATTGTGATCAATCTGCGCCACAGTGTTGGTGTTCTCAGTTCACATAGGTTGGGTGCAGGTCCGTGGCGCGCTATCGCGCTGTAGGCTTGCGCGTGGAGGGGTCGGAGTAGGTAGGTTACTGATAACCTCGCGGGTGCAGTCTCGGTGGTGTTTGCAGGCCCCTACTGTGGAGGCGCCAGTGGCGGAGCTCTGACGAAAACGTGACATTGTCCCCTACGTGGGAGAACACAGGGAATCACTTTCGCTCGCGGACGGGTCAAAAGGGAGATAGTGTATGCGTTGGCAGAGAAGCTCGCCTCTTGGCATCATGGCAACGTTTAGTTTGAGCGCTGCAAACGAAAGCGTGATGCGTGTAGTGCCGCGAACGACGGGCTTTACGGCGACGATGGCTACGAGATGGCGCCGGAGTAGCGCGCGTCGTCGGTATGGAAACAAAGCGCTGCGTGAGCGGGTGGTCTCTCTGCGGCGGCTGCGGTGAATCCCGCCCACGCGTCACGATTATCGAGGCAGTCGCGCCACACTTCGCTCCGTCTGCAATGTGCCGCACGAGACATTGTCCGCGCCAGCCAATATATCGCGAAATGAAAACGCGTATACAGCTGCGCCCATATTTCGCATTAGGGAGTGTCGTAATAGTCGGTGAATTTATTTTTATTTAGTCTCTCCTAATGATGAAACAATTCAAAAGTTGCTGCCGTAAAACGACCGCCCTTAGTTCGCTGCTCTTCCGTCTGGCGCTCCTGTCGGTATGAATTAAACTTCGCTGCAGAATGACCCGCTTCGGGTTCTGCGCTTTTTGACGAATAAAACGCGTGTGCTGTCGAGATATGACATTACGAAGATGTGCCTTGTTGCGCTTGTGTGCCCGACAATACGTAATAACAGGTGCCAGCTTTGTCAGAAAGTTCAAGGGTGCAATGTGACGCGCAGCTGCAGATGCTGCAAAATTTTGACTTGGCGTGTACCACTAGGACACATTACGCATTCACGACGCCTAGCGATTCGCCTTCATTGAGGCAAGTAGCAGCAGTGTGCGTAGCTTTGTGTCCTTTCCAACGCAGCGTAACGGTGTAAAATGGATTGATGCTGCGTTTCCGTGAGGAGAAGTGTAGGTGGTAGAAACCTACGGATGACGGCTTTCCAAAGCCGTTGTCCACGAGGGAAGCACTGCTACACAGTGTTAACCTGTAGTAGAGAGTTCGACGGAATATAGTCTGACGAGGACGATACAAAGAAAAAGCTAAACACTGGCCAAAATAAAGAAATACAATAAATAATCGCAAATGTTCATGTTTCGAGGCCCCTGACGGGCCCCTTGTTCACGATAACAACGGATATGCACAGTGCTCGCTTGTATATCCCGCAAGATGGCGCAATGATCGTGGGTTTAGATATCTGGTACATTAATTAGCACGTGTGCGGGTATTCACATGTTCGGTTGACCGGATGTAGGGTGAGTCTATAGCAGTAAGCGCGTAGAGCGATGTTTCTCTGGCGATGGCATAGCTGCTGCATCCGAATCGAGGATGTGGCCTGTCTTGACGTGATGCTCGGCCAGTGTGTTCGATGCCATGTGTGACGTTGTCACGTCATACTTGTTATTTTTTTTGCTAATTTTGGCGCGTGTTTGTTTCTCCTTGATTCTGTGCCCAAGCTGTCATCCTTTGTGCGCTAACTTCTTTGCATCGCGCGTGTACTTGGTGAGGACTGGTTTGCAGGCGGTGGCCGCTGGCATGCAGCCGGGGCAGTACGGGTGCTTCTGCGTAAGGTCGGAAAGCGTGGCTAAAATTGTGTCTCATTTCGCTGGAAACGAAACCCGAATGGTCGGTGGCAGCTGTGATGGTACCGTGTACTCTCAGTACCGAGATTGACGCTCAAACAATTGGAGTGCGCCATGAGGATGTCCGAAAACAAATCCCACGTCACTTCCCACGGTGTTATTAACTAGAGAAAAAAATATCAGCTACTTAATTTCTTGCAATGGGGTATACTGCGTGCTAAATAAAACGTTCGCTGACTACAGATACTTTTCACGTGCCGTCATGGATGGAGCGTCTCACCATGCTAGTAACCGAAGATGGCGTTCAGGGCTCAGATCGCATGTCAGAGCGGTGCTCCGCCCGCGTTATCAGTGGGAAGGGTTGGCGGTGGACGGTGGATGATAAGAGTGGCATATTGTTGAGCGCAAGGAATCAGTATAGATTATACGGGCCTTACTGTGCCTTTCGTGTTTACGCAGCCTCAGCCTGCACTATATAACCTTATAAAGGGACACTAAACGTAAATATTTCACGATTAGGCTTCTGTAATAACGAATTCTTCATTCGTAACGAAAACAGAGTTTTTGAAGGCGAGATTATGACCTGAATAGAAAATCGAAGTGGCGCCATCTGTTGTCGAATATGGTACCCCTTATGTGTGGCCGTGGCCTCCGCTATCAGATCTGGCGGTGCGGCGCCGGAGCTGATCGCGGAGGCCACGGTGTGGCGTCAGCACCTCTGATGCACAGAGAGCGGAGCGACTCTCGGCATCGCATCGCTTCTCTTGACCGTAACCGGTAACTTGAACCAAAGCAGGGCAGGACAGTGACTCACGCAAGCCGTACGCTTCGTATATAGAGCTGAATAAAGAGTATGCGAAATACATAACAACGGCACGGAACGCTGTCACGTGGAGACGACGTCATCTCCTCCGCCATGGCGCTGACGGTTCAAATTGACGCTCCAGGCATTTCGACGGCAATTTCCTACGCAAGAGATTTATATATTGACACGCAGAAAACGATGATCGACTTCTAGACGAATACTCTGATGATCTATCTGGTGTTAATATTTTCCTTTGGTCTTCCTTTATTGTGGCGGCCCCGATGCAATCAATGCAAACCATTTATACATGTAGGTAGGCTATTCCTTCTTATCTGTTTTACACTGTAAACTAATTTACCCCCTTAAGTGTGCGCAAAGGTGTAAGGTGGTCTCACACCCTTAAAGGGACACTAAATCAAAACAATAAATCAGTTTAGACTGATGAAGCATTGTTTGACAACTCTGCAGGTGGTCATTTCAAAATAGTCGTTCGATTATTATTTGAGAAAATGAAGGTCAAAGTATCAGTATTTGAATTGAATTAAATTATGGGGTTTGACGTGGTAAAACCATTTTCTGATTATGAGACACGCCGTAGTGGAGGAGTCCGAAAATTTCGATCACCTGGGGTTCTTTAACATGCACCTAAATCTAAATACACGGGTGTTTTCGTATTTTCGCCTCCATCGAAATGGGGCCGCCGTGGCCGGGATTCGATCCCGTGACCTCGTGCTCAGCAGCCCAACATAATAGCCAGTGAGCATCCACGGCGGGTTGTAGTATTTGAATTTGGTGCTGGAACTCCGACACCGGTACGTCAGTGTGATGTCAGGGATTCTAAAGTATGTTTTCGTATTTGGGCCGCGTTGGCTAGGTTCGAGAAACTTGCCATGTTTAATATTTGGTTCCTTTAGAACACAACGCAGTCAATCTGTAGTGCTAAATTAGTAAATAGGCCCTAGAAGACGCTATCAAAATCCATGACGTCACAGCGACCTGGCGCGGGAACTTCAAGGAGGCGTCGCCACCTTTATATCACATTTGCGCTTTTTCTTGCATATTAAGCGTCTTATCGTGTTAATATTGGTGTTTTTGGTGTTGTGTAAGGGTAATTTAATGATGCAGAACAACTAATTTTTCCCCTTTAGTGTCCCTTTAAATCATTTTTGGGTGTAAGGATGCGATTTATGGACCGATTTACATCTTTATGCATTTTTAAAGCTGCAATTATTGTTTTACAGCGTAAGCTGGCGACGACGTGCTTATCCCCAACAAAAATGCACTTAAGCATGGAAAACCTGTGCTGTCCTCGTCCGTGTCTTGCGCGCGCTGTTCTCGAACGCTTTCCCAAAGCCTTCGTTCACTTAGCGACGTGGTGTCGGCGGCGACCACTGTTAGGAACCGGTGTCGACGAACTTGACGGCCTCGCACGCTGCATGTGTGGCGCGTTGTTCGTCGCCTTTTTTGAAGCCCTGCCATTATTCACCCACCCTCGACGCGAAGAGCCCGCACCACTTGTCGGTGGTAATGGACCACATACGTAAAGGGGTATGCTCAATTGGTACGCCGCAGCATTTCCGCTCGGCTGCATCCGTACTTCAGTACGTCTTTCCCTGTGAGTCATGTTATTCAACTATAGGAAGTTTTCGATGGAGCCGATCCCAAAGTCCGAGAACCAGCTGGAGCTGGCTGCTCAGTGGCTATGGCGTTGCGCTGCTGAGGTCGAGGGTTCGAATCCCGGCCGTGGCGGTCGCCGTATTTCGATGGGGGCGGAATGCAAAAAGAAAAAGGAAACACGTTTCTGTGTACCGTGCCTTCGGCGCCCGTCATGTAGAACCCCAGGGGGTCAAAATATACTCCGGAGGTCGTATGACCCTGCGAGCGAATCAACTGAAGCAAAAATCTGGTTCTGCGCCTGCGCCGTGTTGCTATAATCGCACACTTTATTTACGCTGGCACAATCGCGCAGTCTCAGAATCTACGAATGGTTTTCGCTTCGTTTACGTTGCAACGCCTATGTTTTTTTTTTTAAATGCGTAAGCGTTTCTATGCCTACCCAACGAGCAAACCCGTCTGCAGCCGTCCGGCCGTCCGCCACGTAAGAGAATCGCTTTCAAGATGGGGCCTGCAGCAGCGAGCGAATAGACCTTCGCGCTGCCTTTAGCTTCAATGCGAACTAAGCGGCGAGAACACAGCGCACACAAAGCTATCAGCCCTCGGCGCACTCTGTCCCCATAGCAAATCGCTTTCAAGATATATGGCGAGTGCGACCGCGCCGTACGTAGCCGCCGCAGGAGTACGGTTGATCACCGTTGATAACGGTTCGCATCGAGAGGAGGCAGCGTCATCAACAACGTCTACGTGTACGAAGTCTACAAAACGTGACACTGTTCAGTTACGTCACGTACTACAGCACGCATCCGCCAGTGCCTATCGTCCACGAAGCGGCGGCATCATCCAAACGCACCATCATATACAGCATGAGTGAACGTTGCTACTACTCGCCTCTTCGTCGTCTCATGTTAGCCTCGGTTAACATTTCGGTGTTGCAACCGCGCTCCTCCGTTTCACGATTCCTTCGCGGTGTTTCTGGCACTTATACCAAACACAGCGGCACAAGACGACAAAAACAGCAGGTGACTACAGTAGCAAATGCTAACGCATCATTTAGATAGCTCCGACAGGATAGTAACTGCGCGTAATTTTTTTTTCCCTTTCTGCATGCCCCAGCGACTGCCTTCGCCGAATTTTATCGCTGTTACGCAGTTATCGCTCGACGCGAGACGCCCTCGCTCTATATGGGAAACTTGGCGAACGTTGTCGTAACGTCGATATCGAGTCGGGCCTGTGATTATCGGATCGCGCACGTGTAACGAAGGCTGCTGCCTGTTTCCGGACAGACGCGAGCAACGCCGACTTCTCTTGAATGTCGTACGATGACTGATGAACCGTAAATACGAGCGAGTCGACCCGCGCGAGTTCGACGACGACCGACGATTGTGCTGGCTAACGTAAGGTTGTAGCTCTCACGTGTTTTGTTTTCTGGGCCAGGTGAGTTCTCCAGATAGAGGAAGAAGAAGAAACTTCATGAAAGAAAAGTCCGGCAGTTCTTGTTGTGGTGGCCTCAGGTGGCGGCTCGAAGTCCTTAGACTCTGAGCCGCCATCTGAGGCCACCACCACAAATAGATGGAGTTAAATTCTTTGTTCGCTTCATGCGGCAGTGCCTGATTTCCGTCGCCACCTCGTTACGATGTGCTTTGAACGCACGCCTCAAACGAAACGTACGGATCAGGCGCACTGATCACATGCACAGAGACCGTAACTATATCGAATAAAATAATACATATTCCACATATAACCCCCATATCCACATGAATATGTACAATCCTACATGTCCTTCTCAGAGCTGCAAGACAACTCAAGGACATAATCGCTTGTGCAGGCCGGTTATAAATACCGACTGGTATTATTTTTTTGGTATTATTTCTTGCTTCAGTCTATCATGGTTACGTGCGGAATTTTCCATGTACGTCCGCGAATAACGTAACCGTCTCTTATACGGTTCCTGTCGTAAATATCGCTTTTCTTTGTGTAACACAAAGGTGAGAGTATAACACTTTATACTAGGTTGGAATGTTGATGCGATGTACCTTGTGGATTTTTGTGTCAATTCATGGTATGCGAAATGCACTTCAAAGGTGCTGTTCGTCTACTGTAACGGCGCAGTGCTTTTTAATAACCAAGTGTCAATTACCACAAATATGGACGGCCAGAATACACTTAAACCTCTCCCATACATCTACGCCCCCATCCGCCTTTATTTCCATCATGAACGTTCTCGGAAATGGCTTCCGAGATAACTTCGAAACTGTACAAGGAAACGCCACGGACGTAAAATCCTGCATGTTTCCCTACATTATGTGGGTTTATTGGATGCGGGAGTTATGGGATGTATGTTTTTCCTTTTACTAGGTAAGTGCTTTCGTTTCTACCTCCCCCAATCGTTTCTGGACACTCTCAAAAGCACGGAGTTTCGTGCAAAAAATTAACGACAGAAAATCTGGCTTTGCAAATTGTTCACTCGATATCGGAATCGTAGCTACACTGAATGGATTTCTCCACTATTTGGCATGGATTGGTTGACGAAGCACATATGCAGCCTCTTTTAGTGTTAAATTAAAATGTCTTTTTTGTTGCGCTAAGTCCATGATTTGTTTATGAGGCACGTCATACCGGGGGGGGGGGGGGGGGCGGTTGGCCCAGATTAATTTGGAACGTTCACCTAATGCACGGTACTCGAGCGTTTCTGCATTTCGCCCTTATCGGAACGAAGCCGCCGCGGCTGGGATCGAACCCGCGACCCCTTGCTTAGCAGCTCAACGCCGGGTGTCCCGGCGGGTTATTTTAGTGGTTTTTTTTTTTGGCTCCGTTGTCTAGTTGTTCCAGCCTCGCAGCGTTTACTTTGAGTAAATATATGTTCTACATTCCTTAGTAATTTGTCTTATTGGGCAACTTTCGGTGTGTAATTATGCATCAAGAATCTTTCCAGCATGTGTTCAGATAAATCAATCTATTATTTGCTAAGTAAAAAGACGCCACGTAAAATTTTTAAATGCCCTAAACAATTTTTTTTTTTTGAAATCTACCGGGAACCTTCAAATAGTGGTACAGGATGAATGATACAAACATTGCGATACACTCATTTTTCTATAAAAAAAAGCTTCCCAATCGTTTATCTAAAATCTACGAGGTCGTTCGAACCACGAGAAAAAAAAACAACTCTATGCAAATGCATGCATCGCCCATCCTTCCCTCGCTGGCTCAACAGCCACGCGACAACGTGATACGCTGTCGCTATCGCCATAACGCCCTCTGTGAAACTCTGGCGTTAAAAGGCGGCCTCCGAGATCCGGAAGCGTTCTTGCGCGTTGAAGGTCTCGGAGGTCACGCTCGGTAACGCTAGCCTCAGTATTCGCCCGAAGCACGGCTCAGTTCACAAAACTGGAAACTAACGAGCAACGAACGCGATCGGGGAAAGAAAGAAAACGCTGAGCGCTGGCAGGACGCAATGTGGAACACGGCAGCTCGGCGTTGGGCTCCACCACGCCACTTGGCCTGCGTGCTGGCAGCTGCGTCCTAGTTGCACGTCTCACAAGTGTTCCGGGTGACACGGCCTCTGAAAAAAGGCAGATATTGAGAGAAACCGCATCCTCAACTTGCCTAATGTTCCACGGAACAAGCGAAATTGGGCGCTGCTTGTACTGCGCATGCTCCTTCTCTTCGGAAAATGTCTCGCGGAGAAAATTATCGCGTGAGGCTTCACAGGAGGAATCTACGACGCACTGTAGGAGATCCACTGGTTTCGCTGCTAATACAGTGGAAGCGAAGTGGAAATTTGGATTTTGGTGTGGTAACAGCGGGAACGGTGAAACGGGGACGAAGACGTTGCGAGTTCCCATCCTGTCGCCATTGTTGCATTATCTATTATCATATTCCTCGCAGTAATCTAACTAAAGAACAGTGCTGGTCAATGCGAAGGCAATGTAATTCTATGAAAGTTACGGGAAACCTAAACTGAAGTTCGCTTGCCGCATATACGCCAATGGTCGATATGTCAAACTGGCACATGTCAAACTTGCCTGCAAGACACGGGTGTATTGTTTTTTTCAATACATACATACATACATACATACATACATACATACATACATACATACATACATACATACATACATACATACATACATACTTCAAGAAAGCAGCCGCCGGGTATCCACCATTTTGAAAGCATTTCCACGACGCAATTTATTATGAGATTCTAAAACCATAGACGAGTACTACTGAAAGCCTTTATTAGTGCCCACACGAAGCTGGGGCCGAATTCATAAAGCTTTTCGTTCGTAAGTGCTGTTCTGTTATTCGCTCATCGCCTTCGCTAATGATATGTCCTACGTCACTATTGGCTGGCACGAACGCTTTTTAGCGTAAGAACGTTTTGTGAATACGGTACCTGTTTCTTTATGCAAACATCTCAGATCCAGCATCGTCTCATAATACGTTTCAATAAGTACTAATGAGTATATTGAGAAACAAGGGCGAGATTAATAGAATTAGAGCAGTAATCACTAAAGGCGCTTTGAACGTACCATGTTACTCGGGAAAGCATTTGTGATGCAGTAAGTTGAGCTCGTGGCATATCATCAACAAAGGCACACAATACATTGTGCCACCAGCTAACCTTAATTCCCTTAGCCTCATCTTCTCCTCCATTTCCGATTTTTCCCTACCTACTACTCCGTTTAATATAATCTTTCATGTTTTACGCATATAACAGTTGTACGACCCATTTTCCCGTATACACCTGCCCCAGCCCGCTTTTAGTCATGTCGCCCTCTTATTTGTTATTCCGGTTTTGGTTCTCCCTATTGTTGTTTTTCTACATTTTATTTTATTTTTTGAAACACCCTCCAACACTTTCCAAAGTCTCAGACGCCAGAATACCTCTTTTTCGGTGCCTCAGCCACACAGGGTGTCGCTACTTCTGTATACCGCCGTGACGACGCCTAACTTGAGCTTCTGGGGCTAACGTCCCTTGAAAGACCAAGCCGCTGCCTTCCAGCTACCCCATGCATTGTGCCCTAGACTCCTTGTCGGCATCTTAACTCCTTCAAAATTGCCCGACGCACTGCTGCTACGCTCCTCAAGTCATTCTTTCAACTGATGTCTTTTTGAGTCTTTTTTGTTACTCGCGCACTGACCGGCTGACCGGCTCTTCTAAAGCCGCAAAAACATGTCGCCAACGACACCCCTGAATGCTCCCTAACCTCTCGCTCCCCCAGCACCCTCCCATGCCTTTCTTTTTCTCTTCTTATTCTTTCTTTCCCGCTAAGCTCCTTTCTCTTTTTTTCCTTTCCCCCCGCCTTCCCACTCTCCCTCTCTTGTCCCGTCGTCTTAGGAACCACGCTTGCAGACGGCAGGCGACAGCGCTCATTCTCTTTGAAGTTTCTCCCTTTTCAACCAACCGCCACTGACAACAACCGCGCTTGACGTCCCTCTACTAACCTGCTAAGTCTAACATGCCGAGGATGACGAGGCCGCCTTTGACAAAGATATAGGTCCTCCTATCGAAACGTTGGCCAGTCTTTCTGAGGCATTTTATCCCTGTTCATAACCTTTATACCACAGCGTGCTATTCCATCTGTCAGCCCCATTCCTGATCTTAAGTTGAGCAGAGTATTTGAGCTAAATAAAAGTCTTGCTTTCCATCACCGCTATGGTTACTGTCTCCAATTGTTGGATAATGTAGATTCGAGAAGCAGTGACCATTCTGTTTTGCTGACACATTCACAGCATATCGGCAGACGCCGGAATTTGGGTGACAGTTACCTACACGCTTACTTCTTAAAATTCAACCATTCAATTTTTACAGCGAAGCTGTATATAGCTAGGGTTCCATGCACTTTAAATCTCCGTGAACAAAAACTGTCATCATCAATGACTCGCACCCCCGTAAGCACTCATGCTCCCATAAGCAAGCAAAAAAGAAATGCAATGGCTCAAAGCCTCGTAAGGCAGAGGCTATAAGCACTCATCAAAGTGAATCGAAGAGTGCTTAAATTCTTTCTAGTCACGGATACATCATACAGAACGGGACTTTCAGACTGACTCCAACCAAATAAGTGATGAATTTTATTAGCCCGACGTTTCGGAGCCTATTCGGCTCCTTCTTCAGGGGTTATGCTTCGGGGGTGGCGGTGGGCAGCTTTTAAAGGTCTTTTGTAAAAAAAAAAGGGGGAGGGGGGAGAGTAAGGAAGGTGGGAAGACACTTCATAGACGGGAAGAGGGGGGAGCGAAAGGGTGAGATGGCTGCAGTGGTGCTGGTCGACTGGGATGACCGGTGCTGGGGGAGCTTGACCCGCGAGAGTGCCGTTGAGGGGGGACGGGGGGGGGGTACGGGTGAGTGCAGACGTTTTGGTGTTGGTGACCTCGAGCGGGAGTCTACTTGGCTGGGCGTCCTTTTCTTCTTTTCGTCATGTCGCCAAGGCCATGGATATACACCAAAGGTAGCTTGCCCTTCCAGCGGTTTATGTTACCTCCCGTATTCTGAATGTGCCGTGACTCCAGTAGCAGTCAGTAGCAGTCAGTAGCAGCAGCCGAATAGGCCCCGAAACGTCGGGCTAATGATGATGACAAGATGTATTTATTAAAGGATGGCTCGAAGGCCTATGTCGGGCTAATAAAATTCACTTATTTGGTTGGAGTCTCAAACTCCTAATCAATTTCCCAAGCAGACAGGCAGTTCTGTCGAAATGTTTAGCTTCAAACATGCAGAACAGCATGCCGAAAACTATCATCAATGGGTCATACCCCCGCGAGCAATGGCTCATGCCTCCGTAAGCAACCAAAAAATGCAATGACTCGTAGTCCCGTAAGGTTCATGGCTACTCACTTTGCGTGAATTAGGTGCGATGACACTACCCCTGTTGTCGTTGTCGGTGATTTCAATGTGGATGTGTCAGTACCGAAAAGGGAGCGGTTTACGCGTTCCATGTTGCAGACACATCCCTTGCGATGCCACACCGATCCGGCCCAACCGAGCACTCAGCGGCGTACGTGCATCTATTTGACATTATCGAAGAATGCGATTGCAGTTGCGAGTGAAATGATGACGACCGATCAAGACAGTATATGAGTGTGCGTACCTTTCGTCACGATGACTACCTGTCAAAACAATAGATGAGTTCATACCTTTGTTCAAAATTATGTGTCACCTCCGTGTCCTGTGCTAAACAGCTTCGCTGGTCAACCTCCTTCACACAGTGGAATGGCTCGTGATTTTTTAATCAATAAGTTTGGGGCATGCGTTACAGTTGCGAAATTGTGAGGCCAGTGAGTGCATGATGATGATTTTGAAGCTTTATTCAGTTCAGTTCGTTGTCCTGAAGGACCCCCGGAGGGGTCTTTACATAAAAGGTGGGTTTTACACACATTGCACACCCTCTGCACATCATTAGCGACATGCAAAGTAATCAATCGCACGCTCTTGAGACGAGGACGGGCAAGCGATTGCAACAATGACATCACTTATAACAATTTAGTGAAATATGGATGGCTCGTCAACCTGCTAAGGTTAATTGGGGCTGAAGAATCAGGAGCTGGGCGAACTATCGATGGAATGTTGTCCCCCACAATCGCACTGTGCGGAGAATGCAGAAGGGTACAGCAGTGGCTGGACGCTGTCAGCCTCCGCTGAGGGGTGGATCTACTACTCGGAGGTGGTCCCTTGCCCACACAATAATTTCGTCGGAGGGCTGCGTACTTGACTGGCACACTCCCTGCAGCAAATAAGTGCCTGTTGAGTGACACGCAGTTGCCGTGTTGCATGTTGGGAAACCCGCTCGTTTCGGCGGTAGCGCTTGCACCGCGTTATTCGAAAGACGTCCCTCTACGTGCACGTGAGTGTGCAAGTACATCCGGCGTAAGTTCAGTTTACCGGTGGTGTGGGCTTTGTGCACCAGTACTTGCAAAGCGCGCGACAGGCCTCAGTAGGCAGTGGGTCTTCTTTCGGCGTAAGTCGTTGTATAGGCGTTCGGTGAGTGTGCGCAGAGCCACGCCTACTCATAAAAATTAGGAGGCTGTCACCAGTTTCGAGAGAGAGTGAGAGAGGCTCGCTAATGAAAACTGTATGGAGATGTTGGCTCAGCGGTATGCCTAACACGCTTCTCTATACGTGCGTGCGATGATGAACCAAACGATACGATCGGCACATACGCACACACACACACAACACCAACAAAACACACAAAAACACTCCATAGCTTGCTCCGCAGTTTCGAAATGTACTACCATACCGCAACCCGACCGCCGAGTGGCTGACTCAAGCAACCAGCCTACAAGTTGAAGAAAAACAGCGCTACAATGACGCAGACTACAAGAAGAACATGTACGACGGACAGGCGCTGCGTACCTGTTCTTTTAGTACGCGTCCTTGTAGCGCTCTTTTTTTTAAGTATAAAAAACCAACTCGCCCACATAAAGCTTCTGCAGCCTACAAGGCCAAAGGTATACGTGATGGACTATATCAGCGCAGCGCTAAACTACGTCGCCTGCGAGACGTACCTTAGACTGAAGATTTTCAATTCCCTTGCTACAATGAACACAAAGTGTTCACTCCCTCTCCCTCCCCCCCTCTCTCTCTCTACGTCAATAGACAATTTTAGTATAACGTAAAACGCTTGCGTTAGCGTGAGCGTGCGATACAATGCCAGCGATAAGAAAGACTGCTCTGTGGGGCACAAAGTATAGTTTCTTTTTAGAATGGCGGAAATGAGCAATACGCTAACGCAAACGTATACACGGCGCCATCTAGACAGGAAAAACTATAGTACAGGTTTTGGCGACATCTCGACGCGGCTATAGAGCAAGCATGAGCAAACGTGAGCGACTTCTCTCGTTAAGACTAATGCACCGCTATAATCGAGAACGCATCTCGAAGACAACGCACATTTGTAACCGGTATACGACCTTCTCGAAGCATCATATCACGCAAATATAAACGAATGCGAGCTTTAATGGGGAACGAGTGAGCCGAACTGTTGCAGGCCGCGGCGACTCGACAGACCCGAGGCGGGCAGCTTTCGCTTGGGCGGGCGCTGCCATGTTGCCGTACGTAAGGTTCCGCTTGCGTGCACGCGTTATAGCGTTCAACGCTAAATCCGGAAAATAGAGAGTTTTGGCGTGTCCGGTAATCCGGCAAGCGCGGGCGGTTTGCCGGTTTTGCAGGGGCGCGAAGCTCAACCACACAAACACAAAGCTAAAGATCTAATTACTATATTCGGCTTAGCTGGTGGTGTAAATTTTGGATAGTGGCGTAATCGTGTTCACAGTTACGCCGCTGCCAAAAAGTTGCACGAGTAGCGAAGCAGGATATAGTGGGTTACTGCAGTTTTAGCTCTGTGTTTGTCTGGTTGAACTCTACGCCGCCAAGCGGCTGCACCGCTCTGGCTGCTCACGTTTACGCCCCCACAAATCCGGCAATCCGCCCAAACCACTCCCGTTTACCGGAATAGCGGACAAGCTAAAAGTCTCTAATAACGTACCTTCGTAAGAGATCCAGCACCGTTTACGCGCGACGCATGCGCAGTGCGGAGCACGTAACGCTAACTACTTGCGTTTACTGCTATGTGTATGCGCTATGCTAAATCTGTCTGATGAGATTCTGGAAGAACGTGTGGGCACTGTAAGCACGATTTGCCATCAAGTCCTAAGCTTCCTAATGAGAGTTTCTGTGTCCCTGCATCGTCAGCTGAAGGAACACAGGAACAAAAGCCAGGGACGCTGAATTATAAGCTTGAGCTGAGCTGTATATGTTCGGACCATCGATTAAAGACCGCCACGTCTTGCCAGCATTTGTGTAGCTGCTCGGACAGAACTTATG
Organism: Dermacentor variabilis; assembly: GCF_050947875.1. Taxonomy (NCBI): domain Eukaryota; kingdom Metazoa; phylum Arthropoda; class Arachnida; order Ixodida; family Ixodidae; genus Dermacentor; species Dermacentor variabilis. The sequence continues at coordinate 140,856,566 of NC_134574.1, read as the reverse complement.
GGAAGTTGACTAACTCCCAATGGTTGCACGCTTATGGCTATTGATATTACCTTCATTGTCACCTTTTTCTATTGATGTCCTTTGTTAGGTGATCAATTTTTAGCTGTAGACAGACACAAACCGAACAGCCGCGGTGTTTTTTTCCTACCTCAACCTCTTCACAGCGAACTACTCATAGCGGGACCGCGTGAAAACGCGAGCACAAACACACAGCACGGGCGCTGTCTAAGATTTAATTATTGTTAGCTGCAGCACCAATGAATGGTGCACGTTTTTGTGTGTGTGCGCGTGTTCTTCCATCCCCTGCCTGCATGGTCTGCTGCGCTGCAGCTCAGAGTCCACAACGAACGAACCCACCAGTAAGTCGCGTTCGACACTCCGCGCAACGAGCGCTGCACGATCCGACACCGACGACATGCGGACACGTCCAAGCGATTCGAGAGACCGTAGAAGAAAGAAAAAAAGGGGGGCGCCCGCACCGCGACTCGGCCAGCCATGCATGCGGACCTCGCCGCGGCTTGCGAAGTAGCGTGTCTTCGTCGGTCGACCGCCGCAGCGGAACGAGTTCCTACTTTCCGCGGTGCCGCCGGTGGACGACAAACCGGTTGCCTGCCGGCCTGCGCTTCCTGCCGACACGCGCCGCGTTCGCTGCGGCGGCCGACAGCAGACTAGCAGGCAGGTGGTGCTACGCGGGTTACTTGTCGCGTCGCCACTAGAGAGCGGAGATCAGAGCGTTTGGCTTGTCCGTAAACTTGCATACCGGAGACGCAGACGAGATCGGGAGTATTGGTGGCGCCATCTGGCGGCGTTTGGTTCAACAAGAGGAAGCGACGCGATTAATACAACGAGAGGGTATGTGTGCTGCTCAAACGGTGGTACGCTTGACGAAGAAGCTAAAGACTCTGTTTAGTCTGTTCGTACGGACGGATTACGAACGGTACGCAGGAGACGTTAAGAGCATCGGCCAACGTCGCTGGCGTCCCGTGTTTTTTTTTTTCAGGATATACCGGCAAAGGATTAAACGCTTCTCTCCTGATGGACGTCGATACCGTGAGGGTGACGATAGGGGGACGTTGACTGATGTGTGAATCAGGCCTTGCAGTTTACCAGCAGCGCTGGTCGCGACAGCTTGCGACGCTTCTTCCGAACCCAACGTCGCTGTACGTTTGTGGCAAAGCGCAGCACAAAATAAGATTGTGCGGTGCTTTAAAGGGACCCTGAAACGACTTTGACGATTTTGTACAAACGGACTGAGTCGTTAGAGTAGGTCCTTCTGATCATTAATTGACGCATCTAAGTGCTCCTCGTAAAGCGTGTAATTTATTATGAGGTTTTAAAAATGTACATCGCTGCCGATAGCAGCACACTGTTCGGCGCAATTTTCAGCCGCCCCTACCCATGTGACGTAAGTTCCCCGATTGACGTCAGTAGGTCGAGCTATTCGATTGGCTGCCCAGGGCGCGTCATCAATAACTTTTCCACCTTTATGGTAAACAAATGATGCTCTTAATAGTTGCAATGTTAGTTAATTTATTTCTATAAAAAGAAAGTAACAGAAAGACAATGCTCAAGAACAATTTCTCACTATACTTAAGCACTTCCGGCACACAACAAGCGTCGTCTGCTTGTGTTACAATGTGCTCCATTTTGACGAGAGCTCCGCGGTCAGAGTCGGTCTCAGTCTTTTCGCGAGCACTATGATTCGACTTTGTTGCGTTGTGGACTGCAAACGTAGCGACTGGCGATACGTCACGCTGCGACATCGTGTCTCTCTGCAAGGCATCAGATGAGTGGACTGGCTGCAGCGCATGGGACTGCAGCTACCCGATCGCTGCCAGGATTTGCTCGTTTTCCGCCGTAACTTTACACCGGAAGATTTCTAACGCAATATCATTTCGCGAGTCCGGTATTAGGGTAAACGCAAGCGCAAATGGACAGGGCCTGGCCGTTTGACCGTGACGTTTTACGGGATGAGCAGAAGCGCAAATGAGAATGGTCTGCACGGTGCAGCCACCTGGAGGCACATAGATCAACCAAACACAGTAGCAGTAACGAAATATATTCTTCTTTGATGCTGGTGTCGATTTCTCACAGACCCGCCGTGGTTGCTCAATGGCTATAGTGTTGGGCTGCGGAGCACGAGGTCGCGGTATCGAATCCCGGCCACGGCGGCCGCATTTCGATGGGGGTGAAATGCGAAAGCACCCGTGTACTTAGATTTAGGTGCACCCCAAGTGGTCGAAATTTCCGGAGTACTCCACTACGGCGTGCCTCATAATCAGAAAGTGGTTTTGGCACGTTAAACCCCATAATTTTTTTTAATTTCTCGCAGGAGTGTAATCGTTAACACGTTGCTTTTGTAAATGCTTAAAATGTTTTACGCTTGGTTAGAGCAATATTAGCTCTTTGTTTGGCTGGTTAGAGCTCTGCGCCAACGAGTGGCTGGACCGTGGAGAACGACCAGGCACCTCCCGTACGTCTATGCTAAAGTGCTTTCATGAGCTTGAGTTTATGCCTCCACCGTTCCGTCGAAACGCCCAGCTCGCCTGTGGTTACCGGAATACCAGACACGTTCGGCGCTGCGAAAGAATGCTCGCAACGCACGCTGCCTCGATAGCTCTCTCTTGGGGTCGACTGCCAAGCAGCTGCCGGAGAGGTTGGAGATGCATCGCGAGAGCGCTTCTAGCGAACCGGAAGTCGATGACATGACGTGCCATCATGACGCAGAGCCAGTGAAGGCGGAGCTTAGCCGCGATCACTCGGCGAACGAGTTGAGGAGAAAATACATGCCTATGGAGGAGGGTAGCTTGTAATCGTCCGTAGCTCTCTTAATATGAGACGTTTCACACAAATTGTGGTGCGAATGATTAACTTTAGCTGCACCCTACGCGTCTCCAAAATCTGTCCGAACCGTTTCAGGGATCCTTTAAGAACTCCGTTAGCTTTACGTTAACGAATGCTCGCCTTCCTCACGGCGGCCTTGCAACGTGCGGCTCCCATATAGCCAGTGTGAGCAAGGTAAACTTTTTGAATATCCGATGCTCGAGCTGGTATACCGTACGTATTTCCGTCCTTGCCGCGCCCTGGCGCATAAGGTCAGGCCTAACGTTAGGCCTAACACGCCCGCTGAGACAGCCTTCGAGAAACAGTCGCTTTGCCAATTTCGTACGTTTCGCGGAAAAAAGAAATGTTCAGTACGACTGGGCAAAGTGCATGCTAAACTTCCCTCCTTATATTTTTAATTTCGAGGTAATGCTACAGTTACGGTCCTGCCAGTGAGACATCATCGATTTCGACCTATTTCTCTCTCACGAAGTTCGTTTCGACAGAGAAAAAAGTTTTTGAAACTTGCCAGGTTGAGCCTTCGGCTTCTTCGTGATGCGATGCATATAGTCCGTTTTAAACAACGAACTAAACCCGATTCTACACTTAGAAAATGAAGAAATAATAAAAAAACACTGCAAATAAAACGTATTTCAACCCCTTACTTACGCGAAACCTTATAAAAATAGAACCTTCCTCAATTTAAGCGTGCACTATAAAGCGGGCGAGTACATTTGTTTTTATACAGAAGTAAACTTTCGCTTGAGTTACTAGGCAGGATGTTCAGCCGTCATCTTGTTTGTACATCGTTCTTGACTTCAATGCTGTCAAAAACAACATGCACTATTTCTAAAGGCTGGTTACCCGCGCGACTGGCAGCCGACATTTCTAAAATCTCTACTGAATGGGCCTAGACGAACGGAGCATGTAGGCCCCCGCGGGAACTCGCGAGAACGTCAGTATGGATTAATTGGAATAGCCCGGCCCGTTACTAGCACTCGGAGAAAGCGCCCACACACGCCCACTAGACAAAGTCATCCTTGGCATTAATTCCAATAAAAAAGATCTGTACCCCTGTAAGACTCGTTCACGAAACTTAAAGGGTTAAATACCTGTGACATGGTCGTTCAACTATTCTCAGTTTATCATAGTACCTATAAGGGTACAATTATTGGTAATATCATTATTTCCATTGAAATACACTTCAGAGAGGGAAAAAGAAAGCAAGGAGCACTTTTTCAACTGCCATCCGAAGGTCTACCACGGCTGCTTACTCCTCAGGAAGCGGTGGTTGCAGAAACGTAGAAGTAGACGATAGAAAAAGAAAAAAAAAGGAAGGGGATAGAAGGCCAATATGTGATGTTATAACGTAAAGCGATTCCAAACTGTTTCTAGTCCATTTCTGCAATTAGCCCTCCACGATTGGTGAAAAAATGTGTGAATGATCTTGTCCGGGAATAATTTTTAAAAAGTGTGCAGCGTCTTTCTTCTAGGCAAGCTTGCGTGTGGAAGCCGGAGCGACTGTAAAAACCACTGATAGATCAGTGGCATAAAACTGATCGCCAGTATATCACAACGTCATGACGCATCCACCTCGGAGGTACCGAAAACGTAACTGGAGCAGGCTCGTTAAAGACGCGTACTGCAATAAATTACTTAGGGTGCTCTGACGTTTGCCCATAATTTTGCTATGGTTTAGAGAGTCCGGACCTACACTCACTGTATATATATATATATATATATATATATATATAGTCACGATCATATAAAGCACGCAGGGAATGAAGCCAAGGAAAGCGTAGTGGCAGTTAAGCCATTGTACCATTGTCTTCGACTGAACGTGGTATACACGAACACTTACCTGTACCGCATAGGGTTTACCACTAATCCATACTGTGATAACTGTTGCAACTTCGAGACAGTGGAGCACATATTACTAGAATGCCCCGCGTACCGCGACGAGAGACAATTTTTTGAGCAGCACATGGACATGATTTGCCACGAACAGTTAACGTTACCGACCATCTTAGGTCCAATGCCTGGCCCTTCAAAACAGCGACGGTTTTAGATTTATTGTTCAAATACCTGTCAGAAGTTGTTCTAATAGGAAAGCTTTACAGATTGCACACTCCGTCTACAAAAGCCTAAGTTTACCCGCCATGTCAGCTGTAAAATATTAGTATCAGGTCCACTCGGACATTTAATATTTATTTTTATCCTCTTTTTCTCCCACTCTCCTCTGGAATCCTTTAATCCCATTCCCCATCCCTATACAGAGTAGCATGCCAGCGGTTATACACGCGCCGGCAAAATTCTCCCTT